>NC_143484.1:57816213-58136093 GCF_027475165.1 Benincasa hispida | reverse complement strand
AGAAAATTGCAAATATAACAAAATCTGAGCGATAGAGTCTATCGCTGATCGACTCCTATGGGGATATAGTCTATCATTGATAGACTTCGAGAACTGGATTGAAATTTTTCTATATTTACAAATTCTTTTGTATTATGCTATATTTGTTTACCTTTTAATTTTTAAATTTGGTTGTTATATTTGAATCTACCCCTGTTTCGATAAATTAAAGAGGCTTACCGTAACGCCCCAGTGAAGCGTGAAACCCATAAGCAGGCCCAAAGGAACCCCAAACAAATAGTAACAACCAACATTCACATAAGCCACAACAGCTTGCCATCCAGCTCCAACGGCCACTCCTGCAGTTTAAGTTAATTTCCATCACAAGCACATACTAATTCAAATGAATTACTTAAGAAATGAAGACACATCGATAGTTTGGAACGACTTTTTAAGTGTTTAAAAGCATATTTTTCACATAAAAATATTTTCTTTTTGAACATTTAGAAAGTCATTCCAAACCAGACTTAAAATTAAGAGAAAAATAGAAGCAAAACCGGATAGAACTGGCTGCACGTTGTTGACGAGAATGCAGAAACCAAGCAAAGGAGTTAGGTTCATGACAACTTGTCTCACGGCTGAATCACTCGAAAATAAGAAAGGATAATCATTCTTTGTGATAATGAGAATAGCCGCCAGAATGAGACCCAGAACAAAAGATGATATTACAGCTACTACTAATGAAAATCTTGCTGTTCTTGGATGAGCTGCACCCAATTCATTTGATACTCGAACGCTACACACATTTTCAACTCTTAGTCATTAATTTATTTCTAATTCTAAAAGGATTAAATTACTTTCAAAATGCTTTTAATCATACAAAATCAATTTTAAAATAGTAAAATTGCATTAAAAAGTATAAATGGAAGATTGAATTATTTTTTACTGATTAAAGGTATGTTCCAAAGTGATTATAACCATTTCAAAATCATGTATTAAAATAAAACTATTCGATTTTTATTTCAACCAATAAGATTGATTAGTATTTTATATTTAAAACATATTCCGATGTGATTTTGAAATTGTTAAAATTATTTATTTTCATATTTATAAAATCACTCTCAAATATGTTACTAGTAATTTAAAATCAATTTTAATTTTTAATTTTACCTTCTTAAAAATGGTTTTTTATATAATTAACATTGATTTTGAATTATTAAAATCACGTTTGAGAGGGATTTAAATATGAAATATGTTATAAACTAATTTTTACTGTTTCGAAAACTTTACTAGACATGCTGTTATATGTTTTATGAAGATTAATAATGTGAATTGTTAATTTTTTTTTTTCCATTATTCATTTTACCTTATGGCTGCATTTATTCCAAAAGCGACCATTACTGTCCACCCCAAGATGTTCGTGCTGCACCATATTAAACACACAAAATTAATTTAACAAAGTAAAATGCATAATCAACCAATTTCTAATATATTATCTAATCATTCAACATCAATTGAATATTTATTTTTAAAATTTTAAATGTGATTTTAATACCATAACAAATAATTAGAAATGATTTCAAACGTATTTCACAATGGTTTTGAATTTAACGAAAGTGGTTTGAACAATTTTAAAATTGTTCTCAAACATATCATTCTCCAAAATGGTTAAACTTTTTTGTTAAGACTATTAGTGTCGGCTAGTAGATGTTTCTAAAAATTTGGTTCAACTAAATCGAATCATTTCAACATAATTGAAGTATTCAACTAATCAAACGCATCCATAATTTCATCTAGAAGTCTTAAATTTAAACTAACAAAACAAATAATCACAATAGCATCTATGGCAGCCAACTTTGTCTTTTTCAAAAAAATTGTTGACTAACTACAGTTATTGCTTTAGAATGGGATAATTGGTTAGAAATAACCCAAAAATAAATAAATAAAAATAGTGCTTTTATTGGCCAATTGTTTTAATAACTTTTGAAATGGACACTTTAAACCATCAATTTTGTATTTGGTGAAAATCTCAACCAATATTAGAACCCTGGGTAGGACTAAGATGAGACGAAGATAAGAAGTGTGAAATAGAAGTTTTTAAGATTTTATTGTTTTGATTCTCTAAATGAAATTGGAAAGTTTTTTATACTCTTTTTTGACAAAAGTGTTGATGTGGGAAATTCTTTTCAAATTTTAAAATAAGAAAATTTAGTGTGAACGACTAGAAATCAAATTGTGGATGATAAACATCTCTCTTTCTCGAAAGAAAATCGACCTTATACTTCTACTCTCCAATTTTTTTCAATCTCGATCTAGCTGAGATTTTATCAATTTTTTTTTTTTTTTTTAAAAAAAAAACTAAAAATTGGTCGAACTATTAAAACAACTTACCAAAAAGACTACTATATTTATGACAATGACTATAATTACTTCACCCGACTCAATAATTGCCTTTGATGAACGACCAAAAAGAATAAAGGCAAGGAAGCGGAAAATTATTCAAAGTAGGTGGGTCTCGCAAGATTTAGAAAAATTTGTGTCCAAGATTTAGCCCCGTGACAATGGATACCTGTCATTTTACCATTTAATACCTAACCCCATTGTATTTACTTTCTTGCAAGTCAATAAAATATTTTCAACGACAATTCTTTTTTAATAAATGTAATTTCTCTTGATAGTATTCTTCTCTAAGTTATAAGAACATTTTGTTTTTTTTTTTTCTTTATTATAATAGATGAGGTGGGAGAATTAAACCACTAATATCAGTATTATAAATTTTATGTAGGACAACTATATTCATGTAAGGTAAAAATCATTTTGTATGTTTTAGGTCTAGTTTTCATTTAATCTCTAGATTTCAAGATGGTTATCTTTAATTTTGAATTTAATTTCTGTTTGATTCTTAAATATCAAAATGTTATATTTTTACTCAATGAATTTTGTAATTAGTATCAATTTGTCCAATTGACTATTTTTACTATATTATATTAAAAAAAAAATGTTGTCCCTGATAATGTTATAATCTATAAATCGACAGCTTTTTTGGAAAAATCTAAATAATTATTTAGAAAAGAAAATTTAGCCAGGTGTCCCTATACCAAAAATTAGAGTTTTTTTAACAAATAATTATTATATTTTAGTATAATAGATTTTTTTTTTTTTTAATCATTGACACATATGAATCCACTCTATTTCAATTCAAAAGAAAAAAAATTTAAATATCAATTGAAATATAGACAGATGAGTAGAGGTGTATTTGTCATATTATCTTATGTCGGATCTATAAAGTTTTGGATATAGGGACAAAAAGTAATCAGTGGTAGATATAATTTCTTTTACCTTTTTCATGCGATAAGTTTGATTAATTAAAAACTCCATTTTAAAGCAATAATTAACCAATAATACATACCATATAGACAAGCCATCAATGGAGACTTCAGCGTTCTTTAGATATCCCGCAAACAGTATCAGAGCCATAAAATACCATATCTCCAAACTGCACAATAATAAACACATTGTTTTATATTAGTAATTATTATTATTATTATTTGGTACAACAACTACGTTCAACTTCTATAGAAGCGAAGGTCATCATAATTATTATTTGAAACAAGTTTAGCTTGACAATCGGTAATTAAACAATTGAGTTATATAATAATAATATTACCATTGTAATTTATTTATATCAGATAAAAATTAAGTTTCAACTTAAAATTAGTTGATACTTAGACGAAGTAATTCATTTGTCTTAATTACTATAAACATTGTGAGGTATCTTCAATTTTCTTATATGGAGTCTCTATAATCTCCTTCAAGTAGATGATGTCTCTTAATTTGGGTTCAACATTATTTAGTTTGGATTTAAATATTTTTTTGATATCATATTAAATAAAAATATGTTCCACCTCAAAATCAAATCTCCATCTTTCTAATGTTAGATCCTCAACATGTGTAGTTAGTAACTTTTTGAGTTTACTAGTAAAGACACACGTAATGCACATGAAAAATTTTGGATTTATGTTTTAATGAAAAATTTTAGAATAATTTTTTAGCATGTAACAAATAAATAATATATATATATATACATTTTTTTTAAAATTTTAATGATTACAACATTTAAAACTTAGATAATGTAATAATCTTAATTACTTATGAATAGATCATCACGTTATGGTAATAAAATTTAGTTTTTTGTATACTCTTTACATCATTTTAGAGAAGCAATCCAAAGTTTTTCCTCTTGTTAATCATAATTGCAATTTCATTATTCACAAACTTGCTGCACAAGTCCGCGGTCATCAATGATATCAATTTGTCTTGGAGATCACCCGCTATAGGTGGATTTTCTTTTAAAAATTGATTATTGTTTTTCCTAACTTTTTTATATGTTTTTGTCAAAAAAAATGATAATAATAATATAAGAATTTTGATTTCAATGTTTTCATATTTTCATTACTTTCACAAAAATTCTTCTAACTTATATAATTAAGTTAAAATAAATATGTTAACAATTTGATATTTTAATATACAAATTACAACTACTTTTATTTCAATGTTGTTACATATATGTCGTTATAGTCACTCTCATACACAAAATGAACACATATCGTCACATATATATGTGTATGAAATCTTATATAATTTTAATTCAAAGTAATTAAAGAGTTAGTTTTTGTTTTAAGATTACTTTGTCATAGATACATATAGTTTAAATGTTGCTTTCATAGAAAATATCATGGGTTATATTTAAATTGTTAGAAAAAAAATTCATTATAACTCCTTTTTTCCCATAGATTAAGAAATCCTAATTTTAAAGCCTAATTCATAACTTTTTTTCCATAGATTAAAGCCTTTTAATGTCAGTTTTAAACCGATATTAAAGTCTAAAATTCTTATATTGTTTATGTAAATGTGATAATTAAAAATTGAGGTGGTTTATTTTTTGGTTTCAAAGATTTTGTTGGTTTTATAAATTATGAAAAAAAATCATTTTTAAAAAGGAGTACAATCTTGTTATTAAACAGTTTATAACAATTTTGTATATTTAAAATATTAAACTTTTTTTTTTTGCCACCAATCTCAAATTTCTAATTTTAATATTTATGTCAATATTTTATAATTCGAAAAAAAATAGTTTTTAAAATAATTGGAGTAGTTAATTTTTTTTATTTCAAATATTTTGTTTGTTGTATAAAATTATATAATTTTTTTTTTTTTTAAAAAAAGAACTTGTTATTATTATATATATATTACCAACAATTTCATCTTAATGTTATATTTAAAATAGTAAAATAAATACTTATTTATAAATAAAATATTAAACATTTTTTTTGCCACAAATTTAAGAATTTCAATTTAATATTTATGTCAATATTTTATGGTCATGAAAAAGTTTATATTTTATCACTATTATTTTAAAACGAAGCTTCTTATTTTCAACATAATAGTTTATTTTATTTCATTAATTTAAGGGAGATTTACAAAGAGTTTTAACTTACCTTATATTAGTTGTAGTTATAAATTTATGATGTCATAAAAATATACAAGGAAAATTAAAATTAAAAAAATAAATAAAAAATACGAATCACAATGCGATTTAAAGATATAGTTTTTAAAATTGAGATAAAACTAAAATTAGGAAGTCAAATTTTACCTAGTATCTCACTAGTATTCTTCCCATATCTTTTCCCTAATTTTCTCAAATTGATCCTCCTTTCCCCAATTTCTTCAACATTCATAAAATAAAATACTCTTATGTGGATTTAGAAAAAAAAATAAAGTATGACTAAAGAAGTACATACATTCTTTTTAGAATATTCTCAACTTTTCCTTCATATCTTCTTATTCCCTAATATTTTCAAATTTGGTTTTCCCTTCGACTTCCTCATTAATCTCATTTAGAAAAAAATATTCAGAATATTCTCAAGTACTCCTCTTATATTTTCCTCTTTTCTAAATTTTTCAAATTAATCTCATCTCTCATATTTTCTCATATTCTCCATCAAAATAAAACTTATGTTATGTAAATACTTAAATAAATAGGAGAGATAAAAATGATATTTTGAACTAATTAATGCATCAAACATGTATAATAGAATACATTAAAAATAAGCAAAGCATTCATTCATGTTCTATAAATATTTAATTCGCAACTCACGCTATGAATTAATATTGGAGTAATTAATGTTCTCTTAAACAAAATATTGAAATAATTAATGCTCGTAACATGTACAATAAAATCAATTAAGCATACTTAATAAAGAATTAAATTGAATCACCAACTTCATAATCTAATTAATATTTTATTAAACTTCACAATCTATGAGATAGCTTGAAATTATTTTTAAAACACAATGGCTTACTAGTGGGATTTGCCAAATCTTTTTAATTATCTATAATTTCTATATAAAAAAATACTTAGTCAAATGTGACGTCTTGACTAAATAATAAATATCAAATTCAAATTTCTTATAAATGATAAAGAAAAATATTTGGATGTATTTCAAACTACTCTCATCTTTTACCATCACAAATTAAAAAATTACTAAAATTATATTTTTAAAAAGAAAAGTTGTGATGGGACGTTTGAGTAGATTGCACATAGACAACTGAGTAGATACACCAATTATAACAAACTTATTTTAATAAAAGTAAAATAAAAAGTGTAAAGTAAAAATTTGTTAATACCGTAAAGAAAAAAATTGGGTGCAACCTGAGCTGATGCACGCTAATAAAAATTTGTCATATAGTTACATTTTTTTTAAATTAGATTTTTTAAAATATTTTTTTATTATATAAAGAAAATAATATGCATGAGATTAGATGCAACCTAATCAATAGTCTAAGAAAAAAAAACTGACCAAAGCATGATTGCAGATGCAAGAGAGAGTCTGACGAAGCCCCAAAGACTCTGAAACGCTCTCCATGAGAAACCAGACCAGGCTCGACCGCAACTCCCACTTATTATATAAATAATTTGAGCCACTACAATCACCCACCATGAAGCGTTTAGCACTATGGCACCACCCGCCAACCCCAAACCCAACTTTAGCATCAGCAACCAAGTAAAGAATGTGTGCAGTGCCTGTTCGAGTGTTCAAAATATCAATAAAATAAAACTAATAATGAAAAGGGTAAATGACCATTTTGGTTCCTATAGTTTGGATTTTTTCAATTTTATTATGTATTTTCAAATATTCCATTTTTATTTTTATTACTTTTAATAAATCTCAAATTAATTTTTTAGATTAATTTCTTTATTTAAATTAATAAAATAGTAATAATGGTTTCAATAAAAAAAAAATACACTAGGTGAATATCTTTCCAAAATTTTTAATAGAGATGATCATAGATTTAAAAAAAGAAATAGAAAAGATATAGATAACAAGAATTATATACTATATTTAAGAATTAAAGAATAAATACTAAAATTTAACATTTGAAACTACATTCAGGGAAAGTATACAAGTCTCAAAGTCCAAGATAAAATATTACATTTTCTTATTTTTATTTTTAAAAATTGTGCATCATTTCTTTATAATTACCTTCATTTTTATTTTTATCTTTAAGACAACATTTGATTTTTTTTGTTGCTAAATTTAAAAAAATAAAAAAGATCAATAAAATAATGTGCCCATTTTCTCATTATTCTTTTATTATCTTTTATAAAAAGACCATTAGCCAAATTTAATAAAATATTTCTGTAGTTTTTAAATTTTGAAATAGATTTCGAAAACATTATTAGAAATTAAATAACAAAAGATAGAAAATTATTATTTATATTTAAACTTGATTTTCAAAAACCAAAAATTTAAAACTAATAGCCTACATTCATTAAGAGACCAAATATATTTTTTATTCCTAGATTTTTTATATAGTTTCTATTTGGTTATTAGGTTTTCAAATATTACACATTTGGTCTTTTAAGTTTTTAGTTTGTTTTCAACTTAGTCTATAAGTTTCAAATGTTATACTTTTATCATTGAGATTTTGATTTCATTTCAATTTGGTATTTAGATTTCAAAATTTTACATTTTAACCTTAATTTTTGTTTACTTCCAATCATTTACATCAATTTCTATTAATCAATTAAAAATAATTATGAAGTGAAATTTTGTATTGATAAAAAATATTGAAATTTAATTAATTATAATTTTTTCTTATGATTTTTAATTTTATTAACATAAATTAATATTAGAGATTAAAAAATGAATAGTGCATAATCAAATTTAGGGAATTGAAACTAAATCCAAAACCGATTAAATGTTTAATCTTTTAAAATTTAAGAACTAAATAGAAACTATACCCAAAACTTTAAAAAGATATTTTTATCCTTTCTTTAATTTTCTAAATTTGACATGAATTTTAAAAAAGAAAATCATTAAATAAGTAAACAAAAAGATTTATGAATAAAATAATATAATTAAGCATACCAAAGCCACAGCGGATATGACGGACATGGCCATCATCTTGCTTTGCGCCTGCAAGAATTTGGAGATGGGAAAGTTGAGGGCATACGCATAAAGCTGAGGAATCATCCATATCGACATCACTCCCGCCGCCTCCGAAATCTCCGCCGTCTGTCCGATTAGCTTCAATAGCGGCGTCGCAAATATGTAAATCGGAGTTAGAATTACCGCCGATGAAAGCAGGATCACCCACGATCTTTGCATGTACACTCCCATCATATCCAGCTGCCCGGCCCCATACGCCTGCCCGCACAACGTCTCCAGTGCGCTTCCCATTCCAAGCTGCATTTCGTCATTTTTCAATTTTTAGTTAACATATTTTCTTCTATCTTTTTTCTTGTATATGCTGCCCAAAATCGATCAAATGCTTTAGAACATGCGGCATAATGTGGATGTTCTTTTTGATTTCTTCTAGATTTAGTTGGTTTGTCAAATCAAATCTTACCATAAAAAGTAAAGCAATGAAAGAAAGTAGAGAACTTTGTAAATGTAACTTTCTTTGCCCTAATTTCATTTTAGTTTTGATACTTTCTAATAAACGGTCAATTTTTCAAAGATCCAAGTAGATACTTTGAGATATTGAGAAAATGACAACCTAATTTATGTTCCTCTTTTTATTTACATACTAAAAAATTGTCTGTCATTGGATACTATTTGGATTACACCCAAATTTTTTACTTGAGATAATAAATATAAAAATAGACAAGAACAAGATAAACGATGGATTATGCATATAAACAAACAAAAAAAACAAAAAACAAAAAACAAAAAAAACAAAAAAACAAAAAAAAAAATATACAAAATTAGATTTGGAAACTATTAGATAAATACAAATTTCTATCATTATCCTGAACTATTCAAAAAGAATTTTCAATTCAAAACCAATTGAAAAAAAAATATAAATAGATAAGAAGATACCAAATGGGATTTGGAAATAGATTAACAAAATATCTACTTTGACTTGTATATCACCTTAGATAAACATAACTTTTCATCTCAAAATCAATTAACGAAGAGAGAGCTACTAAATAGCGAGGTTTCATTTTAAAACTAATGGATAATAAAAGAAGTAATTCATGAATTTTATAAACATTGTGAAGTCTTTTCATTTAAAAATATGGGATCTTCAACATCCACATTATCTAACATAAGGTTTCATCTCTTAGCGAATTGATTTTGACGTAAAATCCTATGTACTAGCTAATATTATTTCAGTGCTCATCAAGCTCAAATAGGTATTCGGGAAAAAAAAATGAGATCAGATCCAAAAATGATAATCCAAATAGGCACCATCTTAAAAGGACATATTAAGAATCCCATATTGGAAAAGTTAAGGAATCTCACTATCTTAAAAAGATAAATGAATTACTTTTCCCATTGTCAATTGATTTTGAGATGAAATACATTATCAAATGTAGTAACAATAATTATATTTTTGAAGAGTGCATTTAATGAGAAGGAAAGAAAAATTTTGCATATAATAAAATTTTACTGTCATGTCTATTATAGTCTATCATAATGATATTTTGTTATACTCAGAAAATATTTTACCCACAAATTTTAGGTTAGAAAGACTAGTAATAAATAAATAAAGAGTTAGGTTAGAAAGATAGTTAATGAAAAATGAAAATTTTAATTTCGTAATGAATTGCAGAAAATAGGGAAGATTACGTGCCATGACGCCGAAGGAAAAGCCGGCAATAACGGAGTTCTCGATAGAGACGGCGGCGAGGGCAATGGTGCTGACTTGTCCGGCGAAAAGTTGAGTGATGGCGCCGAACGAATACTGGCAAACGGAAGTGAAAACCGCCGGAGCTGCAAGGTACCACAGCTTCTTTAATTCAACACAGAACTCTCTGTAGAAATCACGCGCGGTGTTGATCGGAGGGATGTCGTCGGCGTCGGGAGCAAAAACAACCTTGGTTCCTTTCCGGCCGGATTCCGGCTGGTGGATCTGTTTGTTTTCCTCTCTCTGGGAGAGAAGTGGCTGAGAAAAATCCGCCATGGGACAAAGAGATTAGCCGTATAGCGTCACTCTGCTTGGCGGACGACCTTTCAAAGTCTGTAACAAAACTTACGGAGTTTCTAACCCATGGGTTTTTATAATAATAATAATTAATTTAATTTGTGCAAAAATACGGAAGTAGCCTTCAATTCTGTCACACCAAAGTTTATTTCAAACATTATTGTTGTAAAAGAATATATATATATATATTTAATTTCTCTGTCCCTCTCCAACTACTCTTCTCTACTAAAACTGAAATAATGTAGCAAATAGGAAGCGAGTTAAAATTTAACTTACGTATAATAACTCTTCTCAACACGAAAAAGAAGTGGGAAAAAAAAAGAAAAGAAAAAATCACATTCACCACCTTAATTTACATGACTATTATCATATATATTTTTATTGGCATCATCAATCATCCATGTTAATACAAAAAGAAATTCTCAAAGATATCCGAGTTTATTTCAAATTTTAAATATTCAAACGAATTTTTTTAGAGTTTAGGGATATATAATTGAAAACAATACCGACAAGTTTAAAAGCATTTTTGAGTCATTTAACCTAATAATTCATACAGACACAAATCACAATAATTATTTCTTTTAAGAGAAACAAATCACAATAAACTAATAAACTTGAATATAACTCAACTGATTAAGATATATGTCTTAAAAAATCTTGCTCCAACAAATTCAAGAGTATTATGTATAATTTAACCTCAAAATCAATATGGACAAAAAAATCTAATAACGTGAGTATAATTTAATTGATTCAAATATATATCTTCGACCAAGAAATTATAGGTTTAAATTATTTCATTTCACTCCTTATTGAACTAAAAACATAGTAGTAGTTATCATTTTATTACTATTAAAAGGAGAAAAAAAAATTGATCCCTAGATTTTGAGTTTAATTTCTATTTGGTATTTAGGTGACAAAATATTACACTTTTAAGTGTTAAGTTTTGAGTTTAATTTGAATTTAGTCCCAGGTTACAATTTTACCTTTCAGATTTAGATTTTAGTTTTAGTTTGATATTTCAAGATTTACATTTTTAACTTCGACTTTTTACTAAATACTCACTCCCAATCTTAAATGTCAATGTCTAGTAATTAATCTAAAAGAATTATAATTAATTAAGTTTAATTCCGAAATCAAATTTCAAGAACAAATCTAAAAATTAAATTAAAATTAAATTCAAAATTTAAAAAATAAAAATACAATACTCTGGCCGGCTCATAACTTAAAAGGATAAAAAATGTCCTTTTTCTTTTTGTCCCCTTTAATAAATAAAAAAACAAAGGAAAAAAAAAAATAGCTGCACGGTGGTAGTAGATGAGTTGTGTGTTGGAAAATCTTTAGCGCGCGGCTTCCGCTTCGTGTAGCGCTAAGAAATTTATGGACAAAAACGGGGCTGCGTTGGTGTGGGCACTGGCACGTCTGTGTGAATTAAATGCCATCTTTGTTTTGTCTACCTTTAAGCTTTAACTGATGGCAGCAACGAGAAACTTGTCAGCCGACTAATCGCATCCCTGCCCTCAATGATTCTCTTTTAATCTCTAATTAGTCAACACGAAATAATTTAATACAACATTCAATGAGATTTGCTCTTTTTAGCTTATTTTTATTACAAACCAAACTTCAAAACTACACATCTAATCTAGTAGCCAGTAGGTATGGTTTCACGCCAGTATATTTTATTAGGTGTGGTCTTACACACTGCCAAGAATTACATTTATTGATTTATGGATATAAATATTAAGGTCACCATTTTGTTTTTTGATTTGAAAGTTGGGCGTATTTTCTCTCAATTTTTATAATATTTTACATCTTTCTTTAGTATAATGATTAAATACTTATATTTAACTAAATTTTAAAAACAAAACAAGTTTTTAAGGCTAATTTGGTAACTATTTCGTTTATTGTTTTTGAAAATTATGTATATTTCTTCCTCATTTCTTACAATGATTTGTATCTTTACCAAATACAATGATTGAGTTCTTAGTCAAATTCTAAAAATAAAAACAACTTTCTAAAAGCTACTTTTTCTAGTTTTCAAATTTTTGCTTGTTTTTTAAACCACTGGTAAAACGTAGATAATTAAGGAAAAAATTTAGAGGTGGAAGTAATGTCTATAGGCTTAATTTTCAAAAACAAAAATAAAAAATAAAATCGTTACCGAACAATGCCTAAATATATAAGGTTATAAGATAATTAGAGTCTATTTGGTAGATAATTCGAAAATAGACATTTAAAAATAAGGTTTCAATAAGAATATAATTGTATTTTATGTATTTTAGATATGTCTTTGATAGCATATTCAAAAATTAGATTCAAATTTAAATAATTATTTTAAAATTGTTTGATACTTTGTTTATATACCATAAAACTATTTGAAATTACCTACATAATATTAGGTTGATTATAAACTATTATTAATTTATTTATGAACATGCTTTATGTTAAAGAATTTTGTATTGTTATTATTTTGTAATCTATATTTTATAATTTATAATACATCGCATAATACATATTTTAAATTTAAAAATATAAATTCAGTTTATAACAAGACATATTGTACTCTATAATATATATATTTAATTCTATTTAATGTAATTATGCAATTTAAAATTTAGACACACTAGAATACACAAACTTATGTTGCTTTCAGAATTTTCACTATTTGAATCACAAAATCAAAAATAGTTTTCAGAAATAATAATCTATATTGTCTACCAAACATATATTTATTGAGTTGAGTGAATTAAAAACATAAAATAGAATTCGGATTGTCAACCAAACGAACTCTTGCCATCTTTGTTTCGATATGCAAAATTGTTCATACATGAGTTAAATGTCTGTGTTTTTTTTAATCAATTTTTTGTACATGAAAATAAAAAATTAAGGCCCTGTCTAGTAATCATTTGATTTTTTGTTTTTGTTTCTGAAAATCAAGTCAATTTCATTCACATTTCTTATAATGATTTGCATATTTCTTAAATACAATGGTTGAATTCTTAACCAAATTCCAAAAATAAAAATAACATTTTAAAAGCTACTTTTTTTAGTTCTCGAGATTTAGCTTAGTTTTTTTAAATAATTGGTGAAAAATACACAACAAAAAAAGAAATTTTAAGGTAGAAATAGTGTCCATATGCTTCATTTAAAAAAAAAAAAAAAAGTTACCAAACGAGGCCTAAATAATTACATATAAAGTATCAAAATGGTAATAGTATTTTTTAATACTTTTAACTAATTTAAAATTATATTATACTAAGTATATTTTAACCATAATAAAAATATGCATCCATCACAATGAATATTATTGTGAAATTGAGGAGCACAACAGAGTACAATGGAAACACAGATATAGATAAAATATAACATAATAATATACAAATATAATAATAAATAAATAAGATAAAACATGATAATAAAATAAAATAACTAAACTTATGAAAATTGGATAATATGAAAAATTAAGTAGAATTTTGAAGTGGATTTCTCACCAATGTGTGTTCTTTCAAGATCCACCAAATGTCACTATTTATAAGGAAAGTGGCAAATAGGATGTGGTACAATTGGACACTATGCATAGGTGGTTGAATGACACATGGTAACATATGTGGTAATGAAAAAAAATGACATTTGGCATTGGACACTAAGTATGGGCATCTAACACCTATTTATAATATTTATAATACTTTTCCTTAGATGCTCATTATATATATATATATATATATATATATATATATATATGCAATATGTCTCGTTAAAACCTTACTAGGAAAAAAACAAAATGGGAAAACAAATCCTAAACATTCTAATGTTGTGCACAAATTTCTTTAAGGTTGTGGTGAGTAATAACTTTGTAAATAAGTCTGCCAGGTTAAACTTTGTAAATAAGTCTACCAGGTTATTCTTCGAACAAATTTGTTGTACCGTGATGTCACCATCTTCTTCAAGACCATGAGTGTAGAAAAGTTTTGGTGAAATATGTTTTGTTCTATCTCCTTTAATATACCCTCCTTTGATTTAGGATATGCATACTGTGTTGTCTTCGTATAATGTTGTTAGAAGATTTTTATTAGAAGACAAGCCACATGTTTCACGAATGTGTTGAGTCATTGATCTAAACTATACACATTCTCGACTAGTCTCATGAATTGCAATAATTTCAGCAGGATTTGAGGAAGTGACCATTATGGCCTGTTTCATTAATCGCCATAATATAACAGTTCCTCCACATGTAAATACATAACCTATTTTAGATCTAGGTTTGTGTGGATCAGAAAAATATTCAGAATCTGTATAAACAACTAGATCAAAATTTGATTTATTCAAATAAAACAAACCCATGTTGATCATTCCTTGGAGATAAAGGTGTATATGCCTAATTCCATTCCAACGTCTTTTTTTAGAAGAACTATATCTTGCTAATAAATTTACTGAAAATTCAATATCTGGTATTGTATTATTAGCAAAATACATAAATGCACCAATTGCACTAAGATATGAAGAAACTTTCATATCTTAGTGCAATTATACCAAGGTTAAGAGAGTGGACTATGAAGAAACTTTCTCACTTGTTGCTATGATTAAGTCTATCCGGATTCTCTTATCTATTGCCATATATTATGACTATGTGATATGACAAATGGATGTCAAGACTGCCTTTTTGAATGATAATCTTGACGAAACCATCTACATGAGCCAATCAGAGGGATTCATTGAACAAGGTCATGAGCAAAAGATTTGCAAGCTTAATTGGTCAATCTATGGATTGAAATAAGCATCTCGATCTTGGAATAGAAGATTTGATGCTGTAGTCAAATCTTATGGCTTTGATCAAAATGTTGACGAGTCTTGTGTTTACAAGAAGATCAACAGTTCAGTAACTTTTCTTGTATTGTATATAGATGATATCCTACTCATTGGGAATGATGTAGGTTACCTGACTACTATTAAAGAATAACTAGCTGCTCAATTCCAAATGAAAGATTTGGGTGAAATACAATTTATTTTAGGAATCCAAATCATAAGGGATCGAAAGAACAAATCACTAGCCTTGTCTTAGACATCCTATATTGACAAAGTGTTTGTCAGATATTCGATGCAAAATTCCAAGAAGGATTTGCTACCTTTCAGGCATGGAATTATCTTGTCTAAGGAACAACGTCCTAAGACACCTCAAGAGGTTGAGGAGATAAGACAGATTCTCTATGCATCTATAGTGGATAGCTTTATGTATGTCATGTTGTGTACTTGACCCCACATCTGCCATGCAGTGGGAGTAGTCAATAGATATCAATTCAATCTAGGATTTGATCATTGGACAACAGTTAAAGCTATTCTCAAGTATCTTAGGAGAACGAAAAACTATATGCTTGTGAAACCCGGATTTCCATTTTCCCTGCTTAAGCAGAAAATAAAAGGGATTAACTAAGTATAAGTTAAATTCTATGTTAAAGAGTAGGAAAATTCTAAGTGTTTAAATAGATTTGTTAAGTAGCTTTGAAATAAGCTTTAACTGGTGAAAATTTAGTTAAGTATAACCATGTGTTGGAAGCCAAGAAAAAATGGTTAAGTATTTGATAATGCGTTGGCCATTAGAATTTGAGAGGTTATTTGGGTATTAAAAGAGGCTGAAGTATGGCCGAGAGGAAAGGCTATGCGGGGATAAGCATGGGGCAACTTATGTTTGAGAGGTTAGTAGAGCATGCGGTAACCTCAAGTTGTGTGGACATAGGCGCAAGACGCTGGAGATGCGTGCGTGGGTTAATCGTGTAGTAAATAAGCAATGCTAGTGATGGTATGCGGCGATGCTAGACGATGGTATGCGACGATGCTAGAAGATGGTATGCGGCAATGCTACACGATGGTATGTGGCAATGCTACACGATGGTATGCGGCGATTCTACACGATGGTATGCGGTAATGCTACGCAATGATATGCGACAATGGTACCAGATGGTGTGCGGCAATGCTTCCCGATGGTGTGCGGCAATGCTATGCGATGGTGTGCAACAATGCTACCCGATGGTGTGCAACAATGCTACGCGATGGTGTGCGGCAATGCTATGCGATGGTGTACGGCAATGCTACATGATGGTATGCAGCAATGCTACGCGATGGTGTCATGTGACAACGCTACGCGATGGTGCTATAAGACAACGCTATGTGATGGTGTTATGCGGCAGCCTTGCTAAACGATGAGCTAGGCGATGAGACAAACCATGGTGAACGCATGGTGAATTATCTTTGCATTGCTAAGGTTTTCGGTAATAAGGTTTATAAGGTTGGTTGTGTTGGTCTTGAGCAAGAGACTAATAACGTTGACAAGCAACTAAGACATACATGTGATGGTCATGAGGGATGCGTTAGCAAGAGGTTAGGCAATGGTAAGTTATACCATGAGGCGTTGAGTTGAGACTTAGCTTGACTCAAGGGTTGACATGCGTTGGAGATGTGCTATATGCATTAGACATCCGAGGCATGTGGACGCATAGGACAAGGCTTGAGTAAATAGTATGCGGTAGAAGAAGATTGGTCATAATCCTAGTTGAGCGCATAAGGCAAAGGTAAGCCATGCGGTAGAGGGCATGCAACCAAGGGGGAGCCTTGCGAGCATCTAGCATATGCAACCAAGTTGCGTCAATAGGATGCATAAGGTAAGGTAGCGTTAATTGGAAATGGCACAATCGAAGTGAGTAGGTCGTATATGGGGAAAGATGCTAGGCGGTAATGGCTTGAAGGGTGTTATGTTAAGATAGGGTACAAGGTAGAGTTGGATGAATGCATATGAAGATGGATGGACGTATATGACGTTGGATGAGCGCATATGAGAGGATGGATGCATTCAAGGTTGTCATCCAGACATGTGGCTTGTTAAGAAGAAATCTTAGGTCTTAAGCAAATGAGGCGGATGCACAAGAAGACATGCAAATTTGAGGGCTATGTGTTGGTAAAAAGGGAACAAGACACCTTGAATTGCGATGATGTGAAGATTGCGTTAATAGTATAAGGAAAGGACACTTAGACATGCGGCCAAGTAGGAGGTGTCGGCCTTGGAGAGATTTTGGACACCTATAAATAGGGCTAAGGTCTTCTCTTCGGATCATAACTCGAATTCTCTTCAAAGGACATTAGGAAGAGCGTACGCAGGTCGAGTGGGAGGAACTATGCATTGATGGAAGAATGCATGCGTTGGTAGAAATACCATGCGTCGGTCATGAAGTTCCAAGAGAAGGAGATGCTGTCAGACAAAAAGGTCTGGAAGTAGCATCAATTTGGGACGAAGAGTTCTCCCAGAATAATCGTGCGTTTGGAGTGATTCTAAAGCCACCTGAAAGCTCTGAGAGTCTAGTTTCCATAGTGGGACTGCTGGAGAAGAAGCTCTAAGTAATCGGGCTGTAGAATGAAGAAAAGACATAAGGGTCGAGCTGTTGGGTAAGCTTGAGCCAGCCTTGATGTTTTGGTGATTCCGGCAAACCACGAGAAGGTCTGAGTTAGGATTTTAGGGTAAGCTTCCTGAGACATTTTAGAACATGTTTTCAGAAGGAAGTATCTTAAAATAACTCTAGAACTATAATCTAAGCTAATAATTGAATCTGAAATTTAGGGTTCAAATGGGAAACCAAGGAAACCTAAGGAACTTCGGAAAGGAAAGTTCCTAACCAACCAAGGTGAGTGGTTATTTCATTGTTTGAATGGTTGAGTTCTATATATCTATATATGTGTGTGTGTGTGTGTATGGTTATATATATAGGTTATATTTATAATATTGGCATAACTGGAGAATGTGTTTTGCCTGGATTTGATTGTTGTTGTATTGTTGTCACGATGTATGTATATTTGCATTAGGAAATGGGATTCATACCCGGAGATATTGTTAGCGTGCTTGGTGAGACGCTTGGCTGGAATTGTCAGCGTACCCAAACATGGCTAACAGGGGAATGTCGACATGTGCACAGTCGACAGGTTATAGGGTAGTGAGCTTGTGTCCACGTTGGTAATCATGCCAGGATTGTCCAGCTGACAGGCTGGGGAGATTACATTTTTCTATGTGATTATTGTTGATTGTGGAATCATTTTTTCCAAAGATGAGTTTCTAAAATCAAACTTATGTTTGTTTAAAGCTGCCACTCACTAAGCTTTGTAGCTCATGTTTTTCATGTTTTATGTCTTCCCCCCCTCAGGTAGCGGAAGATGAGGAGTTCCAGGGTATTGCTAAGGTCAAGATCTGCCACAAGCCACAGTTACACTTCTGGAAGGTTTTAAAGAATGGTTATTGTAAACTTTGTGATTAAGTCTTGGAGTTGTATGAACATTACATTGTGTAATATAAAATGGGCCTACTTAATTAGTTGTTGTTATCTCCTTGACTTTAAGTTTATTAAGTGTTGTGAAGTGGTTCAGTTGGACGGTAGGTATCACAAAAGGGTGGTATCTGTGGTCTTTCACGCCTCTCCTCGAGCTCAGGAGTGCGGGCTCGGGGCGGGGTGTGACAATGCTTGTGTATGCGACTAAGGATTTGATCCTTACATGATACACCGACTGTGATTTTCAGATTAATAAGGATTCAAGGAAATTCATATCAAGATCAGTGTTCACTCTGGTTGGAGGAGCTATAATATGGCGCAACATTAAGCAAGGTTGTATTACGGATTCCACCATGAAGGCTGAGTATATAGCTGCCTATGAAATTGCTAAAGAAGTTGTTCGACTCAGAAAATTTCTCAAAGATTTGGAAGTTGTTCCAAATATGTTATTGCCTGTCACACTTTATTGTGATAACAATGGTGCTGTGGTAAACTCCAAGGAGCCTTGTAGCCATAAACATGGAAATCATATAGAGTGCAAGTATCATCTTATTAGAGAGATTGTGCAACGAGAAGATGTGATTGTCACAAAGATTGCCTCGGAGCACAATATTGCTGTTCCATTTACAAAGGCTCTCATGGCTAAAGTTTTTTAAGGTCATTTGGAGGTCTAGGTCTACGAGATATGAGTCACCTAAGCTAGGGAAAGTGGACGATTTTATTGGGTATATTGTATGCCTTAGTTATTGTATTGTATATTGATACTTTACATCGTATATTGATATTTTACTTGCCCACTTGTTTTATACTCACAATTCTAAATGTTGTTAACATATTTTATTTATCAATAAAAATATTGTTGAGTTTTTTATTCAATAAATCACTATTGATATTGCATCCTTCTATGAAAATCCAATAAAAATGTTGTTGAGTTTTTTATTTAATAAATTATGTTTGAATTGTGTTTTTGTTTTCTAATTCTAAACAATAATAATGATAATAAAACTTTGGATGACTTTTATAATTTCGTTTTTTTATAATAAGACAATAATTTTGCTTTGGTAAGAGTAAATTATAGGAAAATAAGATGACTTAAAATATCGATGTTATTTACCACAAGAGTTAGGGTTCAACACCAAGATGTAGACCAACATCAAAACCACTGGACAACTCTGGTCTTTTTAGTTCACTAGAGAATCCATGTTAATCAAATAAACAAATGGAAATTTTTAAAAAAGAAATCTCGTTTTTAAAAACGTTTTTTTTAATATAAATTTCTTAACATTGTAAAAAATGTTTGTAAATTTGAAAAAAAAAAAAAAACATAAAACTCAATTGGTTAATAAATATACTTATTTTTTTTAAAAAAAAACTAAGAAAACAAAATTAATTGGTTATCAGTGACCACTTCTTTTCTTAATTAGTGGAGTCAACAATTGGAGAGATGACTTAGGAAAGTGACTTCATGCATTGAAGTAATAAACTCGACTAGTTAACAAACTACTTTTATAATTGGTTCATAAGTTAAAAAGATACTATTATTATTAACTTCCTCTCTTGAACTTAGTTAATTCTTTTGCTTAGAAATAAAATCTAACATATATGTATGATTTGTAAAGACACACAAGACATTACAAATCTTCTGTTAATTTTTTAGTTACATTATTAAAATCTCATCAATATCAAATTTCCTAATTTGATTGAACAATTTAAATAATTCCTCATTACTATCCTTTAGTGAGCTAACAAGGGGACCTATGGACCTACATTTTAGAAGCTCTAATGATATGAGATCTCTAATCCAATTAATCAATATTCATTAACTACCGATCACTCCACTAAAGATTGATAGGTGCACTCTTCGCACCGTAGATATATTTCTGTGTCCATGGATATAACCAATCAACAGAGCAATAACTCTTCACAAATACTCATAACTGCATCTGGGTCAAAATACCGTTTCCCTCTACAATTATATCTAACTCCTTAAGTACCACTGATTCCTCTAATGAACAAACGGTTTATAATCCAATTATAAACCAACACCTCTCAGGCAAGCCAGTGAGAGGTTGAGGTCTCATTATTCAAGACTCAGAACCAGCTATTAAGGGAGCAATTTATCTACTTTCCCAAGAAATGGAAAGGAGTGAACTCCATCTTGTATAGTTGTATTCTATTTATCAATAAAAACATGGAAAGCATATAAAACACAAGTATTATCTTATTAGAGAGATTATGCAATGAGGAGATGTGATCGCCACAAAGATTGCCTCGGAGCACAATATTGTTGATCCATTTACAAAGGTTCTCATGGCTAAAGTTTTTAAGGGTCACTTGGAGGTCTAGGTCTACAAGATATGAATCACCTAAGCTAGGACAAGTAGAAGATTTTATTGGATACATTGTATGCCCTAGTTATTGTATTGTATATGAATACTTTACTTTACATTGTATATTGATACTTTACATTTCCACTCGTCTTTTATTGTATTTTGATACATTTAACTAACTTTGGAAAAGTGGAAGATTGTTGTGATTGATGTTCCAAATCTAGTGTATCATGTGGTTTTTAGTTTTGTTAACACAAATTATTTATCTAATAAAATCAGAGGTATTTTATTTGACATTTAGACAGCATTAATTCAATCCAATAAACTAAGATCTAAGGTTATATGATGTCACTTGAACAATCTGTGGTTAACATATAGGTGATTTTTGTTCAAGTAATAACCTAAAAGGTCTGCAGTGGATGAAGGTTGGGTGCCTTATCCTGGTAACACTGCAGATACGACCCACTTTGTAATTGTTACATGAGATATAAGTATTACAAACAATATGAACCATATTGTTCATGTAAAGACATGTGAGTGGGGGTATCCTATATAAAAGAGTTTATACATAGACCGGACCACAAAATAATTAGTTTTTCTTTATAACATAGTTACTTGGAGAAACTAATATTTCACTAAGATGACCAGGGGAGACTTGACCTTAATCTTGAGTGAGTTGGGAACTTCTGTTTATGAAAACAGTCCTTTGATCTGTATGGGTGAGAGTGACCATGATAGCTGACTCAATAGTCCTACCATTTTGAGGATTTGTCTGATTAGGGAATTGAGAATACAACTACATAAGATGAAATTCACTCCTTCCCATTTCTTGGAAAAGTAGATAAATTGCTCCCTTAATAGCTGATTCTGGGTCTTGAATAACGAGACCTCAACCTCTCACTGGCTTGAGAGGTGTTGGTTTATAGTTCGACTATAAACTGTTTGTTCATTAGAGGAATCAATGGTACTTAAGAAGTTAGAAGTAACTGTAGGGGTAAAACAACATTTTGACTCAGCTGTAGTTATGAGCATTTGTGAAGGGTCATTGCTCTATTGATTGGTTATATCCATGGACACAGAAATATATCTACAGTACGAAGAGTACACATATTAGTTTTTAATGGAGTGATTGGTAGTTAATGAATATTGATTAATTGGATTAAAGGAGTTTAATCAATTAATCTCATACCATTGGAGCTTTTAATCTGTAGGTCCATAAGGTCCCTTTGTTAGTTTACTAAAGGATAGTAATGAGGAATGATTTAAATTGTTCAAATCAAATGAGGGAATTTGATATTAATGAGATTAATATACAATGGTTAATTATGTTGGGATTGGTGTCCTAATTCTCTCGGAGTCTCGTTGTTTTGTAAAGATAGACATTGTTCAATGAATAAAATAAGTGTTATTTAATTCTGAAATTTACTCATATCCAATAAACAAAGCTCTTTCGTTATCTTATGTGAACTTAAGCATGTATATGTGATATACAAGTGGATCATGCCTTAAGTGATAACCTAAATCAGTCTGTAGTATAAAGATTAAGGTGGAATACCTAATCCTGGTGTCACTACGGATACGACCCACTTTGTAGTGGTTTGCAAGTATTGTAAACTACTACAGATGGTAGATCCTGATCATTCGTGTGGAGACATGGAGCATGGGTGTCCTATACAAAAAGTTTGTATAAGACATGAACCACGAGATGACTAGACTCTGTATATAACACCGTTGATACTAGAGACTTGCATCTCATCTAAATGACCATAGGTGACACAACCTCAATCCTGAGTGTTTTGTGAACTCCTGCCTTTGAGGGCGGTCCTTTGATTAGTATGGATGAGCGTGGCCAGATTGCCAACTCAACATGCCTATCTTTTTGGGGACTTGTCTGATTTGGGAGCTGGGAACTCAATTCACAATATGGAATTCACTCCTTTTCCGAAGCAGGAATAAGTAGAGAGATTGCTCCCTTAAGGGATGATTCTGGGGATTGAATATAGTGGCCACAACTTCTCTTTGGAAGAGAAGCCTCAATCATAGTAGGACTATGATTTATGTTCGTTAGAGGGATCAGTAGTACTTAAGAAGACAGATGTAACTACAGGGGCATAACGGTTATTGGTCCAGCTGTACTTATGAGTGATCTGTGAAGGGTTGTCGCACTGCTGATTGGTTAAGATGGACACATAATATATCTGTAGTGAGGAGAGTTCAGCTGTCGTTCTTTAGTGGAGTCCCTGATAGTTAACGGATGGTAGATTCCGTGACTAAAGTGTTTAGTCAGTTATTCACGTACCATTGGAGCTTCAGATCTACAGGTCCATGAGGTCCCCTTGGTAGCTTGAATTCTGTTGAGGATCAGTTTTTGGTGTTGATTTGAAATGTTCAAATTGACAAGAGGTATTTTGATTATATATGATATAATCAGTATGATGTATGAGATACATTTAGTGGAGGATTGATGTAAATGAGATTTACATTAAATACCATGGAATAGAAAAGGAACTATGGTTTATATGTTTCATGAGATGAAATATTAAAACTATAGGTTATAAATATAGTATGATAAGTTGGTTATTATTTATGTTTATAATAATATTAATTAAATTAATTAATACTTTTTCTTTTAAATAACCAAAGTAGTGGATGGTTATTGGATCATGGTAACCGTGAGTTTAAAAAGAAAATGGTTTCCTATTTTGAAAAGAGGTTTTTACAAACATTTGAAAAGGTTTTGAGTTTTCTGTCAGTGAAAAAGAAACTCATGTAAGTCGTCAAGTAAATACAGATTTACTAAACGACGACTGAGCGAGCTAAACAATCGTGCAGATGCGAGTTAAACGATCGTATAGTGTTTACTAAACGATCGCATAGCTTTGCTAGACGATCGCTAGCCCAAGGTAAATGATCGTGTAGAGTCTGTAGGCGACAGACCGAGCTAAACGATTGCATAACTTTTGCTAGACGATCGCATAGCTTTATCTAAACAATTGGGCATCGACCTATACGATAGGTCTCAGCCATCTCCCACCCTCCCAGTCGTATATGCGATCGTTGTTTCCTCCGTTCGTCTGCCTCACACCAAGTCCGAATAGAGCCCATCCTCTGGATTCTCATACCGTGAATACCAAGGTCGCCTTGTTGGTGGTGTCAGACTCAACTCGACACTGTCGAGGTTTTCTGGAGGCCATTCGTGATGCTGTGGAGGCCGTTCGCTGTTGCGAAGGAGATCGTGACCAAGGAGATCGTTGAGGACGAGCGCGAAGTGTTTGTGCTATGTTTGTGCGGTGTTTTAGTCGTGTAGATGGAGTGTTTGTGGTTGTTGTTGTTCGATCAGAGCGCACATCGGAGCGTGAAGACGCTTCTGCCTATGTGCGTGGAGTTTGTCTTTCTTTACATTTGAGTTTGTTCATGTTGTAATTTCTCTGTATAATTGTATAACCGTTTGTTGAAGTCGACTGTAAATGATATGTTAATTAATATTGTAATTTGGAATAGTCTTGTTCCACTGCTCACGGAAATCTCGAATTCGATTTCTTTCAAATTATAGATATGATCTATAATCCAAATTATGTAATAGAGATATATTTGGATAAGATTCAAATATTAAATTTATATGAACTGGATTCATAAAGAGATGAATACATAAAAATATGTGATATTTATATGTTAATTAACTCCATATTAAATATGATTTAATATGTTATTTAATTGATTAATTAATGGTTAATTAATTGATGAAGAAATAACAGAGAATAGAGGTTAGTATAAATATATGATATTTATGATAATTAATTAAATGTATATTAAATATGATTTAATATATGGTTATTTAATTAATGTGCTAGCTAATTAAATAAGGGTTGTTTAATTAATTAGCATTAAGGGTATAAAGGGAAATTCTTGGAGAAGGGCCATATAAATATATCTTTATAGCCCATTTAGGAAAAGGAGTTTTTTTTACACAAGCCTATGTTTTCTCTCTAAATCCTATCTAGAAATCCCTAACCATTTTCCTCCTTAACAGTTCTTGAAGACCACCCTTCCACGTTCTTTGGAATCCTAGAGAATAGCAAGGTAACTTTGTTGGTGGTACCCTTCTTCTTGGAGAAGTTTGAGATTGTTGATACCGGTGGAAGAGGAAAGCTAGAGGAATCAACAAAGGCGAGTTTTGACTTCTTCTCTTCTTCCTCTTTTCAAGCATGCTTATATTTTTTGTTTGCATGTTTATCCTACAAATACATGTTTTATTTTATTGTTTTTGTTTCCATAATAACCGAATGTCTAAATGTAAGACGTTCACACGCTTCCGTCGGAATTTGATTTCTTCATACCACACTTCTTCGTATTCTAGATTCATTAATGACAACTTGTAGTGTTAGGATATCAATTTTTTATTGAACATTTGCAGCTAGTATATGTGACTCAATTACTTTCTTTGCATCTATAAATGCATATGGTAACTGATTTGTTATATTTTGCAAATGAGTTTTCTTCTAAATTTCAAGTTCACATTGATCTGTGCGGGATCTAAATGAGACAATAACAATGCATTCCATGCAATTTCTTTTTCTAACTTCTTAACTCCCCCCTCTAATTTTGGAAAAGTTGTCTCATTGAAATGACAATCAACAAATCTAGCAGTAAACACATCACTCATCAGGGGTTCAAGATATTTAATAATTGATGGGGAATCATATCCAACATATATTTCTAACCTCTTTTGAGGACCCATCTTAATACGTTGTGATGGAGCAATTGGAACATATATTGCATATCAAAAAATTCTCAGATGGAAAATATTTGGTCTAATGCGTACAAGTGACGTTGCATGAAAAATAGCATGTCCTTATACAAATGTAGGAAGCTTAATTTTCATAAATAATAGTCTTACAATTAATTGCAATCGTTTTATAAATGATTATGCTAAACTATTTTGTGTAAGAACATGAGCTACAAGATGTTCAACATTTATCCCAACTGACATACAATAATTATCAAAAGCTTGGGATGTAAATTCACTAGCATTATCAAGACGAATGGTCTTAGTGGCATAATTAGAAAATTGTGCTCTTAACTTAATTATTTGAGCAAGTAATCTTGTAAATGTAAGATTTTGACTTGATAGCAAGCATACATATGACCATCTTCTGGATGCGTTTATTAATACCATAAAATATCTGCATGGTCCACTTGGTGGGTTAATAGATCCACATATATCACCATGAATTCATTCTAAAAAAGCAGATGATTCAGTTCCCACTTTAACTGGTAATGGTCTAATAATTAATTTGCCTTGAGAGCAAGCATCACATGATAATTCATTAGATTGAAGAATCTTCTGGCTTTTCAATGGGTATCTATTTGAATTCTCAATAATTTGTCTCATCATAAAAATCCCTATATGATCTAGTCTATCATGCCAAATTGTAAATATGTCTAGATTCATGAACTTTAGGTTCATTGTTGCATATGTTTCAATGACTTGTATAAGAATATAATATAATCCAGAAGATAAAGCAGATAGTTTTTCTAGTATACGTTTTTCATATGAGACAGTAGATATGATATAAAGATACTCTATATTATTTTTTCTATCAGTCTCAATATGATAACCATTACAACGTATATTTTTAAGACTTAGAAGATTTCTCTTTGATTGACTATAGAACAAGATATTGTCAATTGTATATTTTATTCCTTTAGGCAAAATAATAGTTGCTTTTCCAAACTCTTGAATTAGGTTTGCAAAACCTAATATTGTATTGACTTTTACTTCCAGCATTGTGAGTTTGGAAAAATATTTTTTACTTGAAGTATTGTATGTGTAGTTGTACTGTCGGCTAGACATAGATCTTCTTTAATCATTTTTGAGTCACCCAACATATGAAAATGATCCAAGTTTCTTCATTAAAAGAAAATAATTATAAAAAGAAAAACAACACTTGGAACATACAAAAGTTAATATTTACTAAAAAATCATGATGATAGATAAAAGAAAATAACAACCTTAAGTCTAGAAATTCTTAATGTCAAAAGAAACACTTGATGTTTCATTAACTGTATCAATCTTCTCTTCAGGAGATTCAAAGAAGTCCGCCACATCCAAATTTGTCATATGAGATGGGTCAAATATGTCATTATCTTGGTATGCAAAATTTGCTTCCACATTTTCCCCCTTTTTCCTTCAGGAGGTTTGATAGAGATCAAGTAAGTGTTTTGATGTATGATAGATACGTGACCAATGTCTAGTCATTCTGAATCAGAAGAATTTATTTTCAACACTCTTTGAACTCTTATATTGTGAAGTTTTTCCTTTGTGATCATTATTTGTGTGATTCTTTTGAAATTTGAATGATTAGAATGACCACCACGAAAATCATAATTATTTCTTCCTCTGCCACGGTCATGACCTCGACCACAACCACGACCTCAACCACGATTATTATTAAAATTCATAGCATTCACTTCAAGGAATGGTGTCGTTTCGGTTGATCGATATTCATGATTTTTCATTAATAACTTGTTATTTTGTTTTTCACGAGAAGACATGAAATTAGTTTAGAATATTGTTTAAAACATTTCTCATTGCTGCTGCAAGAGTATATTTGAGACATGAAATGTAGAAAATATCTTCTCTAACATATCATCATCAATAATTTTCTCTCCATATAACAACAATTTTAAACTTATTTTAAATAATGCGAAATTGTAATCACTTATTGATTTCAAATCCTGTAGCCTTAAATCCATCCATTCATAACCAGCTTTAGGAAGAATAACTGTTTTTTGAGACCATACATTTCTTTCATATTTTTCCACAAGATATATAGATCTTTTATTGCAAGATACTCCATTTTTAATCTCTCGTGGAGATGATGGTGAAGGAAAATCATAGCTTTTGCTTTGTTCTAACTGGATGTCGTATTTCCTTCTTTAATTGTTTCTTCCAAGTTTATAACGTTCAGGTGGATTTTGGCATCAAACATCCATGAAAAATAATGATTGCCATTAATGTCAGGGGCTGCGTATTTTAATTTTGTAAGGTTTGTAATGACAACACTTTAGAACCTATCTTCAACGAGGGAAGGACATGAGGTCGTGCTGATAACGTGTTGTGAAATTGAAGAGTACAATGGAGTATAACAGAACACGGATATGGAGAAAATATAATATAATAACAAATAAATAAATGCAATACAATAAAATAATAAAATAAAATAACTAAAACTATAAAATAACTAAAATTATGAAAATTGGATAATATGAAAATTTGAGTGGAATTTTGAGGTGAATTTCTCACCAATGTGTGTTCTTTCAAGATCCATCAAATTTTACTATTTATAGGTAAAGTGGCAAGTAAGATGTGGTACACTTGGACGCCATGCATAGGTGGTTGAATGACATATAGACAACATATATGGTAATAGAAAAATGACATTTGATATTGGACACTAAACATGAGCATCTAACACCTATTTATAATATTTATAATAAATATAAGTTTTTTTTTGTTATTTTTTAATATATATTTGTCTATTTTGTCGTACAAGATGAAACTCCTGTAAAGAGAAAAAGAATTCATTGTATTTTTGTGAGTGATTACACAGATGTACAAAAGACTCGTAAGAAAAAAACAAGCAAAGAGTATACCAAACTAATATTAGAACAAAAAGATATTTGTGGTTCAAAAAGGAAAAAAAAAAAAAAAGATAGTTGACTAAATCTTAGTAGTAATTTAAAACATAATAATTGATGTTTAGTACAAAAGTGGAAGGTGGGATGCGATGGAAAATAAAAATATTTTAGGGATCCCCAATCCCGTGTCTCCATTTATCAACTATAGTTGAGAAAGTTCTAAAGGAGAAAAATCAAAGCACGAATCACGTGCCTTGCACACATGTCATGGTTTTTTCCCCTTTTAAAAAAAAAATTATAGAAAATAATTTGTTTAAAGAATATCACAAATTTTCAAAGTTTAAAAAATAACCTAACTTTCTCCCTCTCTCCATACTCTTCGAAAATTCAATGATGTATTTTTGGATCCAGTTAGATATGGTGGAAGGATATGCAACTGGGTCGCCATGACAATCAGTCCAAATTGTCCAACATCTAATTGCAATTATTCTAACATCCTCTCGAGAGCAAACATTCACAATTTGAATCTATCGGTCCAGAAAGTAAATAAGGTATGATGTCTAAACCTTTCTTCTGTAAGGCAAGTCTTATAGGTAGAATATTATGTTTGGAAATGACTTTCGGACTTAGGCCCATAGGAAAAGTTAAGAATAGTAGGAAGTTTTGTCCCACATGGATAGATTTAGAATTGTCTAGAGGGTATAAATACCAATACATTCTAATTAAGAATCGAAAGTGTGTTGAAGGTAGAAGTATAACCCTTTCATCACATATGTGTTGCTATCGTTGTTGTTTGTTTAGGCTTTATTTTTTTAATAATATTATTAAATCTATTTTTATTATTTTGTTGGCTGTTCATTTTTTATTGTTAACGGACCGTTGGGTTTGTGATCGTTTGGTTTTATGTTTGTTAATGGATCTTTCAGATTCTGACTGTTCGTTTCTATCCGTTGGTGTCCTCCTCTCTTCTGCTATTTAACCCAGATCAAACCTGAGAGTGAAGACACAAAAAATCAATTTCTATCTTCTATTTCACTAAATTCTTCTTCTGTTCTAAGCAATCTTCTCATTGGTTCATTTTCCGAAGAGTGCACATTTGAATTTGGAGGTTGCGTTAATCTTGGGGAATAACTGGCATAAGTGATTAGCATCGAGGTTGCGCCGTAATTGCTTTCAGGACAGTGGTTTCTCTACGGCACAACAATACTTCGTGACATCTGTTATAGACATTTGTTTTAACAATCTGTAAGTAGTTATCCAAATGTTGATAAGAAATGGTAAGGTTCTCCCCGATTTGTCTAAACTCGAACCATTTGATGGAGAAAATTATCGCTGCTGGTCTCAAAAGTTATTGATCTTCTTCAAACAGCTGATTACATCCTCACCACAAAAGTGCCTACTAATACCGAGAAGTTGACCACTGTCTCTGATCCAGAATCTTTCAAACAACATCTTGATGTTTCTCATCAATCAAAGTAGTCTCCCATGATTAACCCTGATAAGTACGAGAAAGACAACAAAATAGTCTCATTTGCTTAATCATATGACATATTCGATATTCGGTTTGTTCGTGGTCCAAAAGTCAGCAAAGGTAATTTGGAGTACGTTGGATTCTTGATATAGAGGAAATGATGCTGGTTACAAAAAATACGTTGTTGGTAAATGGCTATAACTCCAGACGATGGACGAGAAACTAGTAGTAGAGTAGAAACATGAATATGAAAATTTTATGGTCAACGTTCTGGCCGAAGGCATGAAAAGTGTAAGATTCTCTAAGAAAATTGATGCTTGAGAAATTTCCCCCATTCTGGAGCGACTACAGAAATCATCTGAAATACAAAAAGAAGGATCTGACACTTTAAGAGTTGATTAGTCGCAGGTGCACAGAAAAAGCCAACAGATAAAAACATAAGCTAATTTTTGGAAATCTAAATTCAATTAATGCTAACTTGGTTAAATCTTCTGCTGTTAACAAAAACATGTCTAAAAATCATAAGAAGCAATTTGGAAAGAATAATTCTTCTAAGAAGAATAGACGTCATAGAACTACTGGTAGGAAGATTGAAAAGGAAAATTTTATTTGTTATGTCTGCAGGAAACCTGGGCACAAATCCTACCAATGTAGTCAAAGGAAAGGAAGACCAAATCAGCAACCCACACCACAAGCTAATCTTGTAGAACAGTATGACATAATCACTGTTGTTGTGGAAGAAAACTTGGTGGAAAACAAAATTGACTAGATACTTAACACCAGAGCTTCGAGACATTTCTGTTCAAACTGAGAGCTATTCCATGTCTACGAGGATACATCTAATGGAGAATGTTTATTCATGGGTAACTTGATCACAGCATGAGTGCTTGAAAAAGGAAAGGTTCTTTTAAAATTAACCTATGGAAAAACTTTATCCTTAAGTAATGTTTTGTATGTACGTTCATTTTATAGGAACTTGGTATCTGGGAATCTGTTGAATCGGGCTAGGCTTAAGGTTGCCCTAGAAGCTGACAAGGTTGTCCTCACAAAAAATGGAGACTTTGTTGGAAAGGGATATCTTGCTAATGGTCTTTTTATACTGAATATTGTCCCTGTTACAAATATGATGAATACAAGTGCTTCTAATTTTGCTTACATAAGTGAGTCTCTTAATATGAGGCATGGTAGATTAGGTCATGTGAATATTACATCAGTTAAGAAATTTAAGGATTTAAAATTGATTAATGCATCTGAAACACATGAAACTAGTAAATGTCCTGTTTGTGTAGAAATAAAGTTTATCAAGAAACATTTTAAACAAAATTACTATAACTGAATCACTCTGATTTAGCTAATTTAAAAAATACCACAAATAAAGGTGGAAAAAATTACTACATTTCCTTTGTTGATACTTTTTATAGATATACTAAAATCTATCTTTCAAAGACAAAAGATAAAGCTGGTAGTTTGTTTTTGAAATATAAAGCAGAAGTAGAGAATCAATTAGATAAGAAGATTAAAAGGTTAAGATCAGATAGAGGTGGTGAATACACTGATAATATGCTTAAAGAATTTTGTGAATCAAATGGTATTATTCATGAATTTACTGCACCTTATTCACCACAACAAAATGGTATAGCAGAACGTAAAAATAGAACTCTTAAGGAAATGATAAATGCTATGTTGTTAAGTTCTGATTTGTCTAATAACATGTAGTGGGAAGCTGTGCTTTCTGCCTATTTTATTCTTAACAGAGTACCACACAAGAAACTGGATAAGACACCTTACAAACTCTAGAATGGATATGCACCTAATCTCTCTTATCTAAAGGTGTGGGGATGTTTGAATAAGGTACCATATCCTACACTGAAGAAACCTATGGTAGGATCTACAACTTTTGATGGTGTGTTTATTGGTTATGCACAAGATAGTGTTGCATACAGATTTATGTGCTAATGATGATAGTGTTGCATATAGATTTATGTACTCATGATGGATCTGTATGTGAATATAAGGATGCAAAATTTTTTTAGCATATTTTTCATTGAAAAAGGAAAACATTGAATCACTTAGAACGACTAATTGTGAGAATAATTCTGTTTCCATGCCTTCCTTGTCTAATAGAATGCATGATATAGAACCTAGAAGAAGTAAGAGACAAAAAAATGAGAAAAATTTTGGTTTTGATTTTTTAACTACTTTTTTAGTTGAGAGGTCAAATGATATATCTGTTTGCATACATGTATCTAATAGATGAGGATCCTAAAACTTACCAAGATCCTTAAATTATGTAGACTCTTTTATTGAAGGAAGCTATTAAGAGTGAATTGGATTCTCTATTCATGAATCAAACTTGGAACTTAGTAGATCTTCCAAAAGGAAGTAAACCTATTAAGTGCAAGTGAATTTTTGAAAGAACAATGAGGCCAGATGGTTCAATTGAAAGATGCAAAGCTAGATTGGTAGTAACATGGTATACACAAAAACAAGGTATTGACTACTTTGACACATATTCCCTTATAACAAAAATAGCTACTATTAGAGTCTTGATTGCATAGCTGCTATCTACGGACTTCTAATTCACCAAATGGATGTAAGAACAACATTTCTCAATGGTGATCTAGAAGAAGAAATCTATATGATACAACCTGAAGGTTTTACGGTTGTCGATCAGGAAAAGAAAGTATGTAAACTAAAAAAAAATCTCCCTATAGTCTTAAACAAGCTCCCAAACAATGGTATGAAAAATTCAATAATACTTTGATAAACAATAGGTTTAAGGTAAACTCCTCAGTCATGTGTGTTTATTCAAAGTTGTTTGGAGCTGAGTGTGTGATTATATATTTATATGTTGATGATATGCTCATCTTTGGAGCAAACATAGAGACGATACGTAATACCAAATTGTTATTATGTTTTCATTTCGAAATGAAAGATTTAGGGGAAGCTGATGTAATACTTGGTGTTAAGATAAGAAAAACTAAAAATGGTTTTTCTCTGTGTCAAGCACACTAAATTGAAAAATTACTAAAGAAGTTTGATTGTTTTGATGATCCTCCTGTAAGAACTATTTATGATGCTAGTATAAGTCTTAAGAAAAATAAAGGTGATTGTGTATCTTAGTCTGAATATGCAAAGAATATAAGTAGTGTTATGTTTTTTTATGAACTATACTAGTTCTGATATGGATGAATTATTGGAGTGTTCTTCGTCGTATGTTAAGATATCTTAAGGGAACCATGAACTATTGTTTGGATTTTAATAAATTTCCTATTTTTAGAAGGTTATTGTGATGTAAACTGGGTATCTAATAATGACGAGGTCAGTTCTGCAAGTGGATATGTATTCTTACTCAGAGAAGGAGCAATGTAATGGAAGTCTACAGAACAGACTTCCATAGCTAGATCCATTATAGAATCTAAATTTATTGCTCTAAAACTAGCAGGATAGGAGGCTAAATGGCTTAGAAGTCTACTAGGGTATGTACCATTGTGAGGGCATCAGTACTAGTCTTTGTGCACTGTGATTCACAATCTGCCATAGGTATTGTCAAGAATAGTGTATATAATGGCAAAAGAGAACATACACATCTTAGATATAGAGTTGCGAAACAGTTGTTAAAAGGAGGAATTATTTTCTTGGAATTTGTGAGGTCTAAGAAAAATTTGGCCGATCCTTTGATCAAAGGCCTAACAAGAAAAATAATTTTAGAATCATCAGTAAACATGAGACTTAAAACCTTATAGGATTCTATAGCTCTTTGTCTTAGTGGTCTATTGTGATAGGCTGGATGGTTTATAGCCCTTTATATGGGTGGTATGTTGTGATAGACTTGATGGTCCGTAGTCCATTATGTTGGAGGTCCTAGGCTGGACTTGACGGATAATGTTAAAATCTTTTAATGATTCATAGCTCCTTTTTTAGGTGGTCCTAATGTGGACTTGATGGATAATGATGAAATCTTCATAGCTTAGTATTTGAGTGGTTTGTCTTTGAGAGGCTTGATGAAGATGGTACTGACATAGACTAATTGTCTAAGTCTTCATGGCTCAGTTTGAGTGGTTTGTTTCTAACGAACTTGATGAAGCATCTAACATGCTAGTGAAGGTATGCCCGCCTTCATTGAAAGAGTTTAAAGGTCTCTTTTTAGAGCTTTCATGGTGACCCAAGGTATACGTGTATGACCATAATAAGCACACTTTATATCACAAAATTGAGAGAAGGTAATGTGTTGTGGGAATCTCAAACAGTTTTATTGAAAGTTTAAGAGGAAACTCACTTTCTCAAACAAGGTTGCTGCTTACTTCATTGTGCATCAATTGAAATAATTAGATATTGATGTTTAAGTATGTTCTCCTTTATTTTCTCAGAACCGTTTTTTTTAAATAATCTTTTATATTGTTTACTTGTTAACTTTTCTGTAATAGTCATTTGTGGGAGATTGTTGAAAATGACTTTTGGGCTTAGGCCCATTAGAAAAGTTAAGAAGAGTGAGAAGTTTTGTCCCACATGGAAAGATTTAGAATTGCCTAGAGGGTATAAATACCAAGGTATTTTGATTGAGAATCCAAAGTACGTTGATTGTGGAAGTATAACCTTTTCACCACAAACACGCGTGATAGTCGATTGAACGGACGGGTTTGGGTAACTGTGCTTGCTAAAAAAAGAACTAAATTTTTATTACTAATCTTTTTCATTTTCTTCATTTTTACCGTTAACAGGAAATTTAGTTTGTGACTGTTGGGTTTGTGACCATTGGTTTATGTCCGTTTTTTTTCAATTCGTTAACGAATCATTCAGATTCTGACCGTTTTTTCTGTCTGTTGGTGTCCTTCTCTCCTCTGCTATTTAATTCAGATCATACCTGAGAGAAGGGACACAATAAACTCGATTTCCATTTTTTATTTCCCTAAATTCTTCTTCTATTCTAAGTAATCTTCTCATCGGTTCTAGTCAATTTTTTCACGAGTTCATGTCTGAATTTGGAGGCTGCGTTAACCTTCTGGAGCAATCGGCATAAGCAATTAGCACCGAGGTCGCACCATAATTGCTTTCAGGGTAGTGGTTTTTCAACGGCACAGCAACACTTTGTGACATCTGTTCTAACATGGCTCTCCATAGAAAGTGTTTAATCTTTGCATGGACTTCTAATTTCCATAACTTCTTCCATATATGAGCCAAAGTATTACAACTGGGTCCTTCCTCTTCAACTATTTGTTTAATTATCAACTAATATCCAAATAATTCCAGACAAAGAAAAACTAGTCTTCGATCAATTCAGTCTGGAGAAGCCCCTGTACGAGATTAATCAAAATCAATGTAGATGCTGCATGGAGACAAAATCCATTTGTTCTTGGTCTGGGAATTTTTTGTCATGACTCCTTAAAATCGATAAAGGTCCTGCTCTTGAATGTTTAGACGTTGTCTTTGATGCCCCGTTATATGAATTAAAAGCAATAGTTGAATGAACGCATATGGGTTGAATTTGTTCTAGATGGGTCGAATTTTAAACCCTCGACCTTCTCCTTTCCCTTTACATTTGCACGTCGAACTTTCTCTCGACCTTGCCCTAACATTATTATTGAGTCTATTTAATTATTATTCCGGAGACCTTCCTCATAATTATTTGATGTTAAGAGAACGAAATATCTTCCTCATTCCGGAGATCTTCTTCATTCCAGAGATCTTCCTCATAACACTCATAATTATTTGATGTGTTAAAAATAATTTTGTATTAAGAGAGAATGAAAGAGGGAAGAGTAAGAGAGAGAGCGAGATTTTGAAAGAGCGAGAGTTTGAGAGCGAGATATCCGTACAAATTTTTCTTTTTTTTTTTTCTTTTTTTAATTATTACACATTCTACCTTCTTCTTCCTTACTTTCTTTCTTTCTTTCATTTTTTTTAATTTTTTATTTTATAAAAAAAATTTCTAAAAATTTTTTATTATAATTTATCATTTAAAAAAAAAAAGAAAAAAAACTCTATGAAAATCTTGGTACCAAATGTACAAAAGGAATCCAAGATCATTATTGTAAAATCTTTTAAACTATTGACCTCAATACTGTGATTAAAATTTCTCTTATTTATATCAATAATACAGTCTTATTTATAGACTTGCATGTGAAGGTTTTGAGTGTTGATTTGATTTATTATGTCCTCAAATTATTATCTAAAATATGTAAATTTGAATATTGAAGTTTTTTTTACCTAACTTTTTAGATTTAGACTATGTGATGTTATTATTTATGTTAGTGACATTTAAAAACTTCTATATCAAAATAATTACTATTCATAATATATAAAAAGAATAAATAAAAATAATAATATCTCATAAAAATAAAAAATGTAAATTAAATATCTCATTTATATAAAAACAATTACAAAAATCAACGTGTCCCATAAGGCGGACGTCGTCGATTTCGAGCTGGTTGTCGTCGTCGACTTCGAACTTGAGGTTGCTCGGGTTCTTCTTGATGTTGCTCTGGTACCTCTGCAGGCGCTTCATAATATAAATATTCATTATGCTCTCCATGCCCCGACCATATCTATGCACGTATGAAGATGAAAAACCAGCATTTGAGTCATAATGTCTTGAACCAAATACTGGCATCATCATCATCGGACTAACATAATCAGTTTAACTCTGCGTCTGCATCATAGGGGGCTCTTCCACATTATGTGCAACCTCATCAAACTCATCCTCTTCCTAAACATGTCCTCTACGTCTAGGAGCTGATGGAGGAACAATAGGTATATCGTACATATAATGAATTTCCTTCAAATAGCTTTGGTTGTCACTACCTATAGCAAGAACCTGGTTCGGATCATTCGCCACCTCACGGAGTCTACAGTTGTTCGATCTCTGTGAATTATAAAATAATTAGACAATATTTAAAATAAATTTAAATTAAAAATAATTAGATAATATTCATTTACCAGATGACCCACAGTTGCTCCCGGACGACTGACGTAGCGCCTGTGATATTATTATACCAATGAATATATTTTGGAGTGACATCTGTGTCAAACTGTTCAAGAGAAACCCCTACTGCAATAAACCTTGCATGATAGTGCCATTGCGCTACCAAATGTGCAACTTTTTCAAACCAATCTCCAGTCCTTAGGTCAATATCATGCAGTATGGGTTCAGTATTACAAGGCGATGGGACATTCTGCTGAAAATCGAATTGTCTCATCACCCTGTCAGGAAGATGCCATTCACAAATGTGAAAACATATGAGAGGACTCATCGTCTGCCATATGTTTTGACCATTCGTACAAAAATTAGGCAAAGTATGCATAATAATTTTGTACGGCATAATCAATTAGGTTTAATGTAATGTACCTGTTCAGGTTGAAGCAGATCAAACATGTATCTATACTGGCTGACTACATGTGTGGCTGTCCTAGTCACACAAATTTTGTCTCTCCACCTAAATTTTTAAATTGATAATTTAGAATTTAAATTAACTAGATTAGTGATATAAAAATTAAATTGAATTACAACAACATACCGAGAACCGTAGGCTCGTCCAACTAAATGAGCATCATTAACATGTTGTAGTTGTGGAACCATTGTTGGAAATCACTCCCAAGCCCATAGTTGCAAAAGTATGAGAGGCCCAACTATCTCTCGAACCTTAGGTCTTGTTGCTTTGTATAGTTGTCTATACAACCATGCCAAGTATGCTCCACCCCATGAATTCCGCCCCGTATCATGAAGGTTAGCTAACAGTGGCAGGAACATCAAGTGAACAAAATGACTTGATTTATCTGAAAACAAACTTCCATCATCTGTGAGCTCATGAAATTGTGTTCTAACCATATTAAACTTAACTTCGATCCTTTAATCTTGTCGGCAGGTGGGGTCGCACCGAGGTACAATTGACAAATTTCTAACCAGTCATCGTACATCACACCGGTGACCGGCTCACCGTTAGTAACTCCAACAACACTTCTATTTCTTGTAGAGTGATAGTGCACTCTCCAACAAACATATGAAATGTATGCGTCTTGGGCCTCCATCTCTATGTCTTGTAGAATGATAGTGCATTCTCCAATAGACATATGGAATATATGCATCTTGGGCCTCCATCTCTTGACCAAAGCTGTGATCAGATGCCAATCCAACTGAATAAATCCTAATCTGGCAACCCCATAGAATCCAGATGTGCGCAGTAGCAGTAGTATTCGAGGGTGGAGCGAGATAGTGCGCTAGAGAACTGCCTCTCGATGGCTGCAAGATATTTCTCCAGTAGTACGGTCTCGCCATACAACAGATGATCGATGAATGGAATGGTCGTACAAAGCATCGGGATCAACAGGTCCTGGGTTTAAAGTCATGATCTGAAAAAAAAAATATTTATTTCTCAATTAAAAAAATATTTGTTTCTCAATTAGAAGAATAATGTACAACTTAATTAGAAAAATAATGTACAACTTAATTAAAAGAATAATGTACAACTTAATTAAAAGAATAATGTACAAGTTAATTAGAAGAATAATGTACAACTTAATTAAAAGAATAATGTACAAGTTAATTAGAAGAATAATGTACAACTTAATTAAAAGAATAATGTACAACTTTATAATAAAAAAATTGAATATACAATAAATTTATTTACTTTCTATAGAAATATATATATATATATATGGACAATGAGAAAAAAAACTAGTAATCATTAATGAAAAAATAACAATAATAACAGAATTTTGAATTATAAGAAAGAGCGAGATTGAGAGCGAGATTGTGAGAGAGAGCGAGATTGTAGAAGAGAGAGAGATTGTGTGAGAGAGCGAGATTGTAGGAGAGAGTAAGATGCATACATTTCATAGACGTTGGAGATTGTCTCATCCTACAATCTCGCTCTCAATCTCGCTCTCTCCTACAATCTCACTTGCAATCTCGCTCTCTCCTACAATCTCGCTTTCAATCTCACAATCTCGCTCTCAATCTCACTCTCTCTTACAATCTCGCTCTCTCTTCCTTGTCGAGGGTTGAAGTTTCGACTTATGTAAAACTAGCAAGATTTTCTTTTCCTTGTCGAGGGTTGAAGTTTCGACTTATGTATGTCGAAACTTTAACCCTCGACAACCCTTGTTTCCAAGTTTTTCTTTGTTTGTCGAGTTCTCAACGTTTGACCTCTACATTAGACGAATCCTCTCTCGACTTCTAGCCTCGAACTCCCAAAACAACAATATTTCTCTAATAAGTTTCAAAACAACAATATTTCTCTAATACGTTTTGAAAACAACAATATTAATATAGATTCCTTAAATTTTTGGATAAAAATGGATACCATTCGTTTTGGATGATTTTTTTTTACTCTGTGTTAAAATATCTTTAAAGTTTTAAAAGTTTCAATAGAAATCTTAAACTTTCAAAAATAAATACTCTTGCCGTTCATTTTGGATATGGAAACTTTTAGTACCTCTTTAAAAAATACTCATAAAATTTCAAAAGTTGCATTAATGCCCTTTAACTTTTTTTTTAAAAAAAGTTTTAAAATGTTCCAACACTTTTTTTTGAAGTTATTTTGAGTGAAGAAAGAACCAATTTAAAAACAACTCAAATCGATATATTTTTATTTTTTTCATGTATATATATATGTATCATGTATGTATATATATGTGTGTGGATATATATATGTATGTATGTATAGATATTTGTACATATGCACATATAGATATATATACACAATATTTTGCTAGTTTGTCTAATTCCTACACTAATTTGAAACAAAAACTTCTAAGTTAAAAGTATAAAATCCAACCAAACTCCAAAATAAAAATTTCTTTCAAAACTCAACAAAACAATGGCCCACATAAGGGTTACCGCTATTGTGCTTGAAGGCGCTCCCTAGATTTTCAACCTAACTTGATTTAGAGTTTACATAATTTGTTCAATAATTTCTTTACAATATGTTATCAAGAAAACATTTTAAACCCTAAATTAAAATTTAAAAACAAAAACAAGGTTTAAATATTATCTTTTTGTTTAAAAAAATTTGCTTAAATTTTAAAAACAAGAGTTTATTTTCTTATTTACTTATTCTTGAGAAAAAAAATTACCATATGAGTTTTAATTTTTGATAATATGGGAAACTAGGGTTATAATTGGTAGCGTAAAATATGGAGCAAGAATGTGAAACAAAAGTTTTTTTTTCTTTTTAAACAATAATTCCTCTTTTCCATTTTTTTTATACAATTTTTATCAATAGTTTAATGGGACCTATTAAAAATCTTGAAATTTTTGCTCATAAATGAACAAAAACCTGTAAGTACTCATCTAGTTGGTGTTTCATTATTATTATTTTTCTGTTCAACCATTTTAGAGGTGAGATTGGTGACTACTGAAATATGCTCTCAAAATAAATTGGTGTGGCCGTATTTTGTCGGTTGGAATAAATCCAGTGAATTAAATCATGACACACTAGTCAATATTATCATATAATGACAAAAGCATATTAGTCATCCAAAAAGGATGAGTACTCGTGAACAACAACCATTACTTATCATTGAATTAGTTTTTCAAGTATTTAATTAAAAAAAAAAAAGTCATTTAAGAAAAGATTGGATATTTGACAACCACTCAAAATAGCTTTTGAAGTATATTTTAAATATTTTTTTAATAAAAAATATTTAAATAAAAATGAGTTTTTAAAAAACATTTTTTTAAGTCAATCCAAGTGGGCCCTTAATCTATTTGCAAACACTATTGAGAATTTGATGGAAGTTTCTTATCTATTTTTTTAGTTCAATAATATGAGGTGAAAGATTCAAGTCTCTTGACCTTTTAATCGATTGTAGGGACGATCTACTCAAATGAAAAAAATCGACCAAACTAATCGAACTGATTTCAACCAATCTATTTTATGCACTATATAACCCGTAGTTGGTTGGTGAGCTCAAAAAATAGCTTAAGCGGCCAATAAAAAACCATAAATATGTTGAAATTTATGTCCTAAATCTCGTAGTCTGTAAATTTGTAAACAAATGATTGAATAAATAAATTATTATTTATTTTCTAATAAATAAAATGTTATTTGTTATTTGTATAACTCAAATCTAATAAACTAAGATCAAAGGTTATTTAATGTAACTTGAACAGTATGCGGTTGACATACAAGTGAATTATGTTCAAGTAGTAACCTAAAAATTATATAGTATATGGATAATGTTGGGTGTCTTATCCTGGTAATACTATGAATACGACCTACTTTGTAAATGTTACAAACGATTTGGTCTAAATCATTCATGTGCATACATGTAAGGGGAGGTATCCTATACAATGAAATTGTATTAGACAGTACCACAAAATATATAATCTCTCTTTGTAACACCATTAATTGAAGAGATTAATATTTCAAATGATAACCATGTAACTCAATTTGAATCCTGAGTGAGTTATGGACTCCTGCTCATGAGGATCGTTCTTTGATTTGTATAGGTGAGAGTGACCCTAGTTGCCGACTTAATATGCCTACTATTTTGGAGACGATATCGAGTGAGGAGCTGGGAACATAGTTTCGTAAGATGAAATTCCCTCATTTCCACCTTTAGGGTAAGTAGATAAGTTATTTCGATAAGTGCGGACTTCGAAACTTAAACAATGAGGCTTTACCTTCTTGTTGGCTCGAGAGGGACTTTGTTTATGGTAGGACCATCAACAAATTGTTCATTTGAGGATTAGTGGTACTAAATTTGACTCAACTATAGTTACAAACAACTTATGAAGGATTGACTTTATGTGAAATGGTTAAATCAATGGACACATAAATGTTCTACAGTGTGAAGAGTGTAGTTATGAATTTTTAGTGGAGTGACCCACAGTTATTGAAAGTTGATTAATGTAATTAAAGTGTTCAATTAATTAATCTTAGATCATTAATTAATCCCCTTGCTAGCTCACTAAGGGTAATACAAGGATCATATTATTTTGGAAGAATTTGAATTATTCAAATGAAGTTAAGGAATGTAATTTAATTGTATAAGATACAATTAACATAATGCATATATCTATATTATATATATAAAGTTAATTTGGAATAGGATTCAAAATTAATCCATATAATATGAGAGATAATTTATTTGAGTAAGATTCGAATAATAAATTGATATGAATGAGATTTATATTAAAACTATAGATTATGAGAGATATATGAATTTGAAATATGATTCAAATAAAGTTTTATTTAAATATGAGATATTTAAATTTAATTAATTAATTAATTAAGTTATTTAATTAAATTAAGTTAGATTTTATTTTGTTTTATTTTAATTAAAAATCTTGTCAACTTCCAATAGTAGGAAGTAGAGGAGGGATGGAGTGAGGAGTTATAGTAACTCCTCTCTCTCTTTCACGTTTAAGTTGTTTTTATTTGTTAAAACATAAGTACTTTTTGTTGGAAGTTCTCTCTGCAAAAGATCTCTCTCAACAATACTCTTTGACAACCTATAGAAAAAAGGTTTTCTCTGTATTTTTCCTTCCCTCTTCCAAAAAAAAAAAAAAAAAATCTCACAAACTTGCATTCTTGCTTGAGACATAGCGGGAGGACACTTTTGGTGGTGCTCAAGCTATTAAGTAGTAGTGCGTAGAAAGTCTTGGAAAAAATCAAAGAATAGTTCTTCAAAGGTTAACTTCTTTTTCTGTTTTTTTTTTTTTTTTTTTTTTTTTTTTTCAATTTTCACAGTTTGCTTAACCTAGATTTTCTTTTAATTCTGGAAAAAAAAATCTTTTCTCTCAAATTCAAAGACAAAAAGGATAAAATTCTTCCGCATTAGGACTGAATCCCTTCAATTAGTATCATAGTTAATTTTTTTAAAAAATTTTTTGGTTTAGATTGAAAATCAGAATTAAAATGATGGGTTCAATTTTTTTGTACATATGTGATATACAATTTTAAAATTTGGGTTTGCATAGATGTTTATGGATTTTGAAATTTAGATTTATAATTTACTTTGATTTGATTAATGTAAGGATCCATTGTTTTGGGCAAATTGTTTGTAAATTGAGTAAGTAAGTCCTTGTCGTTCGTGGTTTTTTATTGTTGTGATAAAGGCTAGAAATAGAGATGAAAAAAATGATATTCAGAGTGCAGACCCAAGAAGTCTTTGTGCCCGTGTTGTCTGATCATCATCTTTTGTGGGTCTTGAAAAGCTTCTGACTGTCTGATTACGTTGTTTATTTGTCATAGATTCTCCTGGATAGTGCAGTTTTTTTGGGCATGATTGATATGGAAGTTGGCCAAAAATTAAGTTTTTTGAGCCATAATTTGAGATCTTGGAAAAATATTTACCACGGAGATAGAAAATTTAAAATTATTGTAATTATTCTAGGAATGCCAAAATTTACTTTTTTGTATGTTGCATATAGTATGTCTTGTAGGTTTTTGTATGTTGCATATAGTATGTCGTGTAGATTAAAATTTCAACATAGGTTAAGTATATCATATCTAAATGTAATTGTTATATTTAAAATTTATGTTTTTTCTATAAAGTATATACATGATGTATATTATATAATATGCCTAATTATAATATTAGTGTTATGTTACATAGTTTAATGTATGATTAAAGCATGTATACTATATAGTTTTATTTTCATTAATATTTATACAAGTGTTATATTATGGTTGTTAATGCAAACAAATGATACATGAAGCATAATATTACATAGTTTAAATATAATTGTTATATTAGTAATGTCATTAGATGCATGTTATAAACTTTAATTTCTTTGATATAAAAGTTATATGACATGGAAATTAAAAGCTATAATAAAGAGTTATATGCAAACATAGAGTTTTAATTAATGTTTTTAAAAGGTTTAAATATTGGAAATTAAAATTTTATGTTATAATATTTCTAATAAGATTATAAATAAAATAATCTCTTACTTATTCTGATAGGATTAAAATAAGATAATAAAAGATTAAATTTATAAAATATTGACTATAAAGGATCTTTGACTAGGAACGTTCTGTCTGGAATTGGGGTATTTAAGCTGACCATAAGGGAATACTCCTACTTGGAAACCGATCTGGAAGGTGAATTAGTCAAAATTTTATAAGCATGCAATGATGCATTAATTCATTAAAGTGTTTAGTGAATTAAAACATTATGTTAAACTATCCAATATAAGTGTTATATTTGGCGAATTAACATAACTTAGATAAATGACTTAGCCTAAGTTTACCTTAGTAATTAACCCTAATTTATAAAGGGCTAGTTGGATAAATGGAATTCAAGCCCAAAATAATAGAATATGTAGTAAGGATAAAATAATTGCATATATAAAACAAAAAATGGTAAAAGACTAAAAAAACCCACGCCTAGTCACCATTTTACTCGCTTCTTCCCGATTTTCTCAAATTGAAAGCTATCACTGATAGCAATTATCAGTGGTAGCCACTAGTAGCAACTATTAGCTGCTGCTACAGATAGCTGCTATTAGTGATAGCTTTCAATTTGAGAAATATTAATGCAATCTTGAAATATTAGCTTTAGTTTGCTTTTAGTTATCAATGGCTATCATTGATACACTTTCATCAATTGGAATCAACCTTGAAGTATTAACAGTTAAGGCTACCAGTGCCTATCAATGATAGACTTTTATAAGTAGTTATCAACATTGAAAGAAAACTAACAACTTTGAAAGATTGAGCTATACCAGTGATGGAAAATTATTAGTGGTTATCACTGATAGACTGTAATAAATTAGTATCAACTTTGAAAGATTAACACAGTGGCTATCACTAATAACCTTCTATCGTGATTATCACTGATAGCAGCTATCAGTTGTTATCACTCTTTAGATCTTTTGACGCTAACCCAGTCGCGCGTGCTTTCGTCTTCAGCCCAATCGCAAGGCAGCGTTGCAATGCTGCGATTAGTTGTATAAAAGTCTCTCTTCGATTTAGCTCAAAAGGGATGTTGTATTTTATGGAGGCCGAGGAGAGGTCTGTTCTTCTTTTTCCTCCCTATTCTTTCAGCACCATTAGGTGGGCTTTATTGCTTTTATTTTGAATTGTAATCATGGATTGGATGGTATCTCATGGGTTTGTCTATGAATCAATGAGATAACTTTTTATCTAGTTCTTGGATTGAGAATTCTTTATAATCTCTTGAGTTTTCTGGTTTAATTAATGATTGTATTCTGATTTTATAATTTCTTTGGGTCCGACTTAATTTTTTAAAGCATGATTTTGAGGTTGACTTTTCACGCATAATCTTGCATAGCTAATAGATTTTAGTTATGTCACGTTCTTACTTGAATGTATAGCTAAAATAAACTAAGTATTTTTATTTAATTGTGCATTTGATGGCTATTCCTAGGATTCATGAATGCTAGGTTCAAAGATAAAATCGATTGATTGAATATAGTTATCTTGTCAATTAATCGACATAGTTGAATCCCAAATCGTCATGCATGTGTTTTTAGTTGGCTGCTATCAAACCCTATAGAATTTAGAAGCATGTAGATTAATTAGGGTATTGGTTTTCCAACCTTAATTAATAGTTAGGACACTTTCTTGGCTTGGTACTTGCTAGCTATCCACCACTATAGAGGCTAGTTAGATCGAATCAAGCGAGTAGTTGCGTATGCACATATCAATTGCATAATTAATTGCCAAAAAACGATGATAGAAATTTCAATAAATGTCTATCTTGATTTGAGAACTAGATAAACCAATCCCTGTTTACATTTATCCTCTGCACTTTAATTTCAATTATGTTTTCAAATTTATCCAAAACCAAAAACCCAGTTTTTTTATTGCTTTTACATAGTCAAATTTAGCTATAGAGATATTTAATTCTTAGCAGCTATAGAGATATTTAATTCTTAGCACCTATGTGGTTTGACTCCGTTCTTGCCACTATTGTTATGTCTTTGTAGTGATACAAGTAGTTCGGTGATCTTTTTATAAATATATTTTTTTCTCAGGTTTGAGGTTTATTAACGACGTAATATCAAAATGGCGTCACTGTCGGGGAGCAAGCCAATTAATCTCTCTTAGTTGAATTTGATTTGTAACTTTAAAACCCCCCAATTTTTCTTTTCTTTTCTTGTGTCTACTTGTTTTTCTCATGGTAGATGATATGAATATCTATTATGCGTTTGGTATGAAGTACAAAGTTCAACGAAGAAAACAAGAGGTAAGTGAATTTAATGATCTTAAAAGTCAAATATCTGAACTAACCTCTCTTGTTCAAGTATTTCTGCCAATTTAAAATTGAATTTAATGAGCTTAAAAGTCAAATATCTGAACTAACCTCTCTTGTTCAAGTATTTCTGCCAATTTAAAATTGAATTTAATGAGCTTAAAAGTCAAATATCTGAACTAACCTCTCTTGTTCAAGAATTTAATGAGCTTAAAAGTCAAACATCGATGCACTCTTCTTCTTCTGCCAATTTAAGTATTTCTTTAGAAGATTTGGTTAGGAAACTTTCTAACAGCTCTGGTGAATTTGTGCAGGAACCTCCCTTTAGCCATCAGAAACCATTGAGTTTCCAGTAGGATAGCTTCCATTATGAGAGTACTGAGTTGATCTGTGGAGTGACTCACATCGATGATTCCGTTGAGCAGCTGGTTCCTCAAATTTTCGGTCAAGGTAAGACTTTCAATTTTAAAATGTATGAACTTGTTGATGGTTCCTTTTAGTGTGCACAGGAATCCATTGAGTCTCACCTGGAGATCCAAGCCCCCATGCTTACATTGGAAAGTCATCTTCAGCCTTCCACTGCCCATACCACTAAGGCCAAATTTGTGGAGGAACTTAGGACTTGCAAAGACGATGTTTATCCTTTGCCATGTCCAGGACAAGTTAGTAAGGTTAAGTATGAGTCTAAGCTTTACTTTGAGGAGTCTCAGATAAAAAAGTTAGAGGTTTCCGAGCCTTGTTCAGATCTTTCTCCTGGTATTTCTTACATTTTTTAATATTGTTCATCTTTTCCTTGCAAGTCAGAAAGTCAGAGTCTTTATTTTCTAAAGAGTCAGTTCTTGAGTCTTTTATTTTATTTCCTTTGTCGTTTATAAAAAAATAAAAATACAAAATTCGATCTATCTAGTTCTTTTCAAACGATGGGAACCCTCATATGGCCTTACCAGGCTATATAGACTCATCTAAGAAAGGACTAGCGAAATACGAGAATTTCTTTGTGCCTTGACAGAAGATAGGTCGTGTCGAGCGACATTAAAAATTTGCGTTTTTTGGAGACAACCAGGTGAATTTTTTTATTTTAAATTTCTTTCTAGTGTTTTAATTCTAGGTTAGTTATTTTTAAAAATTAGTTTTAAATTTTAGTTTAGGCTTTTAATTTTTAAATATAATTAGGAAAGGTTTAGTTTTTAAAAAAAATTTAAAAAAAAGGGGCAACAACTTTTGGGCTAAGTTTTCTTCATCTTTCTCTTTTCGATTTCTCTCAATTTCTGCACACTCCTCCACCGATTTTTCACCCAAAACTCGAATCCTTTGTTTTTCTTCCATAAATTCCATCAAACCTTCAAACTTCCTCACTTTTCACCTTGAATCTGTGGGTTTCCTATCCATTCCGATTTTTAAGGATTTTTCTCACACACTTTGGAATTCTCTTCAACCTAAGGTAAATTTTGATTTTCATGTTGATTTCTTATGTAGATTTACTTAATTAGGTTGAGACTCTTAATATTTTGTGATTTTTGGCTCAAATTGAAGTGTGTTGAAATTGATGGTTCGTAATTTGTTGAAGATTTCAATAAAATATTTGGGATTTTTCTGTGCAGGTGGATTTGGTGTGATTTTTTATATATTTTGAGTGGGGTTAGGTTGATTTTGCCAAGTTTGTCGATTTCCCCTAGGTTTAGAGCCCGATTTTGTGAGCTTTAAATTAGTCATTCGTTATGGGTCCTAGGAGAGAAAGAGGGAGAAACGTTTCTAGTTCTAGTCAAAGAGGTCGTGATCCTTAGCCAGAATTTGAGCACCCTAGGTTCAATTCTCAAGGGGCTTTGGATAGGTTTCATAGTTTCCTCTAGGAAGCTTGTTCTCGAAAGGGCGTTGTCCTTAAAGCAGGACTTCTATCCCCATGGCAGTGCTGAGATACAGCAGTGAGGTTGGGAATCCTTGTCCTGGAGAGGCGGTTGTTCCTATTATAGAAGCACCTGGTGAGCTCGAGGTAAAATGGGTTCGATCGAGGGGAGTTACAATTAGATTTAAGGGGACGGAGATGTCCGTCTCTTGTCAGATCTGGCTAGCTCCTTTTCATTTTTCATTTGGCCAAAGAGATCCACTATGTGAAAAATTGTTCACTATGTGAAAAATTGTTACGATCCCAATTACAATAGCAATCTCTCAAAGCTTTTGACTACTATTCTCTAAAGGAATTTAATTAGAGTTGATACACTAAGCTTAAAGTTCTAACTATGAAGACTTGAAACTAGAAACATAGGCTCCATTTATAGGTTTGGAGCTCATCCCCATTCCTCAATTTATCCGATGTGGGACAAACTGCATTTCTAATATTTTGCCAAAACCCAACACTAACAAGCAAGATTTTCTATCCATCAAAACTTTAAACAAATAAAAACCAACATACTAAATTTAAAGTAAATGAACTTACTTTATTTATCTTTTACAATTTTTACATACATGATTTCAACAAATTTCAAGTAAAAATTAACCAAAAAGCTAAATTTAAACTAAATAAATCTATCCTCCTCTATTTAGAAGTTTGACATAACATAGTTTAACAAATTTCAAGTAAAAAAAAATCATAAATGCTAAAATTAACCTTTTGGACTTCAATTTCAAATAAAAAGAAGTCTTTTTGTAATATATTAACCATTAATTAATCAAATAAAAAATCGATTTACTTTTATGTTTAATCTGAAAACATTTGGTTATATTTACTCCTCTTGGTAGCCCAAATAGAAACTTTATTAAACTAAACGAAGAGCCTAATGGGCATACATTACACAAAATCTGCACTAAGAAGTTAAGCCAATCATAATGGAGGATAATCTACCCAAATAAAAGATATAGAAGAAGCAAAGGCTTAGCTTGTAAAGTTGTGGGCCTCTTTATTGTAAATCTCCTCCGAAACAAAATACAGAAAAAGCAAATGCTTACCAGAATCGTGCAGCGATGGAAGTGTAGCAGCCCACCAGTCGTAGGCTCGATAGCAGCACCAGATGGCGGATGGCGTGGTGTCGTGGGTGTTGATGCGGGTGCAGGGCCATATGGCGTGGTGCAAAAAAAAAATTAAAAAAATAAAAAAAACAAGAGGGAGAAGAAAAGAGGGATGGTGTGGTGCAAAGGAGAAAAATGAGAAAAGAATAGGGACAAGAAAAGGGGGTTGGGCGGCTGATGAAAGAAGAAGAGGGAAAAGATATGTTTTTAATTCGCTTGTAAATGGCATCAGGCAAACTAGGTTCTCCTGATGGTAGTTTAAACTTTCGTCAGGAGATCCCTTAATTAAAATTTTTCCAAGTTTTTTTAATCTCGACACCTTGTCTATAGCGTAGGGATAAGTATGGTCCAAAGATTGCAATGTCGGAAGAAGTCATCAAACTCTTTTGCCAAAATTTTTTATGCCGACGGTCTAAAAACGATGTCGGGAGAGCATATTTTTCCGATGTTATTAAAATTATCGTCGGGATATCATCTTTTCATTATTTGAAAAAAAAGAAGTCAGAAAAATGGTTTTTCCCACATGTTTTTTTTTTTGCGTCGAAAAATTTTCCGTCGGAAAAAATCAAATTTCTTATTGTGAAAGAAGTAAGAAGAAGGAATGAGAAACGAGAGGAGGAATGAGATTGATGTTAGCCGAAAGCCACTTTTCATTTGATTTTTAAACTTGGGCCAAATTTTCGTTGGACCCCTAAAAGGATGCCATTTTTACAAATTTTCCTTAAAAAATGGACAATTATAAATATAGCAATCAAACCCAATGTACTAAGAAATATAACTCAATATATAAGTTTTTTTAGATAGAGTAAAGTTTATATTCAACTCTTGAAGTGTAGTATATTTGCTAATAGGACACTATCAATGATAGAGTCTATCTCATCTCTATTAGATTTTACTATATTTACAATTCATTTACAATATTACTATATACATGATTATTAACCCTAAAACTACTGTCCATTACAATTCTTCCATTCATAATGTTTTTCTTATTTGAAGTGACATGTAATTTAGCTACTCTATATTTGATTATTTGAATATTGTAAGTTGTTAGAGGTATTTCAGTCCTCCAATAAATCTTAACTAATCAATTAAAAAATTATTTGGTCATTTATCTAATTGAACAAATTTTTTCATAGTTAAATTTAGTTATTTATTCAAATAAAAATTTTAAGTTGGGTGTTTGTTTGACAACATTCGGCGATTCAATGTTGGAACTTTCTCCACTAATGGGGTGTTTGGCGTGCGATAAAAGCGGAGTTGAGTTGATAATTATTATATAGAGAATTAAACTTGAAGGAACTTGTTTTACAGAAAACCTATGAGCAGAAACGGATCATCCAAATTCCATTGTGAATGAACTCATACATTTACAGTTATACAGAACAGATTATGCACAAATGTTAAATTACAACATGCTTTCCGAATTAAATACAAAGGATAAGAGATTATACCTTTGAAGAACCTCTTCTTTAAGAATAATCCCTCGATCATTCACCAATATGTCGAACAACTCGGTCTCCCTCGTACAGCGAAAACCGGACACTACTATAAGATTACCTTGATATTCTCGATGTGAGAATCTAGGAGTGGTGGGCTATGGCTTATTTTGGTTTGAGGGAAGGTTTAATGTGAAGGAGGAAGACGATCGAGTCAATAACTGGACTATCGTGTAGAAGATGAAGTCTATTAATAGACTAGGTACTTGATCGTTTAGATATTGAAAATATCGTATAGTTTCTCGATTACTAAACTGGTCAGTTGTGTGTTTTTCGTAGAATAATTAGAAAACCAATTTTCATCTTTATTATACTTTGCCATAAAACCGTATAACTACTCACTAAGGGTAGTTATTGTGAAAGAGATATTTAATTATCAAACAATTAATAAATATAAATAAATATGATAACTAACTTATCATATTATATTTATAACCTATAATTTTAATATTGCATCATATACAATATATAAACCATAGTTCTTTTTCTTTATTTTATGACATTTAATATAAATCATATTGATATTAAATTTAATAATTATGAATCTTATTCATAGAAATTATATTTGAATCATATTCAAATATTAGCTCCTCCAATCAAACAATAATGTATCAAATACATTATTTCAATTATATCATATATAATAAAATTAATTTAATTATATCATATATAATAAAATTCTCTCTTTTTAATTTGAACATTTCAAATTAAACCAAAAATTGATTCTCAACTTAAATCCATTGAGCTACCAAGGGGACCTTATGAACCTATAGCTTGAAGCTCCAATGGTACATGAATAACTGATTAAACTCTTTAATCATATTGTCCACCATCAGTTAATTTTCGGGCACTCCACTAAAGACCGATAGTTGCACTCTTCGCACTACAAATATATTTCTGTGTCCATTGGATATAATCAATCAACAGTACGAAACAAATCGCTCATAAGTACAGGTGGGCCAAATTACCGTTTTTCCCCTGTAATTACATCTAACTCCTTAAGTATCATTGATCCCTCTAAAGAACAGTAGATCATAGTCCCACTATGACTGAACCCCTTTCGAGCCAAGAGAGGGTGTGGTGCCACATTGTTCAAGACCCGGAATAAGTCCTTAAGGGAGAAATTTATCTTACCCTTGTTTCGAGGAAGGAGTGAATTCCATCTTGTGTAGCTGAGTTCCCAACTCCCTAATCAGAAGAATCCCCAAAATGGTAGGCTTGTAGAGTCAGTGATTTGGTCACTCTCACCCATGCAAATCAAAGGACAACCCTCATAGGCAGGAACAACTCACTCAGGATTAAGGTCATGTTACTGATAGCGGGAAATTGGAAGTCAATTTTACTCGACAACCAAAATCCTGTGGACGCGGTATGCGATGCATATTCCTAAGATATGTGTTGATAGTCATGCGTCGATGCTCATACGTTGGACTGATAATGCTTTAATGAGTGTAAGCGCTGACCATGCGTCCTGCCACAAGTTTTCTTATGCTGGAACCAAGTATAATTCCAACACAAGTTTCTTGGGTAATCCCAGGTCGAACACAGGGACTTGTAGCTATATGTTTGCGGTGATGTGCATGCGGCGGTGTAAATAAAAGAATGGAGGAGATGTTGCTAAGTTAATCCTACTCTTATTCCTATCTAAACAGAATGAGAATATACATGAAAGGTAGAGATACGACAAACCTTGATATGAAATAAATGTGTGGGAAAATAGATAAAATGCTGAGATGTTCTCATTGCAACCCTTAAGAGTGACTGTGAAGGCAACCCTAGTCAACGCAAGCCAATGCGATCATGCTACACTCATGCACAACAAATCATTTTCCAATGCAAATGCGGTGCTCCTAAGTCTAGGACGCATGTGTTCAATGCAAAAGTGTTCATAGAGCTTATTCCTAAGTCTCTACTCTTTTCATATGCGATGATGCAAAAAGCACACAACACTGCGGTGACTGCACTCGATCGTATCCTATCTCTAGGATGCATGCGATGGGTTAATAGCAACCAATGCTTATCTCTAAGTCCCTATCTCTTGCTTATGCCGATCTAATCTCGCTCTCTCGAGTCTAGATTCCAACCTAGCTCTCTCGAGTCATTAGGTTCTTTCTTTATACTCTCTCTCGAATAGCTCTAAAGGGGTGTTGGGTACAACATAAAACAAGACAAACACATGAACTTGGTTGACGCAAGATTGTTACTATCCCTAGTGAACAATGCATACATTGCTTAATGCGTCCAACCACTTACCCTCCCGGGCAGTTGATTGTTGCTGACTTTACTCATAGACAAGCAGTGTGTTAGCCTATAGACAAGCATTGCAGCAGCTTCACACTAAGCAAATAAGATTACTCACACACTCGCGCAACGCACACCTCTCGATAGGTTGCTACATGCTTCATATTCCTAATCCACATGACTATGTATGCAATACCCAAACACTTCCACTAAGTGTTGCAATGAAAGTAAAGATGCTAAGTAAAGAAGATGGAGATGGAGTCGAAGGATCAGAGAAATGCATTGAAAAACAGATTGTATTAATTCCATAATTCCATAATATCATACAATACAATATGAGAAAAGAAAGGAAAAGGAAATGACCGGCTGAAAATAAAGATTTGCTCCCAACGGATGTGTGTTAAGGCTTCCGGTGGTGCCATGGATGGACGGAGGAGCTGACTCTCTCGAGATCTAGCTCCGGTCGAAGGCTCCGGTCATCACTCGGAATGGAGAAAGGAGATGAAGAACTCTCAGTCATCTTCTCACGCAGTTGTCTGGATCGCAAGGATTCGCCCTAGGCAAACCTCAAGCGAAAACCTTGGATTCAACCTTGGGCGAAAACCCTGGATCGCTTGAATTTTTTCTCATCGGCTTCTATTTATAGAGCCTGGGTTGCCGACAGTATTAATTGAGCTCTGAGTCTGACATTCGGCGCGTTAGTCCTTTTCTGAACCTCTGCCACTAACAGCGTGATAGGTGAAATGTTAACATTATCTTTTGGTTTTTCTTGAGGTAGATGCATTGATGCGTTCATTCCACCAACTTTGCGTTGATCCCATTAGAATGCGTTGTCGCGTAGCCGCAATCATTCAATGGCCGCATTCACTTAATACCACAACTCTACATGATGACCGCAATCGCTTGACGAGCGCAACTCTCATGCGATGGATGATATGGCTTATTACTGCAACATCCATGCATTGATCAATGCGTTTGCTTTTGCGATGGAGTGTTTCTTCGCATGCGGTCGTCTATGCGGTGGTCCGATTTCTGCGTTTGCATTCATTTTCTGCGTTAGCTACAAAAATAGAACATTGAACGCATAATAACGCAAAATAACGGGTTAGCAACATGCTGATCAACACAAACACTTTTTCTCGTGAATTCCTAACATGATTGACGCATATTCTGCCTAACAACCTTCATAATTCTAAGTAAGAGGCCTGAGATGACATGCATTTCTACATGTCATCAGTTACCTATGGTCATCCTAGTAAAATCACCAGGACAAGGTATCCAACCTTATTCATATACTACAAACCATTTAGGTTATCACTTAAAATACGATCCACTTATATGTCTCCATATACATGTTTAAATGACAACGATAACCATGGATCTTAGTTTATTGGTTTGTGGTTAATGCAACTAAAATATTATATATTTTATAGACATAAGTAAATAAAATATCATATATTACAAATCATAGATTGTTTGTTCATACAAGTGTTTACAAACTACAGGACCCTACAAGATTTAGGGCATCAATCCCAACAAAATTATCTTAAGAGTTAAATTGTTTGTGTTCGTTATGCAGAATTGAGTTAAGTTGGTAATTATTGTATGTGTTTGGTGTGCAGAAGTTGAGTTTTAGTTGAGTTGGAAAGTCTATGTTTGGATGCAGAGTTGAATTGAACTGAGTTGAGATATCTGATACAGTTTTTGTAAATGAGATTGGTTCCTTTTTTTTTTTTTTTTTTTTTTTTTTGATTTTTTGCTTTCCTTAGTTGATTAATTTTCAACTATGCACATATTTTCTCAACCCTTTTATGACATAAACTAGAAAAACTCTATATTTTTCAATTTGTAAAACATAACAGATTTTTTCAATGTATTCTTTTCAATAACTGTAAAAACTCTAATTCTTTTCAATTTGTAAAACATACCACCAAAATACATGTTATAGTGCAACTCAATTACTTATGAATTGGTATATTATATGTATGTATATTGAATCTTGCTAACTTAACATTATTATAAAAAATTTAATATATTGTAAACATAAATGTTGAATAAATGGATAGCATAACAGTCCCCAACGAGGTCACTATACAAGTGAAAAAATACAAAACCACAATACATTACAAATGTTCACCAAGTCAAGCAACAAACTATAGACTATAACAAAGATTACTCCGAACGTAAAAATTACGAACATCAAACTAGTTATGAAAGGTATGTTCGATTAGTTTGGGCCCTATACGGAAGAATGAGAAGTATAGTTAGACAAAATGGTAGGTCAATACGATTGAAGTAGAAAAAAAAATATACTAGAACATACCTTTTGATTATGTTCGGATGAATGGAGGTCGAGACAATCCACATGTAGGGGGACAGGAAAAAGATGTTTCCTACCAAAAACATGAAAACGTTAATTGCATATCTTACTTAGAATATAAGGAAGGAAGGAAGCATACCTTGTGTAGGGCAATCATTTATTTGTCAGCTACCTTATATGAATGGAATCAGGTTGAAGTCAGAGGTGAAAAAAGGAAACAAAATATATTACAACACCCAAACCACACATATGAAAATGTAAAACGGTTTAAAAAAAAGGTGAGAAAAAAAGTTAGAGTAGAGATGTACCAACATAATGTATCAGAGGAGGTAGTGGAGAAGTTTGAAAAAATAGAAGGAGGAATTCAGGTATAAATAGAAGATACAATAAGAATGGTAAGTGAGGAAAGTTAGGTGCACTTAAGTGCACATAACTTCAATAAGTTCAAATAATTACTTCATTAAACCTATAATAAAGAGAGTCAATTCAAATATAAATAAAGTAATGATCAGGCCAATATTAATTGAGTGGTTGACCATAAAATAAATCTGCTGAAAATGGACATAAATATAACATAATATCTCACACATAAATGAACATAAGAATAAAGATCAAAGGGTCTCAGAATTTGGTATAACTCTTTCAATGGAAAGAATCCACTCCAAACAAACAAAATAAACAGTTTCAAAACTTGTAAAATAAATTAAATGTAAAGAGTTTAATCTCAACGACCTTTTTTTTTCTTTAAACAGATTACAAAAACCATGTAACAGTCCATGGTCTATAAGTACATAGTTGTTTACATTTGTTACTTACACTCGAAATACAAAAAGAAAATTTGTAAAAGAAAAGAACTTATCTTCTTATAGCGCTAAATAAAAGAACTTGGCACCCTTCTCGTGGATGTAGGCTCTATTGGTCGAACCACGTACATTAGTATCTTCTTCTCCTTATACTATTTCTCTTTCATTACCTGTGTGTTTGAGATCATCGATTCTAACCTGAGAATCGATGTAGATCAAAAGGAGAGTTTTAGGAGAGTTAAGAGAAAAACTTTGTATCTCAGTCTAGAGAGAGAAATTTCTTTACCAAAATCATTTCCATATGCATATCTCATCTTCACATTAGAGAAGTGAAGAATTCTTCACCACGTGGTCGACGTTCAGCTCATAGACGCGGTAGTTTCTCAACCTTTCCTTTTACCAAACTTTCTTATTTCATGCTGGATCAGACCTCTTTATTCAACTTTTGGGCTTAAAATTAAAACAATACCCAACAAACTGGTATCACAGAATAAAGGCTATCAAGATTTCAGTTCTTGGAGAATCAATAATCAAGATTTAGTGAAGTCATGGCAGTAGTAAGGTTTGAAGTGGAGAAATTTGATGAAAATGGTGATTTTGGCTTGTGTAAAGTCAAAATCAGAGCCATCCTTGGCCAATGTAAGGCTCACAAGGCCCTTCTTGATCCATCTACTCTACCAAATGCAGTCACAGCTCAAGAAAAGGAAGATTAGAAGCTGACAGCTTTTGGTACTTTAGTTCTAAATTTGAGTTGAAGGAACTCTCAAACAAGATTATCTATGAGCGGGTTCGGATCTTTCCGATTTCATTGTGACCGAATTACCACGCACACATTCTAACAAAGAGATATGCATTGTAACACTAATTATAGGCATGCTATAATAATTTAAATACAAAAAGATTGAGTAAATGTACCAGTTGAAGACAATCTTCACTCGAACTCAGTCAGCGGAAGCGACTCCTCTATGCTTCTTATCGCCCAACAATCGGTCGCCTAAAAGCACCACGATCGTCTATACGAACGGCAGCGCACGAACAAGCAACAATCGGGGGCGACACCACCACTCGAAGCCCTCGGTATTCTCAGAGTGTGAATCCAAAGAGTGGACTTTGATGGAATAGGTAGAGGGAGGAGGAAAGGACGATCGTGCAGTACGAACAAGCAAGTGGGAGATAGTAGATGATTATCGTATAGTTGGGTGCTTGTCGTTTGGGAAAAGGTACACGATCGTGTAGGTTTTACTAAGCGATCGTCTAGCAAATGTTAAGTGATCGTTTATGTCTGCTCAGTGTGCTAAGCGATCATTTAGAAAAGGTAAGCAATCGTTTAGTGTGCGAGTGTGCGATCGTTTAGGATGATGGGTACTATCATATAGGCTCTCAACGCTAAGCATCGTGAAGTTTCACACCGTGAGCAAATTTTCAAATTTTTTACAAAATGAAAACAATTTTTATTTTTATTCTTCAGTTACAAGAACCTAATTTGATCTTCCCACTTTCACACGATTCCGGAGAAATCCTCAACCAATTATCACATAACTGCCTAATTAATTACTTAATGAATATAATCATATTATATTCTTAACCTATATTTTGATATCATATATCTATTATATTAATTTCTCCTCTACTTGATATAAATCATATTTATATCTAATTTCCTCCAAATAATGTATCTCATACATTTAGTCAATTATATCGTATATAATTAACCAGTTCAATTATATCATATATAATCAAACTCCCTCTTGTCAATTTGGACATTTCAAACTGACCCAAAAACTGATTCTCGACTTTATCCAAGCTACAAAGGGGACCTTATGGACTTGTGGCTCGAAGCTTCAATGGTATGTGAATAGTAACTAAACTCTTTAGCCACGAGATCCACCATCCGTTCACTGTCAGACATTCTACTAAAGTCCAACAACTGAACTCTTCTTACCACAAATATATTTCTATGTTCATCGGATATAACCAATCATGAGTACGATGATCCTTCATAGATGCTCGTAAGTACAGCTGGGCCCAATTTATCGTTTTGTCCCTGTAGTTACATCTCACTCCTTAAATACCACTGATTCCTCTAATGAACAATACAACATAGTCCAACTATGTGTGAACACCTCTCGTGTCAAGAGAATGTGTGTGGCGCCACATCGTTCAAGCCCTAGAATCAGCCCTTGTGGGAGCTATCTATCTACTTGCCCCTACTTCGAGGAATGAGTGAATTCCATCTTGTGTAGTTGAATTTCCAGCTCCCAAATCAAACGAATCCCCAAAGTGGTAAGTTTGAGTCGGCGAATTGGCCACTCACACCCATGCAAATCAAAGGACCACCCTCAATAGCAGAAGTTCCTAACTCACTCAGGATTAAGGTCATGTTACCTATAGTCGTCCTAGTGAAGTGAAGTTTTTTTCATGAACGGTGTTATATAACGAGACGTTAACACTTCGTGGTCAGGTTTTATACAAACTCTTTGTATAGGACACCCCTGCTCGCATGTCCCCAACACGAATGATCAGGATCAGACCATCTGTGACAAGTCACAATACTTGTGACCATTCCACAAAGTTGGCCGCATCCATAGCGTTACCAGGATAAGGTTTTCCGCCTATATCCACGTACTACAAACCATTTTGGTTATCACTCAATACATGATCCACTTGTATGTCACCACATACGTGCTTAAGTTACATATAGATAACCAGGGATTTTAGGTTTATTGGTTTGTGGTAAAGCAAATAAAACAAACAACTGAGTAAAATCAAGAAGTGAAGTAAAATATCATATATTATACATCACAAATGTTCATACAAACTGTTTACAAACTAGAGGACACGAGACTTTAGGGCATTAACTCCAACATGAGTAACAACGTTTTGAGGCAAGTCCTTGATCAAGAGACAACCTATAAGATTTGGACTAAGCTAGAAGATCTATTTGCAACCAAAGATCTTTCAAATAAGATGTACCTTATGGAGAGGTTCTTTACATTTATAATAGACTCATCAAGATCTTTCTGACAACCTTGATGAATTTAAGACAATTGTAGCTGAATTTAATAATCTTGGGGAGAAAATAAGAGATGAAAATGAGGCCTATGTGCTTCTGAACTCCCTACCAAACTCCTATAGAGAAGTTAAGACTGCTTTGAAATATGGAAGGGATACTATAACCATTGATGCAATCATCACAGCAAAGAGAACTTGAGATGCAACAATGTAGAATGAATAACCTAGTGGTGAAGGGCTGTTTGTGAAAGGGAATTTTAAGCCCAATCTCTCCAAGGAGGAAAACAACAGCAAACTACTGAGAACAAGCCTAAAAAGAAGATTAAGTGAAAATATTGCAAGAAGAAAGGCCACCTAATCAAGAACTATTTTATTCTTAAAAGAAAGAATAATAAAAAAAAAGATAAAAGAAGCTAAAGGCAAATAACCTGAAGCTTTAGTTGTAGAAGGATCCTACATTTACTCTGATGCACTAACTTTAACATAAGACAAGGAAAATCTATTAGCTTTAACACAAGACAAGGAACTCACATTTATTTGATTCGGTTCGATTTGATCCAATAAATCGATTCGATTCGGTTTCACATATTAGAAAATTCGGTTCGGTTCGGTTTGACCATCGAACCGAACTGTTTCCACCTCTACCATGCGATGACTGGTGGCAATATACATAGTTTTCTCGAGAGAACGAACTGAAATCGCGTTTACCTACTAGTGTAAAATTTAGGGTGCAATCGTAATTTTTTTTTTGGAAACAAACAGTGAAATCGTAATTAGTTTAAGGAAATGAGTCGGAATGGTAATTAGATAACATTTGATGATGTTTGTTTGTTTATTAACTTGTGCAGTTGGAATGAGCTGAATGATTACCAGAATACCTTTTATATTTCTAATTAATTTTATAGCACAAGAAGTATGCTTCCCTCTTTATTTGTTTACACTTATTCATTTTTTTAATCTTTTTACTATTTAAAATTTTATTTTAAAAAAAATTAGTACCTATAATAGTGAGATTTTTTTTTAAAGGAAATAGAAATTATTTTTAATTCGTTAATCTAATTCAAATTTTAATTTCATTGTAGAATTTTTTTTCAAAAATAATAATATCCGTAACAGAGATTTGTTACATATATATATATTAAACAAATTTTTAATTATATAAAATCCATATAATTAATAATATAAAATAACAAAAATCTCGCTATGCAGTCTTGAACTAGAGCTAGAATTCCAAAAACATATGGTTTCAAGGGGAAAAAAAGTCTAGTTAGCGGCATGTTTGTTTTTGGTAGCCAAGATAGTCAGAGTATTCCACCATAGAGCTCTTTTTCCTCTAATTTTTATAAGTTTTTTTTTTCTAATTTTATTGTGGAATTCCGAGTGTAATTTGGTGGGAAGGTTTTGGTATCTCTACTACTTTTGGTCAATGGCATATGTGTTGAGCTATGTGTATTTCTTCTTAAAAAGTTAAAAAATTGTAGACACAAAAGGGAGAGTAAGTGGGAAAAGTCAAAACGAGAGCTTGAGTGAGGGAAAAGGGGGAGAAAAAGGGAAAAACAAAAGAAAAAGCCAAAAAGAGTGAAAGCGAGTGAGAAAATAGGGAGAGGGGAAATTATTACGAAATCCAAAATCAGAGGAAAAAACCAAGAGCAAAAGGATGGAAAGCCAAGAACTAGTGGAAAAATAATAACTAGGAAAGCGAAATGATTATAAAGAAAAAGAAAATAACAGAAAATTTTAACTAAACAGCTCTAATTTTTCAGGTGAATTATAACGTTTAAAAATGATTTCGAAAGATTTAATACTACTTTTCAATTTTAAAATCACTTCAAAATTACTTTCAATAATGCAAAATCAATTTTAATAGGACAAAATTTTCCTAAGTAAATTATGACATGTTTGAATTGATTTTAAATGATTAAATATGTGTTTCAAAATAATTCTTAACAAGAAAAAAGTGATGGTAATTATTTCAAAATTACTCTCACAACATGGACCTAGCAGAAGGGATCAAGCAATTAGTAGGTTTCTTCCCCGTGCTTTGGCAAAGGAGTTCACCAAACGCTGCTATTCCTTCCTCATCCCTGATTATCACTTACAAAGTGCAATCCAATATAAGGAGAAAGTAAAAGATGACATCCAATCCAATATAATAAGAAAGTTCTTAAATAAGGTTAGATATGTATGCTTGCCAAAGCTTTACAGTAATAGAACAGTATATCGTGAATTCGAATCGACACATGGAAGCCACCTCATCACATTCTTGAATAACCCCTATGGTCTTCATATTCCTCCATGAATGAATCGTTGAACTTCTTGAAGCTTGCCATGATTTCAGGCATGTCTTCTTCAGCAGGTAAGATGGTTGTCCTCAAATGGAACACCCTGTAAGAAAAAATCAGCCAATGCCAATTGAAAGTTAAAAGTTTTGCAACATCATGTCCAAATCAAAATGCATTAATAGAGATAAGTACATTGTCGAGAAACAAGAGGATCATGTTCAAGTTCTAAAAGTAACCATAGTTGGGAAGACGATGAAGTCGATTAAGAGTGTCTCATGTTCAACTTCGTCGACCATTATTTTAAATTATTAATTCATAATATTTTATAAACGTCCTTTCTATTAATTTGACATTAACAAATATAATTTTACTATAGAACAAACCTTACACGTGCAATAGAATAAAACAAACAAATTTGTATATAAAAATACCTTTGAGAAAGAGTTGCCAAAAACGTAAGTATTTTTATTTTAAACAATTTTTATTAAAAGTGTTCAAATAAAAACGAGTTTTTGAAAAACATTTTTTTTCTAAGTTAATCCAAACAGTACCCAGGAGAAAGAATTGCTTGTAAATTGGAAAATTAGTAGAGATTGTAAAAGCGCTTATAATATTACCCTTCTTTCTGCCCAAAACCTGAACCTGGAACAGTGGAGATTCCAGTGGCTTCCAAGAGCTTGAGACAGTAGAAAACATCGGGCACTTTTCCTAGCTTTTTAGCAGCCTCAATTGCTCTGGGCGGGAGGCGAATTTGTGGGAAAGAATACATGGCACCTGATAACAAAATCCTCTTGTTTTTTTAATCTAATATCATAGACATCAAATTCGATAGAGGAGAAAAAAGAGAAAAGATGAAATGTCATAACAAAAGACAATTAACCTTCTGTGAAATTGCAGATCACATTTCTACAGCTATTGAATCCATCAGTCATTATTCTTGCTCTTCTCCTCAGTGATTCAAGGATCCCCTTGCTACAATCCCACAAATGATAAAATACTGTTTACTTACTCGAAAAGGTAGTGATTCCAAACATCCTAATTTGTTGCCGTATATGACTAGTAATACCATGTTCAGAAAATTCAGAGACGAAGGGATTCGAAACAATTAGCAAGTATTAATGGAACTGTACTACTGTAAAATGTGATCTTGCTCAACGTATATGCCATTAAAGAGGTGGGGGAAAGTATTCTGCTAAGCTAGCCATACCTTTCCCTAATAAACTGATCATATGAAATATCACCAGGCTTAGGTGGGTTGACCATCAACCCCATCTGCAAATAAATAATGCAACTTTCTACATGAGAAATTCAGGCATGACAGATCTTAAAGGTTAAGAACCAAACAAATAGCACATTGAGTTGACTCACAAATATCTGAGCAGGAACGTTTGGGCTGAGTGATATAGAAGCAACCTTGTATATTTCATCAACCGTCTGCAGCATCGGACGATCAAATTTAACATGAGTATTATAAAAATGCTGAAAGGAAACTTATAAAATTGAATAGTAATCTTATGATGTAATCAAACCCTTGGAGGAATGTTGGTCATCTCAAAGTATCCACCTCGCTGTCCACATTCTCCCCAATATCCTTTCGACACGGTATGAAAAGAAATAAGCTGCAGTTCCTTGCTAATGGGTAGGCCCATGTCCAGTAATACCTGAGAGATGCTGCAAAAGATCAGAGTATGGACTTGAAAACCAAAAAGAAAGCCGAGACTCGGATATAACTATTTACCTTTCTAGAACTAATGAAGGGGCGTTCATCCTGGTATACATTTTGCTGATAAACCTCGTCTCCGAGCAAAACCAAGTTTTCTTGGAAACAGAAGTTTAGTATCTCTCTCAGATTTGCTTCACTAAGGCATTGACCAGTGGGGTTTCCAGGATTTATGATCACCATAGCTCTTACCTAACCAGAAACCAACATATAATACATGATTTATCGGTACGACTTTGACCTAAGGACTTGAACACATTCAAAAAAGTGAATTTGGGAAACATGAATACTTGTCATATAAATGTTTAATGAGCTACGGATGGAAGTTAAGATGCATTCGTTTTAAAATTTGAAAACTGATCGCTTGTGTTCTTAATTTCACGTTCCATATGAAAACACTGCATACAAGATTTCACTTTCACCAATAAATAAGAAAAATGCACCAACATTAACTCCTTTGGAGCGAGCCTGAGCAACGGATTGGCGAAGGTCGTTAACATCTAGACCCCAATTTGCAGTCTCTTCTAGGTAGTACGGAACAAGGGAACCCCCAAACAGTGCAATTGCGGCAGAGTAAAGAGGATATTGTGGAACCGGGACCAGAATCTGATAAGACAACAATTTCAAACTTAACATTCAAACAGAGGGAGGAAAGAATGAAGAAAGGTATTCATTCAAGTATAATTTTCTGCAGTAAAAAGCAATCACATGCTCATGGTCAATAAAGAAATAATACCCCATCCCCGGCACCACGGATAATCGTATTTAATATCTGCATTACACCTTTACTAGCACCATCAGTGAGGTATATGAGTTCTGGATCGCTGCCATGTGAGTAGTGAACCATAAGCATTTCAATGTCATCAACTTAACTCATACACATATTTGTGATGCAAATAAGTTAATTGATATTCATGGAGATAACATCATTATCACCTTGGATAGCCATCTCTCCTTCCTATAAAGTCTGCTACTTCCTTCCTAATTGCAGGAATTCCTCGGGAGTCGCTGTAAGCACCTAAAAGTATTTTGGAAGGAGTAAAACTAATCAATAGAATGTATCTCATTGAAGATCTGAACTTCCATGAAACCACTTTCAGAGCTTTCTAAAAGAAATAGACAAATATGGTCCTGAAACCTAATGTTTATATACAAGATAAATGTGGTTATAAGGAATTGAAAGTACCAGAGATGAAAATAGTATAGAAAAGAAAATTTGAAACTAAAGTTGCGTCCTGGCTGTTATGATTTCATGATACCCCTTCTCAACAGTAGGATCCTTCAACAATTAAATCCTGAATCATTCTAACTTGTGAAAGAAAATTAAGAAATTACCTAGGCCTCCTGGAATCAATGAGAGATAATGTTTGGCTCTTGCAATTGCATCAGCAGGAAATATTAATCCCACATTAGGATCTTCTAACAGAAAGGGAGCTTGGCAAAGAGCAACAACCTAGTAGTTTTTATGCAGACAAAGGGACAGGAGTTGACTTCAGTCCCAAAAGAAACAAAGAGATCGGACAGCAACAAAATTGAAAGTGGCTGTAATAACAAACCTGACGTGGAAAAGTCAATGGCTTCTGTCCAAGAGCATGAGGATTCCCAACATTTGTGAAAATAATCTGCAGAAATATTTGAGATACAAGTGTATAAGCTAGAGTATCAAATCGAACAAGCAGAAAAGTTATATTAAACAAAACTGAAACAGGAGACAAACTTCCATGTGCAATGATGACAAGAAGATTAACTTAAATATAAATCAAAGATCAAAATTCCAAACTTCGAGAAGGGATAGAGAAAGAGGAAAAAAACGAAGATTTCACATGAAATTCTGTTTGCTCACTTTAAATTGGATCGTAGCGACGATGAATCAAATTATCACTAGTTCACTAAGGAGGTGTTTGGGCCCCAACTTCAAGCGGGTGGAGTGGGATATTACAATCCACTCTATGTTGGGGAACAATAGTCTGTGTTTGAAGTGCAAACTTATCCCTTGGTCTAAATAGTTTGTGTTTGGAGTGCAAACTATATTAACCTACAAACTATAATAACCAAACACCCTCTAATAGACTAAGGAAGAGTCGTGAAAATGTCAAGTTTATTTCAAGAACTAAGCAATAAATTACAGTAGGTCAAAGTATTTTCTATCAGAAAACAGGTGGACAAAGTATTGATCAAAGGTAAAACATAACAAATTTACCAGACTCCTCAAACTATCAAAGGAAATTTTCTTAAGAGCAGAGAAGGAATTATATGATTGACAGAAAATCAGAAATATAATTAGATGAAAACTTTATACCTTTTTCCCTTCCTTCTGAAGCTCAGAAGCTCGCAGATATAGTTCTCCTCTGACAGCATACTGAGCTTTTTTCACGTTTTCATTAATCGACTCATAGTCTAGTGCCTTGCGTGACATGATGATGTACTCGACTTATTTAAGCTATTACTCCAATAGGACCAATACAGGCAAAAAAAGCTAGAATTTACCAACCAAAGAAAAATCTGCCCTGAACCTGAAATTTACAAGAGAGAGACATGCACGATAAATAAGAAACCATATGTACAGATCTTTCAAAACTCTTAGGAGGGTAAGAAAACATTCACCTGAAATTACAGCTTTTCATGCCTTTATCACACAAAGTATAGAGAATATACAAAAAAAACAAATGCACCCCAACCTATTAACTTAAATTTCAACTTAAAGCATTTGAATTTAGTTATAGCTTAACATAGGATTAGACTAAGGGTGTGTTTGGAATGCATTTTTGTTTGGAATGCATTTTCAAGTATTTAATTTAGAAAATAAGTTATTTTAAAAAAATTGGAGTGTTTATATAACTGAAAATAGTTTTTGAAGTGTATTTTCAACAATTTTTGTCATAAGTGTTTAAATAAAAATGAGTTTTTTGAAAAATACTTTTTTCACAAGTCAATCCAAATGAGCTCTAAGTGCATGTCTGGGAGTGATTTTGAGTGTTAAAATCACTTTTGTCATATTCAAAATCACTTTGAAATATGTCTTTGATCACTCAAAATTAATTTAAAATTTAATTTTATTCTTTTAAATACAATTTTCATATCATCAAAAATGATTTTGAAGGATTAAAATTATATTTAGAAGTGACTTTAAAATAACCAAAAGTGATTAGAAGGATTAAAAGCATGTTTAGAATTGATTTTAATCATTTTATAATCACTCTAAGTATGTCGCAAGAGGTCAACTTCTACAATGGCATTTCTTTCTCAACATAATATATTCATTCAGAGGTTGAGTTTCGTGACTCAAATTAATAACTAATCCAATGCATCGAGGAGATTATTAATAGTTTTATGATTTACGTAAATGAATCCGCAGAAAACAGCAGTAAACTTCCGTTGATGGACCCCATAAATTTCAAGCTGTTGGTCTTTTACCAAGAACGACGATTTAAAAAAAAAATGCACTGTCGAAGGCTCAATAAACATCCATTCTTCCAATATGGGAAGATAAACAAAGAGTACAAATGTGAGTCATTGATGACAACAATAGAAATAGACTCAATCGGCTCATATCAGTCTAATTAATGTAAAGAACAAACCAAAAACCTTATAGCTCCTTTGATTTCTGAAGTCTTGCAGACAAGAGCTGGGCATCGATACAAACGAGGAAGAAATCCACGAACAGACAACACAGAATAGCATGATTTTCATTAATGATCAAAACCCACCAGAGTTAACACAAGTATATTACTCCAGCAAGCCACAGATTAAGAAAAATTAAAATAAAACAAACAAATGGCAGCCCACCAGACTTAACTACAATATCACGGATTCATTCAACGGTTAATCAAAAAATGAAAACAAGATCATATATAGAAGAGAGACACTACCAAATCGCAGTGAAGACCAATGCTGATTTAAAGAACTCGATGACTAATCAGATTAAGCGAAGAACAACTATAGTGAAATTTATTAATGATTAGAAAAAATCGGAGGTGGGTTCAAAACGAAATGGCGAAGGGAAGTCAAACTGACCTGTGTTCGAGCGAATCGCTGCAGAAGAGAGGGAAACTCGTGAGAGTATGCAGCGATTTTCCACTGACACAGAATTGGGACCCGGGTCTGAGTGAAAGTTGGATATTAGGAAGAGGGCATTATGTGGCAATAAAATTGAACGTAACGATGCATCAGAACCACTGAAATTTGGAGAATGGATTTTTTTTTCCATATTGAAAAAATTTAAGAGATAAAGTTCATTCAACAAAAGTGTGGCGTAGCTTCATACAGAAATTATAGTTTTGATAGACTGCAAGAAATTTGGTGGCTCTGTTTCTTCGGCTCAATGGTCAGACTTTGGACAATGAAATCAATAAGAAGTGGTGGGTGTTTTTTCCTTTGACAAAGATTAAATGTGATTAAACCCCACAGAAACCTGACAAAATGAGATGCACCCTTATGGTAAGGTCAAGAGGTACACACACCATATAAATATCCTTATTAAGAGTCCTTAGTTATGTTGTGGACTACATCATTATAGACACATGAGATGTGATGTCCTTTAAAAGGAAAAAGGAAAAAACGGGTTGAAATTTCTTGCAAATATGATATTTTAGAAATGAGAAATCATTCCCTTGTTCGCTCAAAAGGTGTTGATGATTGGTCAATCATAGTTTGGTCTTATCAATGTATGATTGAACTAAAAAAATGTTGATAATTGATGTAAAAATTTGCATGAGGATCGTTCAAGACAAAACCCAAAATTCTCCATAAGTGGTAGAGGAGAAATAAGGATCATGCATCTTAAAAATAAAATGTCAATGTCTCGAGATTTGGGTCAACCAATCGAGCTGATGAATATATATCCGTGGTAAAATAATTTTAATAGATTCGGATTAACACCTTACAACTTCGAGCACTAGAAATGTCGATTACACCAATGCCTTTATACATAACTAGCTAGAACATGTGTCGGAGAACATGTTAATAAATAGCTTCATTCAACCACCCCAAGGGAGAGAGTAAATAATCTCCAATCTCCAATTTCCAAATGAGAGATCTAATCTTACTTCTTTTGTGTTTAGTTGAATTAATCAAATGGGAGAGTAAGTAATCTTCAAAAGAAAGATATAACTTTACTTTTTTGTATTTAGTTGAATTAATCACTCATTGTACTAACTTAAGCATCAAAATGTAATAGGCTCGGCACCATACCGGCATAAGGATCTCTTATGCAGGTCAGCTCAGAATATCCAGACTAAACCGGAGAGAAGTAGGCCGGAGATCAAAGCCACTAGGAACGCATAGTGAAATCCAACACAGAAGAGATTTTAGCACCCAAACATCTAAATATCTGTTTTCTTAACTATTAAATCTACATTATTTATACTCATGGATGGTTAATTTTTTTCATGCTTTCGCAAATGGTAGAGAGTGGACTCTTTTTAGTTCAACGGTGAGGGTGGAGAGATTTGAAATTCCAACCTCTTAGATAGGGACATATTTTCACCAAATTTCACATATTTTTACTTTAATTAAGTGTATTTAATTGAAAAATATTGCCTTACATTGATTAGGTCAATATTGGTTTTTGACCATAATGCTGGATCTAGCATTTTCTACTCATTTATAACTGATGTATAGGGAAAAATATATGGCTAATTATCTAGTCTCAAGAAGATAATTCAATGGATCATTTTCTAAAATGGGAATTATTTGATCAAGTATGGATTTGACCCATAGAGTCAAGTAAAAGGGATAAAAGATCAACAATGGATCAAAAAAATAAGTACAATGAAAGTTGATCCATAAGGTCGCCCACAAAAGTACTAAAAAAAAAAAACATAGAATGGCAAACCTTAGGTCGGCCATATGTCTTGTGAAGGCCGACAATAAGGGTGGCAGCTATGATGGACAAGTTATGCTTAATTGTTTTAAACAGGACTGGTATGCTTGCGCTCGTTGATTCATAATGGTGATGTTAAATCAATAATGTTCAAATTAATTATTCAAGAGATTAATTAAGTAAGTGATGGTTGTGAAACTATTTTTTTATATATTCAAAAGGAGTCAAGACATTTGAGGTATGTTGAAAACATTTCGAGTTCTCCGTTCTATTAGCTCTCTAAATTATCATAGACTTGATCGTCGGAGTGTTGGAAGCTAAGCACTACAGTAGTGTTAGATTTTTCTAGCCTTGCCAAACAATTGTTTGATTCCTCCTATTATTATAAATTCACAATTGATATCAAATTTTGGCATCAATAATTGAGTTTCAAAATTCATGTTTTTATGTCAGCTTTTGGTTGATTCTAAAGTCCGCTAGATGACTAATTTGACTTTAGTTTTATGTTTTTGAATTTAGGTTTGTTTTCTCCTAATTTATAATATACTTTTTAAGGTAGAATTCTATTAGAATGTTGAAGGATATTGAGAGTTAGGGCGACATGTCAATGATCTGAAAAGAAAATTCAGACTTGAGTATCGCCACCTCGATTTCATGTAACTTTATATTTTCTCACTTTTCACTCCATTGATAGTTTTGATTTGAAATATTTATGAAAAATTAAATGGTAATATTACAAATTTTAAGAAAACAAAGTCATTTTTTTTAACAAATAAGATTTTTTCTTTTTTCTTTTTTTATTTTTTTAATGGGCTGGTAAATGTAACGATAGGGGAAAATATCTGGTTCAACTGTTTTCTACAAATACATATTACAAACCAAGGTTAAAACCAAAACGTCACCATTTAGGGGCCGTTTGTTTTTTGGTAGTATTGATGACTAAAATTTTTAGATGCCCATAATTATTAATATACATGTCTGAAATCTTTAGATTATCATGCTTGTTTTGTAGGAATATTTTTGTAGATTTCTAGGAATATTTTGATAATTATGTTTATTTCGTATGATTTCTACTCGAGAATATTTTAAATTTACATTTTGTTCCAAGAATAAATTTACGACTTTTTGTTAATTTATAATTTATTTAATGTAATTTAAACTTATATAACATACTTGTTTTTATTAATTTGATTTTTTTTAAAATCAATATAATTTATATTATTTTTATATGTTTTTTCCAACAAAAATATATCATAATTTAATATCTTTTAATATAATAAATATTAATTTAAATTTAAATTTAAATATCTTGCTTAAAGATTATAAAAACTACGATACTATCTAAAAAAGTGATATATATATAGTGTGTGTATATGTATGTATAATTGATAGTATTTATTTTAATTATATAATGCAAATGAAGAGTTATATACATGCATATGAATATAAGAGAAAAAAAGAGGGCACAAAAGAAATCTGGAAAAATTCACGTTTTACGTGGACATTTAAAACTTTCCAAATATTTTTTTTTAGATACTGAAAAACCTAGCATCTTATAATATCGCACAACAAATATCTTAATCCAGATGTTCATTCTATAAATCTAAGATAACCTCTTAGGAAGCGGGTGCATTTATACATTTTTAGAGGGTCACCCAAGATTCCAAGTGCAGCAAAAAACGCCTGCCGGTCCTAGTCATGAGAGTCGCATCCTTCGCTTTCCGTTTAGAAACCCTAACACACTCGTCAAATCCTCCCGAAGTGAATCGGATGTTCGAAGATAAATAATCGAATTGCGTGCAAGATCAAGAATTTCGATAATTCTCATCACAGTTGACTAATCCTTTCTAGCCAATTCAAGATTGTTTCTATTTTGATCTCGATATTAATTACTGCTGCCCTCAACTGCCGCTCTGAAATTGACTTCAAAACGTGACGCCAAGAAGATTGCAATAGTTGTCAAATTTTGTCATTGTAAGCTCGTCTTCTATTTATTCTTGTTTCTTTTCCTACATCTTCATATATAGCATATGTCAATATAATTGTGAATGTTTCCATAAACGAAGTTGATCTTTAGTTACTCTGTCATGCTAAAGTTATATTGAATATATATCTTAAAACTGCATTGTTAGATAGGGTTGGTCTAGACTTTTTGAAGTGGAATTATTGAGTAAATTTTAGTTTGCAATATCTCTCTCATTGAATTTGTTGATTTCTAGATAGCAATTGCCTTTCGGCCTGACGATGGAGCATGGAAAAGATTTCATAAACAATTGCAGCATTTTCTACGGTACATATATTATATTGACTCTAATATCATCCTTGTCATGAAGAGAGAATCATTCACTGTATGAGGTTCATTAAGTGAACTGTTAGCCTTTAAGTGCACATTAGGCATCGTAGACATAGTCATAAATATAAGGGACGAACTCGAAAGCATGCTTTCATAAGTAGTGACCCAGATGAACTCAATCATAGGCATAAGATGGGAACTGGAGGGCTCACAACATACGATATGCATAGCCCGATAAAAATACTAAGAGTCACTATCAGTCTAACGTAGTCATAAACTTACAATCGTAGTTTTAAATCATGCTTAAAAGGGTTCAAACAAGTCTCAAAATACATCCATCAAACATACACCCATCATCACACAATATCATAGCTTCCATGGCATAAACATAGGCCTCCATAATTTTCTCAAAACAATTCAACAAAGCATGCCATAACTTTTCAATCCAACATACATAATGCAATCACATATTTAACATCAACTTGAGTTCGATAGCGAATTGGCAGTAGGTAGCTTACCTTGATATTAAGTCCAGATAATTAGCAAACCAAATCCCTCCTTCTCTTGAGTGAAACTCTTGAGTTGCCGTAAAAAAACACATATAATATCAATCCATAATTATAATCCAATCTTATGTGTGACATTTATTCCAAGGGTTAAAAACCCAAACTTCAGCAACTCGAAAATTAAAATTTTACCCACAAAGTGTGTCGAAAATGCCCAATTTCACTGTCGAAGCTGTTGGACAGTATTGATAAATGCCTCGAAACTTCGATCCGACTTCAAAATATTAAGGGTATAACTTAAATTAGTCTAGAAATTCAATGGGCATTGAAGAATCAAACAAGGGTAGGACCAAAACGTCCAACATCTACCCAAAACAAGAATCTAGAGGGCGGATAATTGGGTTAAGTCGGCGGCATGCGTGCACTGGCAACAGCGACGCGTTCCATGGATTCAACACTGGCAGTGGTGAGGAGGGTTGGCGCAAGAAGAAAATGGTATGGTTGGATCCGAGCATGTGCAAACAGAGGAGGGGAGAAGTCGACGGCAACGCGTGGAGCTGAAAGTGAAGGCGTCATTTGGACCTGGGCAGCAAGCGCTGGAGGCGACGAACATGCAAAAACATGCAATAGGAAGCAATTAGGATCTAAAGTGCTATAATTACATTAATTAGATTAAGCATGCTAGTTCAAAACTGAAAAAACAGAGTTTGATGAATAAACCTTGATGTAGCTCAAAATTAAAGCAATCCTTTGGATTTTTTTAATCACGAACACTTCGTGGACCACCGCTAGAGTCTTCCCCGCTAATTGGAGTTGGAGTTAACTTGAAGCTATAGTTTTTAGAGACAAAATTCAGCTTCAAAAGCCAATCTTTTCAACCCTTTACTCACCAATTCATTCTTCTATTTAAAGAAGAAATCAGGTAAAATAGAATCATCTCAAATTGACACCAAATTAAACACTAATTGGGGTGGGATTTGAGGTGTTTGCAAGAGAAAAGTGGAAAAAATCCACAACTCTTTAAATATAAAAATTCAATTTTAAATGAAAATTTCTTAGTTTGAAATAAAAATTAATTCACATAATTATTTCTAAATAAAATTAATTTTAAATAAAAATAATTCTAATAATTAATTTAAAATAATTTATTAACCATTTTTAATTAATTATATTAATTTAATAGCAAATATTAAATTAAAAAATAACACCAATCCGGATAATGAATACCTATTCATGTATAAAATATTTAAATCATAAATATTTCCAATTTTCTTTGTAATATAGTATAATTCACAATTAAATTATATATGATTATGTCCATTATATCGTATATAATTAACGCTTACTTCCTAAGCCATTTGAACAATTTAAATTCTTTCATCACACTATTCTAAGGTTTAGTCTGATATGAGCTAGTAGAGGACTTAATGGACCTACAAATCATGAGCTCCAACGATCCGAAATTAATCAGGTAAACTCTTTAACCTAGTTAACGTCGTTAATTACTGAGACACTCCACTATAGTTCAGTAGTTGCACTCTCCTCACTGTAGATATATTTTTGTTCACTTGATATAACCATAATTAGTAAGTCAAATTTTCATAGGTTGTTCGTAATTACAACTGGGTCAAAATTATTGTTTTACCCCTGTAATTACATTTTCTTAAGTCTCACTCATCCTTTAATGAACAATTGGTTTGTGGTCCAACCACCAAACCAAATCTCTCTCGGGTCATTGTGAGGGTGGGACCCGTTATTCAAGACCTAGAGTCAGCACTTAAGAGAACGACCTATCTAGTATCCTTAAAATTAGGTATGAGTGAATTTTATCTTGCAGGACTATGTCTCCAACTATCTACCCGGTCTTACCTCTAAAATGGTAGGCTTATTGAGTCAGCGAACTCGGACCACCCTCACCCATGTAGATTAAAGGATAATCCCGAATAAGTAGGAGTTCATTGTTAGTTCAAGATTAAGACCGAGTTACCTAGATCATCGTATTGAAATAGTCAGTCTTAACTATAAACGTTGTTATAAAGTAGAAGTGACTATTTCGTGGTCCGATCTTATGAAAACTCATTGCATAGGACGCCTCCGTTCGAGTGTCTTTATATAAATGATTCAGGATCACATCATTTGTATCAAATACAAAGTATGTCACATCCATAGGGTCCCCAAGATAAGGTACCCAACCTTATCCCTATACTATAGACTGTTTTGGCTACTATTCAAACTTGAACTATTTTTATGTTTCCATATATAGTTCAAGTATTAATGCTATAGCCAGGGGTTCTTAGTTTATTGTTTTTAGGGTTTTTAAATGTAATTCACATATTTAATAACATTTTTACTGAATAAACCTCAATAACAACTTTATTGTAAAATAGAATTCGTTTATTGTTTACAAACCACAAGTTTTAGGACATAAAACCCAACATGCACGTCCAAGGAGGTCTCCTACCTTTGTGGACCACCTTCCATGTTTTAAGGAGTCTTCTACGCCTCCGTGGTCATAAGTGCACCAAGTGCATATTGTCCACATGTGGCCGCCATGGTGAGCTTCGGTCACCAACCCCTGCGAATGCTGCCTCACATGCTCGTGCTTTCACTTGCTTGCTTGATGCACGCTCGTGCCCACGTCTGACATGTGTGCATGCCCAGTGTTGCATCCTTCGTGTGCGTGTCGTGCCCTATTCGGACGGGATGTTGTGCACGTGTGCACGCCATGCTGAGGGCTTTGTGCGCGCGCCTGATGGCGTCTTCTCATGCATGTGCACGTCGAGGTGCCCGCGCACGCTGCCCATTCATGCAATGTCTGTGCATGGTGCATGGGCCTCCTACCCACACCATGCACCTTCTTCGACTAACCTCCCTGTCAGTTTGTCCACGTACCCAGCCTTGAGTTTTCACCAGTGCGTTACCCATGTGCATGTCTTGGCATTGGTTAGCCCAAGGCCTTGGCTGACCATGCCAATGCTTAAGAGCTAAGGTCCTGACAAACGTTGTCACGATGGGGAAGCGCAGTATTGCATATTTTAAAATTTTTCTTATGTAGCACCAAGTCACACTTGGCCAACCTACTAACTGGATTCAATTTTTGTTCACCAGGTGACTATGGCAAGCCGAACACACCCTAGAATGGGTTGTGTTAGATACTAATGGCTATAAGGAAGGAAGGTAGAGACACAGTTGTGGAAATAACATTTCATTACTCAAGGTTATGAAGACCACAATTATAAAAGGACTCTAACTCGCAAGACCAACTCTAAAAGAGTTTTACAATATAGTGAATTCACTTTCGTTCACAAGATGCTCAAGTGAAAGCCTTGTGATCCTTACAATTTTCGATCCCCTCCTCCTCCATGTCTTAGCCTTTCAAGAATATTTATAGGTGGGAGTGAGCCTAGAAATGTAGAGGAAGTGGGGGAGTGGCCCAAGTGGGACTAACTACCACTACCCATGACTTTAGAGCTACTCTACATGTCTCCGTTCTTTTTTCCTTTTAGGAAGGAGACATGTCCACTTTTCCCATGTCCACTTTTCCCCTTTTCTAACTCCCACTCTCCCACTTACTATTTTTAAGACACCGCCACCTTTGGAAGTAGGAAGCCACCATTCACCAATGTAGTTGCTTGTCCTTGGAAGTCTCCTACCTTTATGGACTACCTTCCACGTTTTGAGGAGCCTCCCACGCGTTCGTAGTCTTGAGCAAACCAAGTGCATATTGTTCACATGTGGCCACCAGGGTGAGCTTTAGTCACCAACTCCCATGCGCGCTACCTCGCATGCCCGTGCTTTCGCTCGCCTTCTTGGTGCATGCCTTGAACACCCGTGCGTCCATTTGTCATATGGGCATGTCCAACGTTGTATCCTTCATGTGCATGTTATGCCCTATCTGGGCGGGACATGGTGCACATGCACGCACCTTGCTGAGGTCCTCGCGCATGTGCACCTAATGGCATCTTTGCGTGCGCGCGCACGCATCTTGGTGTCGCGTGTGCATGCCTGTTGCATTTCATGTGATGTTCGCATATGGGGCGTGAGCCTCTTGCCCACGTTGTGCACCTTCCTCAACTTCTCGTTGTCAACCTATCTGTGTTGTTGCCCCTGGTGCTTGATTAACCTCTATTGGCCAGACTCTTATGCCAGCCTGCCAACACCCTTGGGCATGGTTGTCTCGGTTAACCTCCTGTTAGCTTTGGGTGTGTTCTCCGCCCATGGGACACGATCCACCTACCATGTCATGTGTTTCAGTCTTGGGGGTCTAAAAAACCTCTCCCGCTAGAGCTAGCCAATGTTCTCGTTGGGTCTGTCCTCTTCTGATGGTCTCACGTCTATACACCATAGGGTTGCTGGTGGATTTATGCCCACTCCCCGGACGGCTCTCATTTCAACCTTCTGAGGATGTTGGAGGTTCGGTCTGAGTTGTTCATCCACTCGGATCTACTGGGGCACTCACGCTAAAAAGTGGGAAATACGTGAGCGCTTCTTCAAGCCTTACCTACGACTTGGTTGGCTCGGCAGAAGCGAAGCGAGTTCTTTCTGTGCCCAAATTAACCAGTGATGCTCTGACGAAGCATGGGGTGTCCTCATCGTGGACCATCACCTCATTCAATTGAGGCATAAGGGAGATTCTTGCCTCGATTATGAATTTCATTCCTAATACCACATCAAAATCGTCTAGTGGGATCATAGAGAACTTGCAATGGTTCCTCCATGAACTAAACTCTAATTTGACCGTGAATATACCCTCTGCTGGTTAGGCCTCTACATTGATGGTCTTGAAACGACTATCACTTTGAGTTACCGTTAAACCCAACTTGTCCATTACTCTCGTAAAAATGAAGTTGTTGATGGCCCCAATATCTAACATGGCCATCATCTCCATGTCATTTATACTGACGGCCATGTACATCAAATTGTAATGACATGGCTTCGAGGTAAATGACAAGATGTTCAACAACTAGAGGATGTTTACCCTGTAGGTGTCATCCTCAACTTTCCTCTCCTCAAGCATCACATTCAACTTCTCCCATCGTGGGTAGTCTTTTGCCTTATGCGGGCCTTTACATAAGAAGCAAATGTAGGTAGGAGTCAGGGTGGTAGTTTTTTCCTTCCCATTGTCGTTGTTGTCTCCATCATTCTTGGATCCTCCCTTCATCTGGTTGGATTTCTTCTATTCTTTCTTCTTCTTCTCAGGAGAATTAGAAGAATGGTTTGACTTGAAATCCATCAAGGCATCAGCAGCGGCAATGGAAAAAGGTAGATCTTTCACACTCTGTCTTTGAAGCTCCATTTGAGCCCATGGTTGATGCCCCAAGAAAAAGTTGAATAGCTTGTCCTCCTCAGAGATGTGCTGGATGTCAAGGATTAGGGAGCTGAACTCCTTGACGTGGGTCCGGAGGGAGCTTATATGCTTTAGTTTCTTGAGGGCCTCCCTAGTAACCCAACCAGTGTTGCTGGGGAGGAATTGGTTCCTAAGTTCCTTCTTTAGTGATTCTCAGGTTTCAATCTTTGCTCTCCCTGTATTCTCATCATCAACTTTTCGAGTACGCCACCACAGTTTGGCGTCTGAGGCGAGTACATGCTGGCAATGCCAACTTGAAAATGTGAAGGGTTGCGAAAGAAGGGGAATAACTTAATTCCTAATCCCATATTTTAGGACACTTGAGACCCAAATCGAGCAAGGAACAACTCTAAGACATTTAGAATGAGAAGGATTGTGAAATTCGAGCTTGGAGTGAGATTACTCAAGTGAAGAAATGAAAAATCAACAACTAAAAACATGAAAAACAGCATCAAAATTATGAAAATGGCAACAAAATTAATTCATAATTGGACTAGTTTCATCATTTTCCCAAGTTTTAAACAAATTACAGCCTACCCAAGCTCGATTTCTCTAATATAAAAGTGTAGAGTCAAAGTTTAACTCACCAAACGTAGTTTCCAATAGATGAAAAAGGAATGAATGAACAATGGACGAACACCTGGCTTCAATTTGGGGGTTTCTCGTCTGCGTGATAAGGTTAGAAGAAGGAAGAAAGCAGATATGAAATTGGGGGTTTTAAAATGGAATTCCCAATGGGCTATCATAACCGTCAGGAGTTCCTACACAACTCTCAACGAATTATTTAATTTGTAGGGAGCTCGACCCGTCCAGATTGGCCTTCCGTTCTATCTCCTGACGGGCATGGTGAGGCATTGGGAGTTTGGTCGAACTCCCAACACCTGCTTTTGGTGTGTCGAGAGTTCTTACCAACTGTTGACAAGTCACATATTGCGTCAGAAGTTATTGAGCACTCTCGACGGCATCCTTGCATAGTCGGGAGAGATTCTCTCTCCCGACGATGTATTTTTTGACAGTTGTTTTAGGCGTCAAAAGAGTCTCTTTTTCTTGTAATGTCAATTCGAAGTAGACCAATCTTTATTGATATTAAAGTTTTTCTATAGTTGCTAAAGTTCCTAAGACAGATAGTGATACTAGTCTATCACCATGTATGACAACTATGTACTAACAAGTATATTATTAAATAAGCAATGATACACAACAACACAATAAAAGCCCATTATTAAATAACTCAAATAAGTCAAATAAAAACCTTGAGTACATTATTAAATAAGCTTGGAGCGGTGTCTGTCATCAATTTCACATATTGTTTTCCTAGTTGTACATCACTCATTCATTGTAACAACTATGCCACCCTCCCTCTTCTAAGTTCAATCCTTAAATGATAGAACTTTATCATTCATTCAAGTCACTCATCCTTTAAAACCCATTTACTGAAATCTATCATTGTTTATCTCAGATAGACAATGATAGAACTCTATCACTTTCTATCTGAAAAAGACAATGATAGAACTTTATTAGTGTCAATCTGAGATAGACAATGATAGTGCTCTATATCTATCTCAATTCGGAATTAACAATCAATAACCAATAACCAATGACATTAACGCTATCCACCAATAACATTAACCAGTGACTTATGACATTATTGGTTTTACCTTCCTCTTTTCAAATTTTATTTTTTTTCCCTCTTGCTTTGCTTGTTAATGATTCAACTTTTATTATTTTCTTTCCTTTTCAGTTGCTTCCTTTTGTTGTTGATGATTCAGCTTTGACCACGTTTTGTTTTTTACTTACCATCTATTTAGACAAAAAAAAAATGTTTAATAAGATTTAATAAGTATGATTAAATGGAAAAGTTGATAAAATGAAAAGAAAAGAGAAGGATTATAACCTTGAAGTTGTAATGTTGAAGAATCGATTTTTAGAACAGTTGTACCAGTTGTAGCAGAATGTAGTAGTAGCGACAGTCGTATTAGGAAGAAGAAGATGAAAAAGAACCACAACAACGGGAGAAGAAGATGAAGAAGAAGAAGGACGAGAAGTAGTATGATAACTTGTAGAAATACAAGTTATTAAAGCTCAAATTATTAAAACAATGAGAAAAGGCGATAGTAAATAGGCAATATTACAATTGAATGCACCAAACTAAAAGCAAAATCGCAATCGCTAACTATCATCGCATAAAAGCAGTTAAACTGAGTTAATCTTGTATTTCTGTGCAGGAACAAGGCGATAGCGATCTCCTGAGTTGGCGATCCAATGGAACAAAGCAATAGCGCAATCTTCTGAGTTGGCGATCCAATGGTACTTCAAAGACGATCCCGTGATGACCTTACATAAAGGCGGTGGCCTAATGTAATAAAATGTGATGGGACGTGAAGCCGATAGCGGCCAAATCAAAAATTCAGTTGGTTGCCGTTGAAGACCATATCGTTGCAAATCCATTGAACCTCTAGTGACCTTCAGACGGCGCGACAGGGTATGGAAATTAATTCCACTCATCCATACAATCATTAGTGAGATGAACTGTTTTGTCTGGAAGTCTATAAATACCATTCAATGCTACCAAACCGAAGGACGATTCCCGAAGGGAGGAATTCTTAAGGGGAATTAATTTTCGGAGAGGTAGAGAGATTGCCAAAATAACACGGAAGAGAGACAGCAACCCACACCTAACCCTTGTGAGAGCAAGAGTTACAAATTAGAAAAGAATTGAAGTGCTAAAAACCGTGTAAATGCCAGAGGAAGCAAGACACTACTTACCTGGCTTAACACTTACATCATCTATTTTTTTGTACTTGAGCATTTTATTTGCAAGAATGGAAATTACATTTCAATCTATGTTCATTCTTTTCACGCCATACATGAGTAGCTAAATTTGTGAATGGGTTGAGAAGTACTTAGCTAGCATGACTTAAGTTATGCACTTCATGCGATCATCTTGTTTTATGTATGCTTCAATCATCTCTTTGAGTACTTGAGAGAGTAGTCTAAAGACGTAGAATCTAGGCTTGAAAGAGTCAAATTAAATCTCATAAGCAAGAGTAGAGGAGACTTGGAAATAAGTTCTATCTGCTACATTCCCTACACATCGCATGCATTCTGACATAGAAAATGTGGCCATATGCATTGTGAAATGTAGTGCTTAACATTTATGTATAGCATGATCGCATGACTTGTAAAATATCTTGAGAAATGTTAGCAAAACCTCTTCTCAACCCTCTATCGCATATTTGTTACAACACCTCTCTTCTATCGCTTTGCATTTAATTCCATCGCCTTAAGAAATCAAAAGTCAATCACCAACTTCTTAAACTTAAAAATAACAATAAGATCAGAGATAGAATCTGTCGCATATCTGAGTAATCCCTGCGTTCGACCTTGGACTTACCAGGACCCTAAGAAGGCTTATACTTGGGCTTTGTTAGGAACACTTGCATGATCACCGTGTCCACACACCCTTTTATCACATGATAAATCAACGCATCAAGTTTTTGGCACCGTTGTCGGGGATTACGGTATAGATTGTGCTAACATAAAACCTCTTTGATCTTTGTAGCTTTTGACCTTTGGAGTATTGCCATTCCACCTGTGAAGGAAGAAGCAAGCGTCCTATGAGCGAAAGAAATACTCCTAAGTACGACCCAAAGATTGAAAGAACTTTTCGCAAAAGGCAGAAAAACAGACGCAAACGACAAGGAAAAGTTCGTAGAATGGCTGAACAACCTGAAGAACAAGTAGCAAATGAAAACAACATGATGGAAAATCCCATCCTACTGAAAATTATCGCAATAGACCCATCCGGGACTATGCATCACTAAATTTATATGATTTCTCCCCAGGAATCATGAGACCAGCATTGGATGGATCAAGGTTCGAGATGAAACCAGTAATGTTACAAATGATTCAAACAGTGGGACAATTCAGAGGATGGCGTGGTGAAGATCCACATGCCCATCTACGAAGCTTCATTGAAATCTGAAACACTTTTGTGTTCCCTAATATTTCCCCAGAAGAGGTTCGACTCACGTTATTTCCATTTTCACTATGCGATAAAGCAAGAAAATTGGCATATTCTCTCAAACCAAGAGAGATAACGTCATGGGAACAAGTTGTGGAGAAATTTATGAAAAAGTATTTCCCTCCTACAGAAAATGCCAAAATGAGGAGATTGATCACCAATTTTGAACAAGAAGAAGATGAATCGCTCAGTGACGCATGGGCGAGATTCAAGAGGCTGGTACATGATTGCCCACACAATGGATTTTACCTGATTGCCTCCAAATGGAGATTTTCTATCATGGACTTAACTCTGCATCGTAAATAGCTGTCAATGCAGCAGTAGCAGGATGTCTTCTGGACAAAACATATGATGAAGCAAAGAATATTCCTGATCGCATCTCAAAAAATCATGAACACTGGCAAGAAAACGATCAAAGAACGAAGCCCAAAGAAGGTAATTCAAGTAATGGTGTCATCTCATCATTATAAAATCAGATGAATGCGATGATCAACTTTCTGCAAGGCATCGCAATAAACAATTTAGGAGCTCGAAATGGGTAAGTCAATAAGATAGCGCAAACAAGCACCAGCTGTGTCTTATATGAAGAATCGCATTCTTTTGAGGAATGCCCACAAAATCCTCAATCAGTTTACTTTGTCAAAAACAATCCTTATTCAAACACTTTCGTCACCCTAATTTTCTTAGAAGAACAACCAACAGCAAAGCAGTCAGCTTGTAGCTCAGAAAAAGGGGCCGCTAGGGTTCTTCCATAAATCTAATGGACAACAGCAAGCTAGCAGCTCTCAACCACCATCCTCATCATCCCTGGAGAACTTGTTGAAGGAATACATCGAAAAGAATGAAACAATCATTCAAAACCAAGCTACGTCCATCTACAATTTGGATATTCAAATAGGACAAATTATAGAAGAGCTAAAGAACAGACCTCAAGGGACATTGGCTAGCTCAACCGAGCTTCCATGCAATCTAGGGAATGCCGGGAAAGAACATTATCAAGCAGTCGCCTTAAGGAGTGGAAAGGCAGCGATAAAAGCTAGAGAGGAGCCTTGCAAGACTAAATCAAAGGAACAATCTACGATTGAATCAAAGCAGCCTTTATCGCAGACTGAATCCAAGAAGTCCAAGACAACCAGGGAACTAGAAGATGCGATCACCTCTAAGCCTCCAAACCATGAAACACTGGAAGTACAGCTACCTCCATTTCCTCAAAGATTAAAAAAGAAACATAATGATGAGGGCCAGTATCAGCCCTTCTTGGAAATATTGAAACAATTGCACATTAATATTTCATTCATAAAAGCGATAGAACAGATGCCTGTGTATGCGAAATTTTTTAAGAACATCGTCTCAAAGAAGAGAAGCATGGGAAGATTTGCCATGGTGGCATTGACACAAGAATACAACACTATAATTCCACCAAAGATATGTGACCCGGGCAGTTTCACAATACCCTGATCAATAGAAAGAATCTATATTGGCCAAGCATTATATGATCTCGGGGCAAGCATAAACTTAATGCCTTTTTCAATTTTCAAAAAATTGGATGTGGGACAACTAACACCCACAACGGTGACTCTTTAACTCACCGATAGATCCTTGGTGCACCCTGAAGGGAAATTAAAGGATGTCTTGGTAACAATAGATAGATTCATCCTACCTGCAGACTTCATTATCTTAGATTATGAGGCAGATAAAGATGTTCCAATGATATTAGGACGACCATTCTTGTCTACTGGTCGTGTTCAAATAGATATGCATCAGGGAGAAATCACAATGAGCGTCAATGGGAAGAAGCTCAAGTTCAATATTATCAAGGTAATGAAGTCCCAGGTGAGGCTTATTTGATTTCGATGATGAACAAACATGCATTGGAAATTGGAAATCCGAGGAAGAGAATGAAGAAAGAGAGGATGCTACAGCATCCATTAAGACTTGTCATGCGATAATGGAGATGTCGAAGAATGATGAAATGTTGAATTTGGATGAAGAAAGAAAAGCACAGAAGCCCTCTTTAGAACAACCACCTACACTAAAACTAAAAACTCTACCAACCCACTTGAAGTACGTATTTCTCAGCCAGAATGAAACCTTACCAATCATCATATCCTTTGTGTTACTTGAAGAAAAAGAAACCGCGTTGATCAGTGTTTTAAAAAAATATATTAAAGCGATCGGATGGACGCTCGCAGACATTAGAGGTATTAGCCCAACTTATTGCATGCATCGAATCCGGCTTGAAGAAAATCAGAAGAGCTCAATAGAACCTCAATGCAGACTGAACCCTACGATGAAAGAGGTTGTCAAAAAAGAAATCATCAAATGGTTAGATGCCGACATTATCTACCCCATCGCAGACAGCACTTGGGTCAGCCCTGTGCAATGCATTCCCAAAAAGGGTGGGATGACAATGGTTCCTAACGCAAACAACGAATTGATCCCCATGAGGACTTTCACAGGTTGCAGATTTGTATGGATTACAGGAAACTCATCACGTCGACAAAGAAAGATCATTTTCCCTACCTTTCATTGATCAAATGCTCGACAAATTAGCAGGGAATGATTATTTTTGCTTTCTTGATGGGTACGCAGGCTATAACCAAATTATGATCGCACCAGAGGATCAAGAAACACCACGTTCACATGTCCATATGGAACATTCGCCTTTCGTCGCATGCCTTTTGGATTATGCAATACACCCAGTATGTTTCAAAGGTGTATGATGGTGATCTTCTCCGAGTACCTTGAAGACTCGGTTGAAATCTTTATGGATGACTTTTCAGTCTATGGACAAACATATGAAATTTGTTTGCAAAATCTGGAGAAATACTGAAAAGATGTGAAGAAACTAATCTGGTATTGAACTGGAAAAAGTGTCATTTTATGGTCGAGGAAGAAATTGTGCTAGGGCACAAGGTTTCAAGGAATGGGTTAGAGGTGGACAAATCAAAGATTGAAGCTATAGAAAAACTTTCACCTCCAACGAATGTGAAAGCTTTGAGGAGTTTCCTAGGGCATGCAGGGTTTTACAGAAGGTTTGTCAAGGACTTTTCCAAAATCGCTCGACCTTTGAATACGTTGTTGGAAGTTGATAGACCCTTTGATTTTGATTCACACTACCTCACTGCATTCAAGACCTTAAAAGACGCTTTAACTACAACACCAATTCTGATCGCATCCGATTGAGCGAAGCCATTTGAACTGATGTGCGACGCCAGTAGGTATGCGATGGGGGCAGTCTTGGCACAAAAAGTAAACATAATTTTACACCCCATCGCATATGCTAGCAGGACACTAAACTCCACGCAGGCAAATTACACCACTACCGAGAAGGAACTTTTAGCGGTGATTTTTTCATTGAAAAATTCAGGCCTTATTTATTGGGGTCAAAAGTGATAGTCCACACAGATCAATCTGCGATAAGATATTTGATAATAGAAAAAGATGTGAAGCCTAAACTAATCCAATGGGTTCTCTTACTCCAAGAATTTGATATGGAAATAATCAACTGAAAAGGAACAGAGAACAAGATCGATGACCGTTTATTGCGATTAGAAAATCTAGGAGTGGACGCATCCAATCAGTGGAGAACACTTCATTTCCCGATGAGCAGCTGCTTAAGATTGAAGAATTCCTCCCCTGGTATGCAGATATTATCAACTTCTTGGTCTACAAACAATTCCCTGAAAACTACACATCCCATCAAAAGAAAAGACTCATACATGAATGCAAATTTTACTACTAGGATGATCCAAATCTCTACAAAAGGGGACCAGACCAGATATTGAGACTTTTTGTTCAAGAAATTGTTTCACATATTGTTTCAATGTCATGAATCACCTCATGAAGGGCATTTTCACGGACAGCGCACGGCAGTGAAAGTTTTGCAATGTGGGTATTACTAGCACTCTGTTTAAAGACGCACGAGAATACTCCATGAAATGCGACAAGTGCCAACGCACTGGAAACATTTCAGAAAAAAAAATACGATGTCAATGAACATCATTCTAAAGTTGGAGCTATTCGACGTCTGGAGAATAGATTTCATGAGACCATTTCCATCGTCAAATGGTCATAAATACATTCTATTGGTTGTCGACTATGTTTCCAAATGGATTGAAGCTGTTGCAAACTATGCAGCAACAATCTCTAAGTTCTTATAGAAAAACATTTTTACGTGTTTTGGCACTCCATGTGCCATAATAAGCGACGAAGGGACCCACTTTGTGAATCGCATTGTTAGTAAACTATTGATCAAATATAATATCAACCATAAGATCGCCACCACGTATCACCCCCAAACAAATGGACAAATAGAGGTTTCTAATAGAGAAACCAAGTCAATCTTAGAGAAGGTGGTGAACCCATCGTGGAAGGATTGGGTCATGAAACTAGATGTTGCCTTATGGGCATATCGAACTGCTTATAAGACATCCATAGGCATGTCACCATATACATTGGTGTTTGGAAAGGCTTGTCATCTACCATTGGAATTGGAACATAAGACGATGTGGGCAGTTAAGAAACTCAATTTTAATCTTAAGGTTGCAGGAGAAGAAAGAAAACTTCAACTATTAGAGCTAGACGTGTGGAGATTACAAGGTATGAGAATTCCAAAATTTACAAAGAATGCACCAAGCGATGGTATGATAAACGTCTTTGTGAGAAAAACCTCAAGGCAGGTCAAAGGGTATTGTTGTTCAACTCTAGGTTGCTTCTCTTTCCTGGAAAACTGAAGTCGTGTTGGTTCGGGCCTTTCATAATCAAGGAAGTATTCCCGCATGGAGTGATGGAATTGATCAACAAAGATGAGACCAATGCCTTTAAAGTGAATAGATAAAGAGTAAAACTGTATCATGGAGGGAATTTCCACCATGAGAAAACCTCCATTGACTTGAGTAAGCCAGAATAAAGAAGAAACACTCAGTCTCTGCGATGATAAGAGGCATATATTCATCAGGGACTAAGTATAACCTTTTGTGTATCCTTTTGGTTTCTTTCAGAATCTATTTTATTTTCTGCATATTTACTACTTTATGACTATCAACTCTTTTTCAACTTCGTACTTCATTTTATCATTTTGATTATGTCATTTTGATCACAATAGGCGGATGCGATGGGCTTAAAACACGCGATCAGTTGAACATTTGGAAAAGCCCAATTCTTCACGATTACAATATTAGCCCATCATAGGTAAGGACATCGTACGTCTCCTTTGGAGACTGAACAGTCGTCAAAACTGTCACCTCATTTAATGTGGCGTCAGATGATGATTAGGGTTTGCACAAACCCTCATCCCTTCTTCTTCTTCTTCCTCGTCCTCCCCCCCCCCCCCCCCGATTATTCAAACATTTCACCTTCACTATTCTCAAAACTTTCGAAGCCCTCTAACCTCCGACGAATTAGCATACCCTTTTCCAACCATCATTCCCTTCAGATTCCGACAATCTCCTTTCCAAATGGCAAGCAGCAAGGGTACCCCTACCTCAACCCATTCATCCAACCCATATTCCACATTTGAAGTTATCTCACCGATGACTTCGTTGCAGCACATTGCCTTCCCAACCGCCCCACCACCCACATACGCGCCACCAGCTACAGTGGCTTCCACCCATCCATTCACTCATACCCTAATCGTCTCAGCCCCTACCCTTTTGCAATCTGCCTTATCACTCGGCCAAAACCCTCAAGACCTCTCCGCTGCAAGCGAGGTCAGATGAAGAAATGAACGTGAGGTTTATGGCGATATCCTTCAAACCCTCAAACCACTCGAGCAACTTGATGAGGAAGTCGTCAACCAACCACATTCAAGCGATCGCAAAACTACGAAAAGCAGTCGTCTTGGTGCTGTAACCTCATTTTCCAAGGCATTGGCCAAGGAGTTTCAGAAAAAAACAAAGAAAGTACGTGAAGGTCTGGAAAACCTTCGGAAGGATGCGTCAGCACTCATCGCCGCAACTGAGTTTCATCATGAACTACGCGATGAGGAGTTAGAATGTTTACCGCCCCAACCTGAAAAATCCTTGGATAGTATAGAGCAGGCTGCGATAGAATTTAAGCGAGAAATGCAAGAAGAAAGTGATAGGGAAAGGCGAGCTGGCCAAAAGAAAGGAAAGCGCACTAAGCGTCAGCCTCAAAGAACGCAAGCAAAATAGGCTAAAGGAAAAGGCGTTGGAAATAGCTCGACAGGAAAAGAAACAAGCGGTGCGAAGAGAGGACAAGGGTAAGGCACCCCTAGTGGAGGAAATGGTACCAAAGAAGAGACCTTCGATCCTGGTAGAGATGGGTTTTCTGCCATCCCCATCGCCTCTCCCTAACTTCATCACATAGACGATCAAGGCATTAGGATGGCACGATTTTTAATGATTTTTACACGGGAGCGAAGACAGTCAAGTCGACCGCAGTCGCTGCATTTTATGAAGGGAAGCCCCACTCGGGGCGGTATAAGGTTGACATTGAAGATGGCTCAATCAAGTTTGGCGTCTTAAAGATCAACAGAATTTTCAACTTAAAAGACACTAGTGACGCCGAAGGAAACCAAATAATTGAAAACCCCACCGCTGAGGAGTAGAAAAAGGCCTTGAAGGCGGTAGCATTACTCAGATAGAAATGGAATATTTCTGTCAAAGGAGTTAAGATGTTATCGCCTCACGACTTGACGCCTGAAGCCAACGTGCGGTTTTACTTCATCAAGCGGAAATTGATGCCAACAACTCACGACCACACTATTTCAAGGGAAAGAGTCATGGCGATCTATTGCCTTATGCGTCGCATCCTAATCAACGTTGGAAAGTTGATCGTCGACCAAATTTGGACACTGTTCTCCAGAACAAAGGGGAAGTTGTTCTTCTCATCGCTCATTACAGAGCTATGTGTGGCGCAAGGTTGGTTTGAAGAAGAAGAGGACATGGTAGTCAAGGCCATGCTCATAGACAAGTCTCTGCGTAGACTGATGAGATTGCCACCGCAGGGAGAAGGCCCATCCATGACTCCTCACAAGCGGCAGCCTCCCAAATTCGCAGCTACTGAAGACCCTCAACAAAAGAAGCAGAGGGTTGATAAAAGCCTGACCCTCTCCCCTAAAGTTCAAAAATCCCCTCCTCTACCCACCATCGCAGAAACGCAAGTTGGCATCGATCTCAACACTCCACCCCTCCAGAAAATACGCTAGTTGATCCTCTCGCCATCCTTCATTTGGCCACTCAACACCCAACTCCCCAACTATCGCCTCAGCACCAAATGAGCCCACTGCATCTTATTGATGACCCAAGTCAGCTATCGCCTCATTTTTAAAAAGGCAATAGCTCAAGCATTGGTGAGACTAGTATGCGACAGCCTGATGATGAACAACCACAAGCTTACCTTAAAGTGACTGCAAACATTGACTCTGAAGATGAATGGTATAAGTTTTTTCATAATGACCTTCGCGAACCAATTTTAGGAGGTCTCGATGAGCTCTCGCAAGAATAGAAGTCGCTTCAAGATCAAGTAACTAGGTTACAAGAAGAAAATAAGGAGCTCAAGAAAATTATACGCAATCAGCAGAGGCAAACACGTGGATTTATCAGGCAGATGGCTTAAAGACAGCACGACCAGTTTCGATACATGGTTAATTACTTTGAAAGTGTCGTGTCACATCTTCTGGTGGTACCACCGCTTCCCCCCCATCTGGGCGCGCTCTTAGACCTACCTGGAGATTCTCACGAAGGATGCAATCAGTATGATGCGGGTGAAAATTAAATTTGGGGGTTGGGTCACTCCTTGCCTTACTATCTTATTTCAATGTTTGTACTTTTCAGTTTCAATTTAATATTACCGAATTCTACTATCGCATTCTCTCTCGTTTTACTCAATTCTAAATTTTTTTTATTACTTTAACATTTGGTTGCCGTATTTTTCCTTTGCCCATTACGACTTCAATGATGATATGTCTCTTCTCTTATCGTAAGAACTAGTGCCAGATTAATTTCAGGACATTCGATTCACAAAACATTTCTAAAATTTAGTTGGTCTACCAGTTTTACTTCAAAACTATTTTCACAAAATTTAATGAGTCCGTCGCATGAATTATTTCATTTTTAGCAATGAGGACAATGTTGCGTTTTAAATTTGGGGGTGATGTTTTCAGCCTTGATAGAGTTTCAATTTACATTTCAATAAAAAAAAAAAAGTATTAACATTGAGATCGGATCTTGCTCGTAGTTGGATGTTCGTATGACACCCGTAGGGGTAAGCCAAAATGAAGGTGGGAATCGTGATCAACCCAGAAACTAACTGATCGCAACTTCTCTGCCAAACAAAAAGATGGGCATGAGTTTTGACTAAAAATAGCACCTCATTCGTAGTTGGATGTCCGCATGACACCCATGGGGGCAAGCCAAAACGAAGGTTGGGCACTCGAATCAGTGCAAGATCACAAAAGTAAGATCTAAATCATGCAAAGGCCAAAACCACTTAAACATCCTGGCTTGACAAGATTTAAATAAATCATGCTATGTCCTGGGAAATGAGTAAAGATTTTTTTGAAGATTAAGCTCACAGTCCCTAAAGGTTATAAATATTTTAGGAAGAGATTATGATAGAAATTAATAATGACAACGGTTCAACGGTTTGAATGAGGCATTATGAGAAGTCTAAGTAGGATAAAGGCGATTGAAATTTTGAGAAATCTTTAGTTTATGCTTGAGGACAAGCATGGTTTGAAATTTAGGGGTGTGATAACTTGTATAAATACAAGTTATTAAAGCTCAAATTATTAAAACAATGAGAAAAGGCGATAGTAAATAAGCAATATTACGATTGAACGCACTAAACTAAAAGCAAAATCACAATCGTTAACTCTCATCGCATAAAAGTAGTTAAACTGAGTTAATCTTGTATTTTTGTGCAAGAACAAGGCGATAGCGCGATCTCCTGAGTTGGCGATCCAATGGCACTTCAAAGACGATTGTGTGATGACCTTACATAAAGGCAGTGGTCTAATGTAACAAAACGTAATAGGACGTGAAGCCGATAGCGGTCAAATAAAAAATTTAGTTGGCGGCCGTTGAAGACCATACTGTTGCAAATCCATTGAACATCTGGTGACCATCAAACGGAAGAAAGACACCAACCCACACCTAACCCTTGTGAGAGTAAGAGTTACAAATTAGAAAAGAATTGGAGTGCTAAAAATCGTGTAAACACTAGAGGAAGCAAGATACTACTTATCTGGCTTGACACTTACATCAACTATTGTTTTGTACTTGAGCATTTTATTTGCAAGAATGGAAATTACATTTCAATTTATGTTCATTCTTTTCACGCCATACATGAGTAGCTAAATTTGTGAATGGGCTGAGAAGTATTTAGCTAGCATGACTTAAGTTATGCACTTCATGCAATCATCTTGTCTTATATATGCTTCAATCATCACTTTGAGTACTTAAGAGAGTAGTCTAAAGATGTAGAATTTAGGCTTGAAAGAGTCGAATTAAATCTCATAAGCAAGAGTAGAGGAGACTTAAAAGTAAGTTCTATCTGCTGTATTCCCTACACATCGCATGCATCCTAGACATAGAAAATGTGGCCATATGCATTGAGAAATGTAGTGCTTAACATTTGTGTATAGCATGATCGCATGACTTGTAAAATATCTTGAGAAATGTTAGCAAAACCTCTTCTCAACCCTCTATCACATATTTGTTACAGTACCTCTCTTCTATCACTTTGCATTTAATTCCATCGCCTTAAGAAATCAAAAGTCAATCACCGACTTCTTAAACTTAAAAATAGCAATAAGATGAGATAGAGTCTGTCGCATATCTGAGTAATCCCTTTGTTCGACCTTGAACTTACCAGGACCCTAAGAAGGCTTATACTTGGACTTCGTTAGGAAAACTTGCATGATCACCACATACACACACCTTTTCATCGCATGATAAATCAACACATCATAGTAGCAGCAGCGGAAGAAGCCATTGATGATGATGAAGTAGAAAAAGTCGTTAAGTCATAGCAGCAGTGGGAGAACTGTGTTTCTATTGTGCACTATTCATCAACAATCCGATGGAAACATGGGAAGATGATTAGTCGGGTTGGATAATCCAATTTTAAAAAATCTGGAGCTTTTCAACTAATCAGGTGCTTTTGTGTGGGTTGGGGCATTTTTGGTATTTTACTAACGTATGGGTTGAGCTTTTGGGCAATTTACCTTCATTATTTAATTATTTTGGGCTAATTTTAAGTTGGGTAGATTTTTGCTATTGTTGTAAATATTTTGGCATTTTTTTTAACATTTAAAAAGAGCTCTATTCATAAATACTCTCTTTTTTTTTCCCCTATTTTCTTCTTAAGTCACCAAAAATAAATCCAATTAAACTTAAATAAAACGAAATTCCCAAATCTCCTCCAATATCAATTATATTCGCACCAACTAAAGTTAAATCTTTTTTTTTTCTTTTGAAGAACCAATCAACACTTAATTTAAATTGAATTATCATAACTTCAATTTCGATTTTAGCCTCAAAACTCAAATGTAACCCAAATAATTTAAGATAATTAAATTAGAAAATTACCTCAAAGCTCGAGTGCATTATAGATTTTCTTGGACATTCTTGAATGTCCATTAACTTTTGGCCTCAATTGGTTGGTTCCCTAGTGTATCAGTGTTAGATTTAAGTTTTTAAAGAGTTTTTAAATCGGAAACAAGTTGTCTAGCAGTGCAAATGATCACTTTTAGTAATTTTGGCATTTTTTTTGTGAGTATTGAGAATTTGACCCTTTTTTGGAATAGTTTTAATGTTGAAAATTGGTTTTAAGATCTCAATTATGAATTACATGTAGATTGGTATCTACGTGGTAAATTTGGAAACAATTTTGGGGCTAGCCACTAATCGGGTAAGATTTGGAGATGGTTAGGATAAGCTTTGTGTTTGATTTAAACCCAAAATATCTAAGTTAATTTCAATTTATATGTAGGGAGAGAATTCAAGAATTTTACTCAGGGTAAAGGAGATTGTTTTGCTTGACGTAAGTTTTCCTGGTGTCGAGCATTTTAGTTTCTTTGTTTTAGTTACAAACAAGTAAATTCAGAAGCATGTATTAGACCTCAGGAATATGATATATGTTGAATGATTCAGTTATGCGCATGTAGGAACCATGAGAATGTTCTATTCATTATGATATGGGACTCTAGATAAATTTTATATGGTTCATGTTTAGTGGTGAAAATTGCCCTTCTAACACTAACCAATTTTCGTGATTCTTTGGATTCACTACTATGTTATCGAGAGCCGACGGGTTCCCTACCACGTTACTATGGTCCTTTGAATTCATTATCATGTTCAGCTTGGGGAACTGACAGGTTCCCTACCATGTTTGTATGCTTTCAAGCCACCAGATACATGTTAGAATGAATTTATTTGTTCGCTAGATAACTGCCCATGTTTTCATGTTTTCAAGTGTTCATGATCTTATGATTCTTTGATGAATTTCAATATGCTTGTCTCACCAGTATGCATGCATTTGCAGATATGTATACATAGCCTGACCTCGATAGGGGGTTACTAACTGAGTATTTTATATTTATTCTTTATTATGTTATGTTTTTCAGGTAAGAGTAAGAACATAATGGCAAATGACAGAAGGAATCCATGACTATACCATTGAGACTAAACAGATGACTCCACTCATGTTGTGATGATTTTATGTTTTAAATCTCAGTTTTGTCGTTGAATTTAGAAACTTTTAGTTTTTGTACTGTTAGATATTTTAGATAAAAATTTTCCAGTGTTATTTTGTAGGCCACCTGTGCATGTGCATGGGTTACAGGACTAGCTTATGGGACACCCGTTAGCCAACCTTTCCTCACTGCAACATAGTTCATTCATATGGTTAGTGTGGAATTAACCACTCTCCTCAACTCTCCCAAACCTCTAATGGGTCTTGACTCTCAACAAACTCGCGTGAGGCTCACATGAATATCATTTGATAAGTAAGCAAGCATACACACACACCACAAAGCCACATCAAGCCAAGCTTTATGGGAAGCTCTTCCCCAACCTATATACAAATCACATATACAAGAATGATGTTACAATGTATGTAACTCTAACATGCCAACACCCTAAGGTATTGACCCTTAGTAACAGGCCTACGACGGCTTCACACTATGTTTGGCTAAGCCCACTCATGGCTTTACTCCAACAGCTCGTTGAAGTCGTTCATCAAGACATCCCTTGTTGAACCCACTTTTTCCCTAGGAACTTGATTATACAACATGTAGACTAAGCCATTTTTGGAGAGAACCCTCTCCCCTCATGGAATCCCTCTATTCCATGTGTTTCTAGGATTGCATGTGATCAAATATGTGATGTGGATAAGACTCAACCCTCTCTCCCTCTCTCCATGTGTTGTAGAGAAAACTCTATCCTCTCTAAGTAGAGAAGACCCCCCTTGTCTTCCTCCACTTAATCAATAACATAAGGCATACTCAACTAGCACAAGACATACACTCTTAACCATGAGGTTAGAGTTTCAAATTTCCATCTCTAAATTATTATATAAAAAAAAAGATATATTTTAGTTCATAAATAATATTGTTTTAACACAAATTAGATATATGATTGAAAACTCTTTAATAAAAATTTATGACAATGATAAGAAAATTTTAAATTGTTATAAAAAAAAATGAGATTAAACAAAGAAATAAAGAAAGAGGCCAAAATAGTTATTTCTTATACATAGAACAAAATAAATATTTGTTTAAATTAGAAGTTTAGTCTCAAAACTTTGAGTGTTCATTCGTTCTCTTAAATTATCAAAAGTGTCTAATTGATCCTTATGCTTTCAATTTTATGTCTAATAGGACTTTAACAAATTCAAAATTTTTATCACTTAATTGATCTATTGGATATAAATATGAATATTGAATGTATTCAGGAATCCGAGACATACTCTTTTTGGAGATTCCACACTCATTTAGGGAGGAGTTGTCTAATGAAATTCTAAACTATCAATTTTATTATGTCTAATAAATATGTATTTTAAAAAAGATATATATCGGAAGCTTAGAGAATAAATTTGTAATTTTGAAGTATAGTACTAAATGACATAAACTTCAAAGTTGAAGAAAGTTAATCTCAATGGTTAGTTTTTTCTTCTAAACAGTCTCTACAATTCATTTGTAACAGTCATACAAACCTATAAATATGTTGTACATTTAAACAACTAAGAGAGTTTTTTCATTTTTACATGTACAAAATATGTAAAGAAAAATAACTCAGCTCTTGTATGCCTTCAATAAAAGAAACTTCTCCCTTCCCGTGGATGTAGGTTTCATTTGCCGAACCACGTACATCACTGTGTAGAGCTCTTCTTCCTCTTTCACTTTTTCTATTTGCATGCTTGATAATCTTCTTCATTACCTGCAAATCTTGCCAAGAACAAGCAAGGGTTAGAAAGAGTTGTGAGGGAATCAGATTCGGGAGTTTGAAAGAGAGAGAAAGACTTTTGCTTACCTGAAGACATTTCCATCAGCTTACATCATTTTCCCTTTTGATCAGTGTAAGTGGTTTTTCACCATGTGTCGACTGTCTGGCTAAGAGGCGTGGCTCATTCAAAGCTTTTCATTCCACCTACCACACATCTTGGATCACTTCTTCATAGCACCTTGGGCCTGAAAAATAAGTGTAAGCCCAACAAAATTGGTATCAAAGCAAAGACACTTAAAGAGAATCAAGATTCACGGTCAAATGGAAGTAGCAAGATTCGAAGTGGAGAAATTTGATGGAAATGGTGGTTTTGGCCTTTGGAAGGCCAAAATCATAGCCATTCTTGGTCAGCAGAAGGCTCACAAGGCTCTTTTTAATCCATCCTCTCTACCAAACAATGTCACAGCTCAAAAGAAATAAAACTGGAAGCTGGCAGCCTATGGTACGTTAGTTCTAAATCTAAGTGATAATGTTTTAAGGCAAGTCCTTGATCAAGAGAAAGCCTATAGGATTTAGACAAAATTGGAAGACTTGTATACTACTAAAGATTTTCCTAATAAAATGTACCTTAGAGAGAGGTTCTTCACTATTAAAATGGATTCATTAAAATCCCTTTCAGATAATTTTGATGAATTCAAAAGAATTGTTGCTGAATTTAAGAATCTAGGGGAGGAAATTGGAGATGAAAATGAGGCATATGTGTTTCTAAACTCCTTATCAGAATCCTATAGGGAAATTAAAAATGTATTGAAGTATGGAAGGGACAATATAACTACTGATGCAATCATCTCTTCCCTAAGAACAAAAGAATTTGAGCTACAAACAATTAAAAAGGAACAACCAAGTGGTGAAGGATTGATTGTGAAGGGAAATTTCAAATCAAATCAGCAGAATGATAGAAAACAACAGCATTCAGATGAAAATAAACCAAAATAGAAAGTTAAATGCGAATATTTAAAAAAGAAAGGCTATTTGATTAAAGACTTTTCATTCTCAATAGGAAAAATCAAGAGAAAGAAAAAGAAACCAAAGGTAAGCAACCTGAAACTTTTGTTGTAGAAGATTCCTTTATCTACTCTGATGCACTAGCCTCAACACTTGACAAGGCCAATAATATAAATCCCCTAGGGAAACATGATTGGGTCTTGGATTCTAGATGCACCTATCACATGACACCAATGAGACCTTGGTTTAACACCTACAAAGAAGTTAATGGAGAAATGGTTTACATGGGAAATAACCAAGTTTGCAAAATTGAAGGAATTGGCTATGTCTCAATGAAACTCAAGGATAGGACAATGAAACTTCTCAGAAATGTTAGGCATGTACCATTCCTTAAAAAGGATTTAATCTCCTTAGGAATGCTTGATGTTTAGGGTGTGAGTACAAGGGTAAGGGTGGAACTCTTGAAGTTCTAAAAGATTCCAAGGTGGTTCTTGTTGGGGAGAAGGTTAATGACTTATTTGTGGTCAGAGGAATAGAAATGATGACAAGGGCATATGTTGCCACTACTAATGATCTAACAGAAGCTGATATATGGCACAAGAGGTTGTCTCATATTAGTGCTAAATGGCTGGAAGTGCTATATAAACAGGGCATCCTATCCAAAGAAATTTTAAACAAACTGACCTTTTGTGAACATTTGTTTTGGGAAAAGCAACCAGACATAGTTTTACCAAGGCATAACATTCAACAAAAGCTATTCATGACTACATTCACTCAGACCTATGGGGACCAGCTCCAACACCTAGCCTAAGTGGCTCAAGGTATTTACTTTCTTTTATTGATGACTTCTCAAGGAAAATTTGGTTTTCTTTCTTAAATTAAAAGACCAAGTATTTGAAAAGTTTAAGGAATGGAAACTCGTGATTGAGAAGAAAACATCTAAGGAAATTGAGTACCTAAGGATAAATAATGGGCTGGAATTTTGTAGTGAAGAATTTAACAAATTTTGTAAAGAAACAGGCATTACCAGGCACAGAGCAGTCAGATATACACCCCAACAGAATGGGGTGGCAGAGAGACTTAATAGAACTATTATGGAAAAGGTCAAATGCTTACTCTTAGATGCCATCCTTAGTGAAAAGTATTGGGCTGAAGTTGCAAGCTACACTGTGTACACCTTAAATAGGTGCCCACATATATCCTTAAACTTCTTAACCCCTAAAGAAAAATGATCCAAAAATCCTCCTAAGCTAAACAACCTAAGGATATTTGGATGTGTTGGATACATACATCAAAATTAGGGAAAACTTAGGCTGTAAAATGTATGTTTGTAGGGTTCACAAATGGTGTAAAAGGCTTCAAGATGTGGAATTATGTTGAGAAAAGATCTGTGGTCTGCAGGGATGTCACTTTTAGAGAAAATGAAATATTTATGCAAAAAAAGAAGACTACAATTGAGATACCTAAGAATCCTACCACTAGAATTAAGGTGGAGGCACCTAAAGATAGGTCTATTAGTCAAAATCCTCCAAATGATTCAAAAGAGGAAGAGAAAACCACAGGTGAGTTGCAACAACACACTGAAGCTCAACTTGATTTGAGTCAATACTCATTAACAAAGGACAGACAAAGAAGGGTGATTGTTCCTCCAGCTAGGTATACTGAAACAAGTTATATGAACCTAGTTTTAAATGTTACAATAGCTCCAAATAACCAAGAACCAGCTACTTTTGAAGAGGTAGTAAGTTGCCTCGATGTAAGGAACTGGATTGAAACTATGTGTGAACAACACTTGAACCCTTGCTCCTCTTCCTAAAGGATGCAAACCAATAGCATCTGAATTGATCTATAAACTAAAGGAGGGTACTTCTAAAGAATAAAAACCTAAATATAAGGCAAGACTAGTGGCTAAGAGATTCACTCAGAGAGAAGGCATAGATTATTATGAGATCTTTTCACCAGTAGTAAAACAGATTTCTATCAGACTCTTATTGTCTCTAGTTGCTCAGTATAACCTTGAATTAAATCAGCTAGATGTAAAGACATCTTTCATACATGGTCATCTAGATGAGATTATTTACATGGTGCAACCTAAGGGTTTTAAAGAAAAGGGAAAAGAGGATCTCTACTGTCTTCTAAATAAGTCCATCTATGGACTTAAACAGTCTCCTAGATGCTAGTACAGGAGATTTAATGACTATATTGAGAGTATTAGATTTCAAAAGAGCTCCTATGACATATGTACCTATGTAAACTAAACCACTTATAAGAATAAAGTATACTTACTTCTCTATGTGGATGATATATTGCTAGCTGGGAGTTCTAAAGAAGATCTAAGGCATGTCAAAGATCTCATAAAAGGAGAGTTTGACATGAAGGATATAGGTCAGTCTAAGAAGATCCTTGGGATTGAGATTAACAGAGATAGGGGTTCCTCTACACTGAGCATTAGTCAAACCAACTACTGTGAGGAGATCATTAGAAGATTCAATATGACCAATGCTAAACCAGTAACTACACCTATTACTCATCATTTTAAACTATCCTCAACTAATTCACATAAGGAAACTAACTTGGAACACTTAAATCAAATGCAAATGGTTCCCTATAGTCAGGCAGTAGGTAGTTTGATGTATCTTATGATCTCTACTAAGCCAGATCTTTCCTACTGTGCAAGCCTAGTTAGTAGATACATGTCTAACCCTGGAAGAAGACACTCGGAAGCTACTAAATAGATACTTAGGTATCAAATCTGGTCTAAACAATCCAAGCTAATCTATCAAAGTATACAGAAGACAAAACTTGAGCTATATGGGTTTGTTGATTCAAATTTCGTAGGGGATCAAGACAGAAGAAGATCTCTTACAGGTTATCTCTTCTTATATGGACCAAATCTACTAAGCTGGAAGGAAAATCTACAGTTTATCACAACTTTATCAACTACTGAGGTAGAATATATGGCACTATCAGGAAGCATTGTGGTTAAAGTGCTTGATGGAAGACTTTGGCATCAAACAAACAATAGTTAAAATCTACTGTGATAACTAAAGTGCTATCCATCTTTCCAAAAATCCACAATACCACTCAAAAACAAAATACATAGATATCAAGTTTCATTTCATAAGAGACATAATAGAACAAGGAGAAATTGAGGTTCTGAAAGTCCATACCTCGGGAATGCGATTGACATGCTTACCAAACCTGACACAAAGCTCAAGTTAGCCCAATGTTTCAAACAGGTCAGCTTCCAGTTACTTGAAAAAGGTTAAACATCATCAGATTTGGAAGGAAGAAGACTAAAAGGTGGAGATTTGAAGAAAGTTAATCTCAACGGCTAGTTTTTTTCTTCTAAACAGACTTTACAACTCATTTGTAGCAGTCATACAAACCTGTAAATATGTGTGTACATTCAAACAACTAAGAGTTTTTTCATTTTTACATGTACAAAATCTGTAAAGAAAAAGAACTTGGCTCTTATATGCCTTCAATAATAGAAACTTCTTCCTTCCTGTAGATGTAGGCTTCATTGGCCAAACCACGTACATCACTTTGTAGAGCTCGTCTTCCTCTTTCACTTTCTCCATTTGCATGCTTGAAAATCTTCCTCATTACCTGCAAATCTTGTCAAGAACAAGCAAGGGTTAGAGAGAGTTGTGTGAGGGAATCAGATTCGGGAGTTTGAGAGAGAGAGAAAGACTTTTGCTTACCTGAAGACGTTTCCATCTGCTCACATCATTTTCCCTTTTGATCAATGTAAGTGGTTTTCACCACGTTTTAACTGTCTGGCTGAGAGGCATGGCTCACTCAGAGCTTTTCATTCCACCTACCACACATCTTGTATCTCTTCTTCAGAGCACCTTGGACATGAAAAATAAGTGTAAGCCCAACAAAAGTTTATGGACTAAATTAGTAATTTAACTTAGATATTTTTTTTTTTAAAAAAAGTATAAGGACTAAATGATATAAAATTTTGAAGTAGATGCAACAAGTAAAATAAAATTTGATCACGAAAAAATGAAAAACGAAAACATTTCTCGAGTTTTCTAAAAACTGGAATTGAGACATCTTTTCATTAATAATGAATTATCTCACATAATCGTGAAATCTTTTTATTAATAATAAATTATCTCACACAACCATTAACCATTTCACGATTTACATAAGCTTCACTTGAAACCATCAAAATATTTTCAATTTGGAGCTTCTAAATTTTAGATTTTAAAGAGAAGTGCGACTTTTAGGGAAAGAAAATAACCAGTATTTCTATATAGCATAAGAAAATAACCAGTATTTCTATATAGCACAAGAAAATAACCAGTATTTCTATATAGCATTGGGAATCGAATGCTTTTAGTTCTAGTAAATTGCATTGACAAATCAACAAAACCACTTTACCAGAAAATGAGGCGCATGGTTCCATAAAGAAAATAAGTTTTACTACGAAAGAAGTGAGAAAAGTCAAAACCACAACTTCCCTCAGTCAGATTTGTCAATTTTAAAGCTTTTCTTTTCTTTTTATTTTCATAAATTTTCAAATTTATATTTCTCTTTTATATATATATATGTATATTAAAAATTATTTTCAAATATAGAAAATAAATCAAAATATTTACAAATAATAGTAAAATATCACATTTTATTTACGAATAGACATAGATAATAGTCTATCATGATCTTTCGCAGATAAACAATAAAAGTTTATTATATTTATAAATATTTTCAATGATTTTATCATTTAAAATAATTTTTTTATTTTTTTAACTCATTTTGGTTACCCAATTTCTAAGTTTGTTTCAGTATACGATTTTTTTCCCTAAAATTGCATGTTGGTTCTATTTTTGTTTTTAAACTTCAAAAAAAATCCATTTGAGTTCTAATATTTTTTTTTTCAACATACATATTTCTGTTATTGTTACTACTATATTTATTCATTTAATATTCACTTGTCCAAGGCTCATCTTTGACCTATGTAGTTTAAAATTACGAACTTGTACACACCCTTATAACAACCTCATTAATTTGTTAAATACAAAATGAAAGTTTATAGACAAACTAGCATTTTAATAATTAAAGCAAATTTAGAAGTTCAAAAACAAAAACGAATATTTTCAAATATTAAAGACTGTAAAATAACAAACTTGAAGAAGTTCATAGCAAAAAATAGAAGGTCAACCTATATAAAAATAAATAAATAAAATAAAATAAGGAAAATTAGACGTAAATTTTGGTTCCATCTCTAAAATTTTCCGAGTCCAATTAAATGGCAGAAACCTTCAGCTTTGACTAGCTACGTTTTACAATCTCTATACAATGCATCAACTAAAGAAAAAGAAAGAAAAAAACAGCAAAAAGAGCTAAAAATTGGAGAGATAATAGCTAAAGTTAGGAAGGCAAAAGGGTGATCGGAGCTATTAATCAATTAGCCCTCTCGACATGTCGACTAAAAACAACCTCTAAATCCGGAGGCTTGAAGAATTGCCTCACATCGCCGTGGTTGAATTTCAGTGAAGATTTAGGTTTCTTCGGGGCGGGGGGGCATTTCGAATCGGACCGAATCCGACAGTCGTCTCCGGTCGGCGTTGGCGGTTGGTCTTCGGCGTCGGAGTGATTAATGGGATTTGTAGTGTTAATGAGCATTAGAGGAGGTCGGAATTGAATTCCAGTGATGACCCATTTTTTGGAGTCGAATTCGAAGGCCATATCATCTTGGAAGTTCTCTGAAAATCCCATTAATTTTAAGGGTGGTGGGAAAAGGAGAGGAAGATGAAGGGAAGTAATATAGAGGGAGGGGAATAAGGGAATAAAGAGAGGTAAAAAGAAAAGGAATAAAATGAAATGAAAGAGGAGGTGGAAAGTGATGATCAAAGTTGCTGGTGCCGAGGATTTGCAAAGGAAGAATATGGAAAGCGACTTTGGCCTAATTTAATTTGCTTTGCGTTTCTTGCAGCTAAAGAGGAGTTTTTTTTTTTCTTTTTTTTCTTTCCTTTTTTTTTAATATATCTTTTTGCTCCCTAGATTTGAGTCTAATTTCTATTCGGTTGCTAAGTTTCAAAATGTTATACATTTAGACATCGTTTGATAATTATTTTGTTTTTTATTTTTATTTTTGAAAAATAAGTAGACACTATTTTCATCTCCAAACTTCTTCGCTTGTTATTTCTTTTTACCCATGGTTTAAAAAATCAAACTAAACTTTGAAGACTAAAAAAAGAAACTTTTATTATTATTTTTTTAATTTAGCTAAGAATTTAACCATTGTATTTAAGAAAGATGTTAATCATTATGAGAAATGTGAATGAAATAAATTTAATTTTCAAAAACGAAATGGTTACCGAGCCCTTAGTCTTTTATTTTTTTAGTTTGGTTTCAATTTAGTCTTTAGGTTTCAAAATGTTACAATTTTGCCATTGACATTTGAGTTTTGTTTTAATTTGATCCCTAACTTTCAAGATTTACATTTTTAACCCCAATTTTTTGCTAAATACTCATTTTTGTCTTTAACATTAGTGTACGTTAAGAAATTTAAGAGAAAAATACATTTTTTGGTCCCTAGGTTTTGGGTATAGTTTCTATTTAGTTATGTTTCAAAATGCTATACATTTAGTTTAGGTTTTGAGTTTTGTTTCAATTTAGTCTCTAAGTTTCAAAATGTTACAATTTCACCCTTGACATTTGAGTTTTGCTTCAATTTGATCCCTATGTTTCAAGATTTACACTTTTAAACTCGATTTATTAACTAAATGCTCATTTTCCGTCTTTAATATTAATCTATGTCAATAAATTAAAAATCATTAAAAGAATTGTAATCAATTAAGTTTCATTATTTTTTTATCACCTTTAATATTAAATTTAAAATTTCACTTTATAATTATTTTTAATTAATTGATTGAAATTGACATTGATTGAAAATGGAGGTATTTTTAAAAATAAAAAATATTAAAAATATTTACACTTTATAGTAAAAAGTTCCAAAAGTACAAAACATTTTTGAACTTTTGCTATAAAGTAAAAATATTTTTGGGATTTTTCTATTGATAAGAATTTCCCTTGAAAATGAGTATTTAATGAAAAATTGATATTAAAAAAGTAAAATCTTGAAACCTAAGGACTAAAGTAAAACAAAACTCAAATTTCAAAGGTAAAATTATAACATTTTGAAATTTAGGGACTAAGTTGAAACAAATCTCAAAACTTAAGGACCAATGCGTGACATTTGAAAAACTTAAAGGACCAAATAGAAACTACACTCAAAATCTAGATATTAGTATTTTATCTAAATTTAAATTAATTAAAATGATTATAATTAATTAAGTTTCATTATTTTTCATCACTTTTTTCAATTCATAATTATTTTCAATTAATTAAAAGACATTGTCGTCAATAATTAAAAATAAGCATTTAACAAAAAAAAATTAAAATTAAAAATATAAAATCTTGAAATGTATAGACTAAATTGAAACAAAATTTAAATCTCAAAAATAAAAGTGTAACATTTTGAAATTTAGATATTAAATTGAAATTAAACTCAAAATAGTTTTTTTTTTTTTTTTTTTGCCCTTTTTGCCCTTTTTGCTCTTCGTAGAAAGTCAAGAAACCGAGTTAATTTTGGGGGCAAAGGGCTAAGAATAGTGACAACGCGAAATTGAGATGCATGCTTTATTAGATTCCCTGCCCGGAGAGGGAGAGAGATTGAGAGAGGGAAACTCAATGAAAATCAAATGAAGAGAAGCTGACCCGGGCACACGAAGTTGACTTATTACTTTGGCGCTTCAATTAAGAACAGTCGCCTGACGCTGACCTGTTTTGTAACCATAACAATACATTGATGATATTTTTTAAACGAAATTTCCAATTTACAATCCAAGCTTTGATCTTCTATTCATTTAAATTATTATTTACACCCTCGGACGACTATTCTTAATTTAGACGTATAAGATATTAAAAAATTTCAATTAAACTTCTAAATTATTATGAGTGAATCAACTTTAGGATTATGTTTGAAAATCGTTAATGCACTCAATTCTTATATATGTGTAGACTTCTTCAAATTTTAAATTAACAAAATGGTGACCAGAATTCATATATGGATGGTTTTTCAAAAGAAATTTTAATTGAGAATCTAAATTGGAGTTTAGATTTTTTTTTTTTCTATTGACGTGGTGGTGACATCGAATGAAATAACAGTGACTAAGACGTTTGCCTGAATTAAGCTTGAAAGTATAATATTCAGACACGTCGATTTTTGTCTAACATTCTAATAGTTTTCTACTTCAATGATAGTTTTGAACATTTATAAGAAGGGTAATAGTGCAGCTTTTGCAAAAATATCAATTCTATGGCATTCTTTACCATCTAACTTTTTTGTTTAGCCATGGAAGTTAACTTAATTGGTCCGTTTTAATTTCATCAATTAAATTCCAAAGAATAGATGTTTGCGCTTAATACATCATCCATACTAACTTAGAACGTAGCCCATGAACCAAAAGTACACAAATTTTGATTAACAAAACACCAAAAATCATGAAAATACTTACACAACTAATTAGTTAGAAAAATAGAAATTCAAGCTTAGCAGTGAAATGTCCGAACTCAACAAATTAAATCTAACAAAAAAAATTGTAAGAACAAGATTTAAATGAAGTTTTAATTAATTAGAGTTATTAATTGAATCATCTATTCTGAACGGGGAAAGCAAGTTATTTACCAAACAATAAAACTAAATAATTTATAAAGATAATTATATAAAATATTTTTTTAAAAAAATAATTTAAACAAAAAAAAAAAAAAAAAAAAAAAAAAAAAAACGAGGGGGCGGCGGGGAAGAAAGAAAATTACAAATATTCAAACTAAAGAGCTCCAATTTTCAAGGTGATTTATTCTTATTCTAAAAAATAAGCCGAAGGAATCTTGCAATTTGTAAGTTTCTTCCCAGTGCTAGACAAAGGAGTTTACCAAAAGCTGCTTTTCCCCTCTTATCCAGTATTCCATATTCCTCACTTTTCAAATTTCAACAAAGTCCTTCAGCTAATTTCCTCATCATCACTTACAAAGTGCAATCCAATATCAAAATTCAAAAGGAAAGAGTAAAAGATGACATCCAATCCAATAGAATAATTAAGTTTTCATAATAAGGTTAGAATATGTATGCTTGCAAAAGCTTTACAGTAACTGAAGAGTATATAGCGAATCTGAATCGATCCATGATAGCTGCCCCGATCACGTTCTCGAATAAATCATTGCCTTTCATATTGCTCCATGAATGCATCATTGAACTTCTTGAAACTTGCCATGATTTCAGGCATGTCTTCCTCAGCTGGTAAGATGGTTGTCCTCAAATGGAACACCCTATAAGGGAAAAAAATCAGCCAATGCCAATTGGCTGTTGAGCTATGCAAGATCATGTCCATACCAAAATGCATTGATGGAAATTAGTACATGGCTGAGATACGAGAGGATCGTGTTATGGTTCTTAATGTAGCAAGATAGTTGGGAAGACCATGAAGTCGATTATTTTACATAACAAATGCTTGTCAATGGAGAAATTTAGTAGAGATTCTAAAAGTACTGATAATATTACCCTTCTTTCTGCCCAAATCCTGAACCTGGAACAGTGGAGATTCCAGTGGCTTCTAAGAGCTTGAGGCAGTATAAAACATCAGGCACTTTTCCTAACTGTTTGGCAGCCTCAATTGCTCTTGGCGGGAGGCGTATTTGTGGAAACGAATACATGGCACCTGTTAACAATTCACTAGTTTTTTTAATCTAATATCTCATAGCAATCAAATTTTGGAAGTGTACAGAAAAGAACAAGAGAGAGATGAAATGTTCTAACAAAAAACAATTTACCTTCTGTGAAATTGCAGACGACGTTTTTACAGCTGTTAAATCCATCAGTCATTATTCTTGCCCTTCTCCTCAGTGATTCAAGGATCCCCTTGCTACAATCCCAAAAAAGATAAGATACTGTTTATTTACTTGAAAAGTTAACAATTCCCTAATTTCAAATTTGTTGATGTATACAACATAGTAAAACTGACTTGGGAATAACTAAGTTCACAATTTTTTTTAGTTGTTTGTAAAATTTGTGCTTGTTTCTTCCCAAACTTTCTCACTATGGTTTTCATATTTCTTAAAGAAATGTTTGAATTCTTAGTTAAATTCGAAACAATGAAAACAAGTTTTTTAAAACTACCTTTTTTAGTTTCAAAACTTGACTTGGGTTTTAGATAACATTGGTAGACAGTGAATAACCAAATAAACAAACTTAAAGATTGTTTGGGGTGCTAAGTTGGTCATTATAGTCTGTGGTTAAGGTGTAAACTATTTTAGTCTGGGTTACAAATGAGGAGAGAGGCTAGTTACAAAAACACAGTAGATTATAAAGGTTTTCAAATAGTATTACTGTAGCCAACTGTGGGTTATAATTATTGGGAACTTCAACAAAATACCTCCTTATAGGTGAGAGTAATGTTTATAAACTTAATTTTTAAAAATCAAATATGAAATGGTTATCAAATGGGATCCAAATAATGAAAGAGATTCCTAAAGATACCAGACAGCCATTAAAGAGGAGGTATAAAAAAAATTATACGATGCTAGCCATACCTTTCGCTAATGTATTGATCATATGAAATATCACCAGGCTTGGGAGGATTGACCATCAAACCCATCTGCAAAAATAAAGCAACTTTCTGCATGAGAAAATTCAGGTGTTCCAGATCCCAAGGTTAATAACAAACATACAACACATTGAGTTGACTCACAAATATCTGAGCAGGAACATTTGGGCTGAGTGATATAGAAGCAACCTTATATATTTCATCGACTGTCTGCAGCATCAGACGATCGGATTTTACACGTGTTATAAAAATGCTGAAAGAAAACCTATAAAATTGAGCAGTGATCTTATGAAGTAATCAAACCCTTGGAGGAATGTTGGTCATCTCAAAGTATCCACCACGCTGTCCACATTCTCCCCAATATCCTTTCGACACGGTGTGAAAAGAAATAAGCTGCAGTTCATTGCTAATAGGTGGGCCCATATCTAGTAATACCTGAGAGATACAACGGATCATATCAACGAGTTGAAAACCAAACTGAAAAGTGAGACTCAAACATGACCATTTTACCTTTCTAGAACTAATGAAGGGGCGTTCGTCTTGGTATACATTTTGCTGATACACCTCATCTCCAAGTAAGACCAAATTTTCTTGGAAACAGAAGTTCAGAATCTCTCTCAGATTTGCTTCACTAAGACATTGGCCAGTCGGGTTGCCAGGATTTATAATCACCATTGCTCTTACCTAACCAGAAACCAACAAATAAGACACGAGTTATCGGTACGACATCGGCCTACAGAATTTTGCTTTCACAAACAAATATGGTAAATGCACTAACATTAATTCCTTTGGAGCGAGCCTGAGCAACTGACTGGCGAAGATCATTAATGTCAAGACCCCAATTTGCAGTCTCTTCTAGGTAGTATGGAACAAGAGAGCCCCCAAACAGCGCAATAGTAGCCGAGTAAAGAGGGTATTGCGGAACCGGGACCAAAATCTGATAAAGCATTAATTTAAACTTAACAAAGCAAACGGAGTGTGAAGAGAATGGAGACAACCTATTCAAGTAACATATTTTGCAAGTGAAAGCAATCAAATTCTCATGATCAATCAAGACATAGTACCCCATCCCCTTCACCACGGATAATAGTGTTCAATATCTGCATTACACCTTTACTGGCGCCATCCGTGAGGTATATGAGTTCTGGATCACTGTCATGAGAGCAATGAACAATAAGCACTTTCTAACTGCTTGAAAAAGTTTCCTAACTGTTTAATAAAATGAATGGTTTTAAGTGCTTGGAAAGTTTCCAAACAGGTCCCAACTCACGGAGTCACGCACATAATAAGATTTGAGTAGATATCATCATTATTACCTCGGATAGCCATCTCGCCTTCCTATAAAGTCTGCTACTTCCTTCCTAATTGCGGGAAGTCCTCGGGAATCGCTGTAAGCACCTAGAAGTATTTTGGAAGAGTTAAATGCCAATCAATTGTATGTAGTTTCTAGAAGATCTTAACTTCTGTGAAACCGATTTCAGAACTTTCTCAACCAGTTGTACTTCCAAGTTTCGTGGAGTAAATAAAAGGAAATTGAGAAATTCATGTAGTCAAGTTTAGAAAATTTTAACAAAATAAATAATATAGACTAAGAAAAGGATAAATGTCATCCTGAAACCCATTGCTTATATGCAAAACTTTTGTGGTTATAAGGAATTTGAATGTGCCAAAGGTGAAAATACTACAGAAAAAAGAAATTGAAACTAAAGCTGTCCTTGCTTTCGTTATTTCATGACACCTCTTGCCAGCAAGTTCGTTCACAATTAATCCAGAATCATTCTAACTTGTGAAATCAAAGTAAGAAGTCACCTAGGCCTCCTGGAATCAACGAGAGGTAATGTTTGGCTCTTGCAATAGCATCAGCAGGAAATATTAATCCTACATTAGGATCTTCCAACAGAAAGGGAGCTTGGCAAAGAGCAACCACCTGTAGAAGTAAGAGTTAGGTAGTATTTATGGTGATCATAGGGCGAGTGATGACTTCGGTCCCAAAGAAAAACCATAGAAGGTCAAACTATGAGTTTATTTCCTAAACTTTCAGGTTTGTATCTATTTAGTCTCTTAAAAAGGGTCCACTAAGTTTTGCAACTTTCAAATTTGTGTCTATTTAGTCCCTAAACATTCAGAGACCTATCGGATACAAAATTAAGAGTTCAAAAGATTATTATACATCTACTAGACACTTCAAAGTCATGCATCCATTAAATATAAATTTGAAAGTTGATGAACTAAACTTGTAAATCAAACGAAGAAAAATCAAACTGCAACAAATGAAAGTGGCTGTAGTAACAGACCTGACGTGGAAAAGTCAATGGCTTCTGTCCAAGAGCATGAGGATTCCCAACATTTGTGAAAATAATCTGCAGAAATATTTGAAACTATGAGCTACAAGTGTTCAGCTAGAAAAGTTAGTCTGAACGAGACTGAAACAGGAAATAACAGGGATGTCGGGTCTGCAACCAAAGTATCACATTCGCTAGATAACAGAATATGCGGAAAATCATAAGTATATAACAAGACAATATCTCAATTGCTATGAGGTCTTTTAGGTGGAGCTAAAAACAAAGCCACCAGGGATTATGCTCAAAGTGGAGCATATTCCAATAACTTAGCTTAGTAATAAATCACAGTAGGATAAAGTTTTGATCAAAGGTAACACAACCAATTAACCAAACTCCTTAAATAACCAAACGAAATATTCTTGACAGCAGAGAAGGAACTATATGAATGACAGAAACACGATTAGATGAAAACTTTATACATACCTTTTTCCCTTCTTTCTGAAGCTCAGAAGCTCGCAGATATAGTTCTCCTCTAACAGCGTACTGAGCCTTTTTCACATTTTCATTAATAGACTCATAATCTAGTGCCTTCTGCGACATGATGATTTATTTAACCTCTTGTAGCTATTGCTCCAATACAGGCAAAAAAGCTGGAATTTACCAACAAAACAAAATCTGCCCTGAACCTGAATTTCACAAGAGAGAGACAAACGATAAATTAGAAACCAAATGATAAAAATTCTAAATGCGCCAAAGGGTAAGAAAAATATTGATCTGAAATTACAGGTTATCAAGTTTTTTTTTATCACGGATAGAGTACATGAAAAGTATTGAGAATATATACGCACAAAAATTTAGGCACGTTTAATAATCATTTTTTTCAGTTTTCTGTTTTTTTAAAGTTAATCTTACTAACACTACTTTTGTTAAATATATATAGCAACACTAACTAGTCTAGAAGATTCTTGAAATATTGAATATATGACATAAAAATGTAAAATTAGATTATTTTCTAGAGGCATGCTGGAATATGTAAAATAAACATCTCAAAAGAAAAGATCTAGAAATATCTTAGATTTTTTCTTAGATTCAAGAAGAATTCCTTTGGATAAGGATAATTTAAATATCTAGAATGTTTGTAGGATCCAAGAATAGCCTAGAAAAATCATTTTACTTGGGCTCCAAGGATCTCATGCCTATAAATAGGAGGTGTGACCCCATATGTGAGTCAAGAAAAGTTAGAGAGCTAGTGTAGAAAAGTGAGTGAGTGTCTTGAGAGTGAAAGAGTAATTTCTAAGAATTCATCCTTGTGTATTTCAAAATAAAAGTTTCTTTCTTCAAAAGAGATTCTTTCTCCTCCTTTTGTGCCGATTTCTTCAACAACTTTCACGTATAGTTTTCTTACTTTATCGCCTATTTTTTAAAAAACTAAAACCCCGTTTAATAACCATTAAATTTTTTATTTTTTGGTTTTTGAAAATTAAGCTTATTTTCTCTTAATTTATTAAAAATGATTTTCATCTTTCTTTAAGTAAAAGAGTTGAATTCTTAGTCAAATTCTAAAAACAAAAGCAAGCTTTTAAAAACTACTTTTCTTTTACTTTTCAAAACTTAGCTAGTTTTTTAAAACATTGCTAGAAAGTAGATAAGAAAGCAAGGAATTTAGATGTTGAAGGGGTGATTATAGACATAATTTTCAAAAACTAAAAACCAACAACCAAATAATTACCACACGGAACATAAATAATTGTACTGGTTTTTAAATTTGGCTTATAATTCAAAAGTGTTTTCAAGTAAGTCGAAAAGCTTAGAAAAAATTTGTAAGAAAAAAACATAATTTTCATAAACAAAACACCAATACCTTATCAAACATGACCCCAAAAAAAACCAACCTATCTATTTAAGGTTTAGCATAAGCATTTGAATTTAGTGATCATTCAACATGGTATCAGAGTAAGAGATCAACTTCTATAATGACCCTCAACTAGTCCAACATACATGAAAAGTTTTATGTTATTCATGAAAATGAATCCGAAGAAAACAGCAATAAACTTCCCATTAACGACCCATAACTTTTCAATCAACTAGCATCCCTTCTTCCAATATGCCAAGATGAACAAAGAGAACAATCGCCTCGGAGCAATCTAATCCATGCAAAAGAACAAACCAAAAAACCTAGAGCTCTTTTGATTTATGAAGTTTTGCAAATGAAGAACTGGGCATTGACACAAACGAGGAAGAAATCTACGAACAGACAAAACAAAATAGCATGATTTTGAATTTACTTCCAGCCCAATATACATTTAACAAATTAACACTAAACACAAAAAATTATCGGTTAATCACAAACATCCAAAGAAGATAATTTACCTTATGGAAGCGAAACACTCCCAAATCGCACTTGAGAGTAAACAGAGCAAATGCCGATGGTTAATCAGATTAGGCCAAGAACTTCGGGTTTTTGTGTGGAGCAGCGATATTAGAATTGGCAGCAGGGGCTCAATTTTAGAAGGATATTGAGGAAGTGGGGGTTTTGTGGCAATAAAATTGAACGCAACGATGAAGCAGAGCCACTGAAATTTGAATTGTGGATTTTTCTCCATATCGAAAATTCGAAGAGATAACGTTGAAGTAACTAAAGTGTGGCGCAGCTTCATGCAGAAAGTTCAGTTTCGATAGACTCCAGAATTTTGCCGGTTCTGTTCCTTTGGCTCAATGTGTCATATTTGGAGTTTGGACAATGAAATCAGCAAGTAGTGGCGGGTGTTTTTTGAAAAAAAGAGAAAATGATATCTCAATGCAACGTAGCATAATTCGATGTGTTTGGAATGGATTTAATTTAAAAAATAACTGATTTTGAAAAAAAATATATATATATATATATTTTACCACCAATCAAAATTACTTTTGAAGTATATCTTCGATAAATTTTGTTAAAAATATTTAAATAAAAATGAGATTTTTGAAAAAAAGAAATTTCTCAAGTCGATCCAAACCGATACTAACATGAATGTGTGTTGTTAATCTTGAGTTTTGAGTTTCAACCCCTCCTCAAAATTGTTGGAGTTAGCATACACTTAGCAAAAGTAAATAAAATCATTAAGCACTCTAATTCATCAATTTTAGCAACTAAGAAAATATGTTCATAAGAAAAAAATAGAGTTTGAAAATATACCTTTGAAGATCTTCTTTAATTCACGAATTCAACTTCAATCTTGACTTCAAAGGCTTGTAGACCATTGAATCTTTCCTACTATTCTCTTGGACCTTAGATTGGGTGGTGGAATACAAAATGACTTAGAACTCAAGGGAATCTTTATGGAGTTTTTTTGTTTTTGTCTACAAGGGTTGAAGAATTCTTCAAAAAAAAAACTCAACCCAAAAAACCCTTTGCATGTCCTCCTCTTCAGCAAATGAATTGAATTTTATTCAGTTCCATTATGCAATCTTAAATTGACATGAAGATGAAACCAAATACTTTGATTTTGTGTGGAAATTGGCTGTCTCATGTGGGATAAACCCATTAAGTCCATTTTTTCCAAATTATTTAATCGAGGGTATAAGATCCGTTCCCTATTTGTTAATTAATTAGAAGTATATTGTATAATGATGTGTTTACAAGGGTCCTCTCGGCTAAAGTGTATGAGGGTCGGGTTATATAATCTAGGGCAAGTGAGAGAAAAACTCATAGGTATATGATACCTAGTAAAGACAAACTATGGGTATGTGATGCCCTAGTTTATTTTATTTCTCTCTAAAAACTAAACATCATGTGCACAAATGTGTGTTACTATTGAAGTATTAGTCCAATTGGGTGTTTGTTGGGTTTTATGTCTTAAAACTCATGGTTTGTAAACAATAAACTTATTCTGTTGATCAATAGAGATGTTATTGAAGTTTGATTCAATGAAGTTGTTGTTGAATGCATGAATTGCTCATTTCATTTTAGAAATAACTTAAATCCAATAAACTAAGATCCATGGCTATTACATGAGTACTTGAACTTTATGTAGAGACATAAGAGGGGGTAAAATTCGAGTAAATAGCCCAAATGGTCTATAGTATACGAATAAGGTTTGGTACCTTATTCTAGGGATACTAACGGATGCAACCCACTTTGTAGATGTTACAATTATTGTAAAATGCTACAAATGAAGTGGTCCTAATTTGTTCATGTGGAGACATGCAAGTGGAAGCGTCCTATGTAAAGAGTTTATATAAGATTGGACTAAGAAATGATGTCACTTTTACTTTATAATATTGTTTACTGTTTGAGACTGACTATTTCAAAGTGATGATCTAGGTAACTTGACCTTAATCATTAGCTAACTACGAACACTTGTTTATTTAGGACTATCCTTAGATTTTCATAGGTGAGTGTTGGATCGGGTAGATAGCTGGGGATATAAGGTCTAAGATGAAATTCACTCCTACCTAATTTTAGGGATAATAGATAGGTTATTCCTTTAAATGATGACTCTGAGTCTTGAACAAGGGCTCCACCCTCTCATTGGCCCGAGAGAGATTTGGTTTAGTGATTAGATCACAAATCAATTTTTCATTAGAAGATCAGTGAGACTTAAGCATTCGAAGATCAGTGAGATTTAAGGAACAAAATGTAATCTCGGGGGTAAAACAACTTATGACCCAGTCGTTATTATGAACAACTTGTGAAAGGCTGACTTACTGTTTATAGTTATATCGAGTGGACACAATTATATCTACAGTAAGGAGAGTATAACTACTGAGCTTTAGTAGAGTGACCCCGTAGTTAACGAATGTTGATTAATTAGGTTAAAAAATTTATCCGGTTAATATCAAATTGTTGGAACCCATGATCTGTAGGTCTATTAGGTCCCCTACTAGCTCATAGACGGATTAAACCTTAAAATAGCGTGATGAGAGAATTTGAAACGTTCAAATTCAAATTAAGGGAATTAGTAAATTATATATGATACAATTACACGTTTAATTATCGAATTAAACGAAATTGGAGAATAAGATAAATTTAAAATTGATTTAAATATTAATTACATGAACAGAGATTCATAGTTATAGAATTAGTATTTAATTAATTTAATATTTGATATTAAATTAATCTAATTAATTAATCAGTTTAATTAATTATCTAATTTTTTAAAAAATTAATTGTTGGAATTAAATTGATTTTACAATTTTTTCCAATTTTTAAAATTTGATTTCAAAATAATTTTTTAGTTTAAAATCAATTAATTGAAAATTAAATTTCAATTTTAAGAATTTGATTTTAAATTAAAGAAGTTGGAAAAATTCGACTTAATGGGTTTATCCCACATGAGACACCTAATTTCCACTCAAAATCAAAGTGTTTGATGTCATCCTCACCGTTGAAGTAAACATGCAGTACACGGAAGCAAACAAAATAATTAAGCACTCTAATTACAGTTAATTTGAGTCAAAAGCATGTTGAAAAACAAGTTTTTCACATACAAGGATTTCAGTTTATTACCTTTGAAGAATTCCACTTTCCATAAATTTGACCTTCAAAACTTTAGACCACCAAAAGAATCTTCTCTACTATTCTCAGCCTTGAATAGAGTGGTGGAACTCATAATTGAGAAGGGATGTGGGTGGATATGGAGAGGGTTTGAGAGTTAGAAGAAATTCTGCTGAAATTTCCAAAATTCCAAAGTTTTCTCTCTTTCAATTTCAGAAATTGAAGTTTTATTCAACAAATACATGCAAGCACTCATTGATTCAACCTCTTGACACTTCAAGAAGCATTAACCAAAGTGGGCTAAGTGTTGAATTAGAGATAAATCCACTCAATTTGTAATATTTAGGATTTTTCCACTAACCAATATTTTTCAATTAGATTTAATTCTAAATTAAATCAAATGAAAATTCAATTTCTGAAAATTCAATTTAAAAATTGAAAACTGATTTAATTTTAAATAAATAAATAAATAATAATTTAATATCAAATATTAAATTAATAAAATACCTAAATCTTATTCATGTAATCAATATTTAAATATATTACTTTCCAAATACGTTTCATTTCAATAAATTTGAACCTTAATTATATCGAATATATTTGAATATTTCAAATTTACTCAATATTTTAATCAAAGGTTTAATCTTTTTACGAGCCAGTAGATGGAACTTATGAACCCACCGATCATGAACTCCAATGACTTGAGATTAATTGGTTAAACTTTTTAAATCGAATTATCTTTATTCGTTAACTACCGAGACACACCACTATAGTTCAGTAGTTACACTCTTTCACTTTAAATATATTTTTGTCCACTTGATCTAACCACAATTAGTAAGTCGACCATCCACTGGTTGCTCGTAATAACGACTAGGTCTAATGCTGTTTTACCCCCAAAATTACATCTTGCTCCTTTAGTCTCATTAATTCTAAAACGAACAATAGGTTTGTGATCCAATCACTAAATCGAGTCCTTCTCGAGCCAATGAGATGGTGAAGCCCCTTATTCAAGACCTGAAATATGTAATATTGCATAATGGAATTAAATAAAAACTTGATTTATTTGCTGAAGAGGAGGACATGCAAAGGGTTTTTGGGGTTGAGTTTTGTTGAAAAAGAGTTCTTCAACCCTTGTACACAAAAACTAGAAAATTCCGTAAAGATTCCCTTGAGTTCAATTCATTTTGGGTTTCACCACCCAATCTAAGGTGTGGTGATTTACAAGCTTTTGGAGTCAAGATTGAAACTGAATTTGTGGATTGAAGAAGGTCTTCAAAGGTAAATTTCAAATCCTATTTTTTCTTTATGAATATGCTTTCTTAGTTACTAAAATGGATCAATTAAAGTGCTTAATGATCCTGTTTGTTTTTATTAAGTGCATGCTAACGCCAACCATTGGTATAAAAAAAAAAAGAAAAAATTGAAAGAAACTTTGATATAATGAAAGGCTCCTTTTATCGTGATAAATTATTTGGTGAGCAATATATATAATATACCTTTCGAATTTATATTTAAGGTTATTAGGAGCATATATATATATATATATATATATATATATATTTTATATCTTTTTACGATTATTATGAAACAGTCACTTTTCAGCTACAAACTACATACTTATTTTTCTTATTGAATGTGAATGCTGTAATATGGATATTTTTTTAATAGCCCACTTTGATACAAATTCAGATTATTTCTAGAATATTTCTCATACAAAGCTAAATCCATATTCCTTATAGCATCCTGGAATAATTTATTGTGTTTGGTCGTTTTTTCAGTTAATTATCTACCAATAATAATAATAATAATAATAATAAATAAATAAATAAATAAATAATGTAGCCAAACCAAACATAATTCAATTGGCATGTTAGAACCACGAGATTTATAGTTCGAATTTTCCTACCTTCAATTGTACCAAAATCGATAGAGTGCGATGTAATTTTTTAAAAATAAAAATATTAAAGGAGAGAGGAACAAGGGTAGAGGGAACAAAGAAATAAAAGAGAAAATTGGAAAGAGGAAGAGCTCATTTTTTAAAACTAGTTTTTCTGTTTAAAATATCATATCATGATTAAATATTAAAGAAAATTACTTTTCTTAGATCTATTATTAAAAATTCAAGGCTGAAAATTACATTTTGAAAAGTAAAAATTAAATAAATAAATCCAGATACTCACAATTCAGACACTAAAAATGAACTTTATATCTCTTTAATTTAAGATTTGAAGTTCAATGGTCCAAAATAGACTTACATTTTTGGTAATTTTGATTATACTATAAACTTGAAATTTTCAAAATTTTAAAATTTTCTTAGGAGGTTTTTTTAATTAAAAACAAATAACATAAATTTAGATGACAATTCATATGTACAGTTAAGAAACATTATGCCAAGGCTTTCTACTTATTTCAATTATATAAAACACTAAGTTTGTTCTCATTATTTATTTCAACTTGAAAATATATTATCGACATAATTCATAAAATCATATTTTATATATCAATCGCTACATCAATTGATTTTCAACATTACACCTTAAAATTATATACATTAAATGATATGTTAATGTCATAATTATGTTAACGATTATTCCACCTTTAAATAGATGTGAAAATGTGAAAGGCTTTTTTTTTCTTGCCATGAAAAAAAATATTTGAAAGTTAAAAGGATTAAAAAATGGAATAATTCAAAATTTAAGAATATAATTTACATTTATTCCAAGGTTTGGTGGTGTTGGCCGTTGTGTATAAATTAACAAATCCACCAATCTTTTCCATTTTCGTGGTGACAAAAACAAATTTCTAATTTTTGAATGGGGTGGGAAATGAGTTAGATGTCACAGAAGGGCAAAAATACAGGCGGCCATACGAAGGTGGGAAACGTCATCGTTAGTGATTTTTTTTACATTTTTACCCACCAGAAAAACGCGCGATTTTAGAGGCTCAGGGGTATTTTTGTCTACATAAGCTTCCTAGTACCGGCAACCGGAACAAACTTTATATTGTTATAAGGCATCCCAAGTGCAGCAAAAAACGGCGCCGGTCACGAGAGTCACATCCGCCATATGGCGGCAAATCGTCCCCTTCGCTTTCCGTTCAAAAACCCTAATACATGCGTCAAATCCTCCCGAAATTCATTGTCGGTGCCATTTTCTAGAACATATACCATCGGACGTTCGAAGATCAAGAACCGCATTGCGTGCGAGATCAAGAATTTCGAGAATTCTTATCAGTGGACTATCGAAAGCGTTCCTGGTACTGATCCTTTTTGCTCAATTCAAAACTCTGCTTCTACTTCGAATTCCATACCAATGGCTGCTGCTTCGACCGCCGCGGCGGCGGCGGCTTTGGAATTGACTTCTAAAACTGAAGCCAAGAGGATCTGCCTATTTTTTTGCGCGGAGACGAAAATTCTCGCGGAGAAAATCGCTGCCGAGTCTGATGGAATTGAGCTACGTAGTATCTCATGGAGGTTAGTTAGATTATTTTAGCCATTTTGGAAGAAATATATAGGAGACGCTTCATTCGATAGTGTTTTATTCGTTGCAGTATTTTTAATTTCGACTACGACTTAGCGATGTGACGTTCCAGAATGATCAAATGTGATTTTAGTTGTTGATTTCCATTTCAGACCTAGAATTTCCCCGCAGATGCAACAGTCAAGATTGTATTGCTGCACAGTGCAGCGCAGTGAAGTTAATTATGCTACTGATAAGCTCTCACGTGTTTTTGAACTTTTAGCAATTTCACTTCAAAACAACTTTGCAAATTCTGCTGATGGAAAATTATTTGCGTGCCTCTCGTCATTGAATAAAGCATGATAAACACAAGCTGCTTAAGTTTCTAATTTCCACTTGTATTCGTTCTAGTTAAAATTTCTACAAAATCAGAAGGCCTTTTCAGTAATGCTTGCAACGTTCTTATGTTAGGAAGTTCGAAGATGGATTTCCGAACATATTTATACCTAATGCTCAAGGAATTCGTGGACGGCATGTGGCTTTTCTGGCATCCTTCAGTTCACCAGCTGTAATCTTCGAGCAACTCTCCGTTATTTATGCACTGCCGAAATTGTTCATCTCCTCATTTACGCTTGTTCTTCCCTTCTTTCCAACTGGAACTTTTGAGCGTATGGAGGATGAAGGAGATGTTGCAACAGCTTTCACTCTCGCTCGCATCCTATCGAATATACCAATTTCAAGAGGAGGACCGACGAGCCTTGTGACTTTTGACATTCATGCCTTGCAGGTTCAGTAGCTACCATCTATAAATATAAAATGAGCAGATCCTTCCTTTTTAAAAGATAACTTGCCTATAAGAAACCTTCGTCACCTTTTTGAGTGTTTCCTCCTCTTAAGTGGCCGTCTTATTAAGTACTTTTTGCTCTCTTTCATCAGGAGAGGTTTTACTTTGGGGACAATATTTTACCTTGCTTTGAAAGTGGAATTCCTTTGCTAAAATATAGGCTGCAGCAGTTGCCAGATTCTGACAATGTGAGCTCTTATCTTCTATTTACTATTGTTTCTTCGTTCTTCCTACATGTTCATTTATAACTTATGTTGATATAATTGTGGACGTTTTCATATAAGAAGTTTATTCTAAATCGTCCATAATTTTTGAAAATTTGTCTCAAAACTGCATTGTGAGATAAGATTAATCTGGATTTTTGAAGTAGATTTGTTGAATAGATGTTACGTTGTAGTATCTCTTTCATTTAAGTTACAGAATTTTCTGCTTTGCAGATAGCAATTGCTTTTCCTGATGATGGAGCATGGAAAAGATTTCATAAACAGCTGCAGCATTTTCCTACGGTAAATAGATTATGTATATGTACATATTATTATGAGTTTCACAGGGATAAAAAAAATGGAGTGGTAAATAGGTTATATTATGATTGACTGTGTGAGGCCCATAATGGATATCAGTAAACAAGGAGATCAAGTGTAACAGGCTCTACACTGCTCTGAGAGTTGAATAAGTTGGTTTTAGTCTATAAGACTTATTTTCGCGGGTAAAACTTTTATTTTCAACTGGTTAGCAATCAATCTAGTTAATATCCGATTCTCCACATAAGCAAGTTATGGAGTCAAGAATGTAAGAGAGGAAACACGAGAAATACCATGTAGAAATCTTTTCTCAGGGTGAATAAAATGAAACCTTGTCTAGAAAACAGAACTGCCATTAAGTAATCACGTAATGGATTTAATGTATATAGAAGCAGCCCCTATATGCTTATGGTTTTTCACGACTGCTACAGTAAAATTACAAAATACTAAGTTCCACAAGATTCTGATATAGATTTTGCTAGCAGCAGAGTTGAAACTAACGAACTGGAGATAAGATTCTGAGTGAGAGTAGATATTTGAAGGAAAATGAGTGGGTAGATATTTCTTTTAAAAAAATTTTAAAAAAAAGAAAGAAGAAGAAGCTTGTGATAGCTTAAAATGAGTGAGAGAAGATATTTGCACGAAAATCCAAGTTGTTTTATTTCTAGTAATTTGTTTGCAAGTATGAGTTTTAGATTCAGAAGCATGAATACTAAGCAAAGTTGTTGATAAGTATCAAATAATGGGTTTTGTATGATTCCTTTGATCTATAGATACATTGTATGAAGTATAAACATTGCTAGAGTTATATTTGCAAGATCTAGAGCTGAAGTTTGGAGGACTATGTGAAATCTCCTTTTTATTTGAATAAGGACCTTTTTTAATATGTCAACCTGACTTTAGTTTAGTTGTCTATTTAACATTTGTTTTTATAAAAAGAGAGTTTTCATTCATTTGATAAAAAATACAATAGGGGAAGCAAAATATATCCTTATTATCTTTTGACCTCTCTAAAGACTATATCCTTATCTTACATGCTCTCAAAAAACTACTCCATAGTTACTAGTTACTCTTGGTGAGTTAACAAAAGGGTTTGGCTAAAGAGTACTATTTTTTTTGGCATGAACTTTGTCAACGCCCATAATTTCTCCCTTCCCATCCTTTTCCCACAAAATTTCCATTACTTGCTCCAGCTACGGCTCCCACACGATTGCACCAATTTCATTCACCCATACAATTTTTTTTGCATGCTTTCTCCATCTATGTCCACACATAATCTGTAGGATACTGGCTTGGGCAGTTTAGATATCCAAGCTCACTATGAACTCCCTGAACAGACATTCAAGCAGTAAGAACTGAATTTGCATGAAACAAGACTGGGACCTATTAGGATTTGACATCATTTTTCTGATTTTTTTAATAACCTCCCATGGATGAACTCCAACGAGTAATGTCCATGAGGACTTTGTTTTCTTTGGCATCTCGTCTTTCCATATAATCTTCAGGTCTCTGATTTGTCCACACACTTTTGAAGTATTTCACAGAGCAGTCCTCTGATTGCTCCGACTTCTACACGCATTTATCTGGGCAATTTCTTACAAGTTTACCATAATGCTCAATAGCCGCTGACTCTCTTCAAATTTCATGCAATTGGCTTCACAATAGACAATAGGACTTAATTTACAACTCAAATATAAGTCTTAAAATTGCATCTTGTATTGAAACTATGCCCGGTTCTTAAATTTTGGACTTATGTGGGATAGAGGATGGATGGAGATCAAAACTTATGATCTTTTGGTGAGTATATATGTCTTATATATGTCTTAATTAGTTGAGTTAGATTTAAGAGGACTAAGATGAGGATATATTGTGACGGCAGGTTGTTTGAAGACTAAAAAAAGGAAAAAGATGGAGAAAAGAAATGTAAATATATAATTGCAATCCGATTATTTGAGGGATTTTATTGAGAAAGCTTGCGGCAAGAATTCTAAACTGCCTTCCCAAGTAAAATCTTTTTATAGTAAGATATTTTTCAACTTATTTTCTTTGGGAACCATCTTGAATTGACCCAGTGGTAGTGGGAACACAAAAAAAAGGTCAAAGAGCTAAGGGGTCATGAGTTCAATCTATGGTGGTCATCTACCTAGGATTTAATATCTTACGGGTTTTCTTGACATCCAAATGTTGTAGGTTTAGATAGGTTGTCCGATGAGATTAGTCGAGGTACGCATAAGCTGATTCGAACACTCGTGGATATATATATATATATATATATATATATTCCTTTTGGGTTTAATATGAAGTTTTTTTTCCCTTTTAATAGACACAATTAAAAGACACAATTGCTTTCATTGGAAAAAAAGGGAACAATACTGAAACATATAAAAACCAAACCACAACCAAACAGGTATAAATTCCTGTTAAATAATAATAAAAGTGAAACCCAACGATATTATGGGATTTTTCCAAACATGTAGGTTTTATTGATCATTTATTGCATATTAAATTTTTATCCATTAGACCGGCAGGTGTGACCAATGTACCATATGATAGATGTGTATTTCTATTCACGGGGTCCGTATAAAGTCATTAATTTTTCTGGTAGATAATGGGATAACTATCCTGCTATGCTTTACCTTGTTTTAAGTTGTGTTGATTATACAATTGTCTTGTTGATATTTAAGATCGTATGTGCCAAAGTTCGGGAAGGAGACCAAAGAATTGTGCGACTAAAGGAGGGAGAACCGAAAGGACGGCATGTTGTGATTGTTGATGATTTGGTTCAGTCAGGTGGAACTCTGAGAGAGTGCCAGGTAACTAAGTTTCTTCCGTTAGAATCTTTAATTGAGGATATTATGGAAAGTGCACTTACACTCCTCATTATAGAAAGTGCTGGCTGCACACGGAGCAGCAAAAATCAGTGCCTATGTGACACATGGGATTTTTCCAAATAGATCGTGGCAACGCTTTGAACATGATAATGGAGGTATTGCATTGCTCTATTATTTGTTTTCCCAATTCCAAACATGTTATACACTGTTATTCGTGTCTTTAAAAAAAAAAAAAAAATAAATAACTTTGGTCCTATCCTTTGGATTTTGGTTTATTTCCATCCGTATATTTTGGAAGTATTCATTTTGATCAATGTACTTTTAGCTTTGATTTATTTTTGTCCTTTTACTTTGAAAGAGTAACCATCTTGATTCCTCCATTTTCATTTTCATTTTCATTTCACTTCATCTTTTAGAGATTAAAATGGTCACTTTTTGAAAGATCAAGGACAAAGGAACAGAAGTTGAAAGTATAAGGACTAAAATGAATCAAAACCAAAAGTATATGGACAAAAGTAATATTTAATCTTTATTTTCTTGATAATTTGTGGATCAGCGGATTAAACCTCTTATCTCAAGATCGATAGTACATATTTGATGTTAATTGATGTTCATTTTGGTAGCACAAGGAAGATTATTGACCAAATAATAATAATAATAATTATTATTATTATTTTTATTATTGTGCTTATCCATCCTTCCCACATATCCTTGTTGACGAGTCCTTACTCAAACATCATCTCTAGTGTACTGAGGGTATCTGTAACTTTGGTACTTGTGAGTTTTGCTTCCCGTATTGCAATTATCTGTGGTACTAATGGGTATGCAACCAATAGAATCGATTAGTCATGGTACAGAAAATGAAATAGTTAAAGGTTCATTGGTTTATTTTGGTCAATAAATTTTCAAAATATCCATTTTGTTCTTTGTACTTTTAAAAGTGGGCAAATGAAAGTGTAGGGATGAAAATGATCTTGAAAGTATAAAGATTAAAATGAACCAAAGTCGAAAGTAAAGTGACAGGAGTATTATAACCCATAATGAATTAATTAAATGGCTGCGTATATGTTAAGTTGTTATCATCCCTTAAGCTGGTGATCATTTACAGGGCATCCCGAGAACGGGCTTACCTATTTCTGGATTACTGATTCGTGCCCATTGACTGTTAAAGAAGTAGCAAATAAAGCTCCTTTTGAAGTTCTCAGTCTTGCCGGTTCTATAGCTGCTGCGCTTCGTATATAGTATGTATGTTTGAAGCCATTTTGGATAGCGAGATCAACATGTGAGCTTCTGCTTCAGTCTTGCCTTTCATTTCCTTTCAAGTTTTTTATGTTTTATGTAATGACGTATATTATCATGTTTGCTTTTTACTAGCATATAATTTTTGTTTGGATTTTGACTTTTGAGTTGCTATGCACAAATGATGATCTACCTACAAAAGTGGGTTACTGTTGTCTTTTTATAGACACGGAGCAGTGCGACGGTTTCTTCCTCATAAATGAAAGTTGAAGCATCTGCATATCAAAGCGTCAGTGTATATATATACTATATCGAAGATTGATTAACGACCCGTCTCTGAATCTTTTTTTTTTGTTTCAAGTTCTTAAGAACTATTAATTTTTTCCAGTTTTCCAGATTTGATTTGAATTTTGAAAATACTTAGCAAGAACTTCTGAAGTGGAACTAATGGTTATAAGCCTATTTTGCAAAAACAAAAAATGGACAACTAAGATCTCATTTGTTAAAACCTCATTTGATTATTATTTCATTTTTTTGTTTTTAAAAATTATGTTTGTATTTTTACCATTCTCTTATTGTCGGTTTTATTTTACGTAGGTAAATATTTGAAGGATTGTTTTCAAATATAGTAAAATAACCAAATTATTTATAAATATAATAAAATATTACTGTCATGTCAATTAGTGATAGATTGTGATTACTATCAGTGTCTTGATTATATTAAGATCTATCATGTCTATCAGTGAGTTTTATTATATTTGTAAATATTTTTAACATTTTTTACATTTAAAATAATTACTATATTTTAATTCTTAGTAATTTTTTTAAGAATAAATATTTTTGAAACTCCGCTTGATTTTTGAATTAAAAAAAATCTTAAAATGATGTTAACAAGATGAAGCAACGAAGGTCCTGTATGTGTAAAAGATAATTAAAAAAAGGATTTACATCCATATAGTGATTGAATTATGAGCCAAATTTTAGAAACAAGATTAAAGATTACTTTTTTTTTTTTCAGTTAAAAAAAAATTTCTTGGTTTTTTTAAATCATTGATAAAATGTAGCTAATAAAGGAAGAAATTTGGAAATTAAAGTAATAGTACTTATAGACTTAATTTTCAAAAAATAAAAAATCAAAAACCAAATGGGTTGAAAATATTTTTGAAACTCATAACTAAATAGGTTTACAACCCGATCCAAATTGCCAATACAAGAAAAATAGTTGTGCAGACCCTTTTTCTTTCTTTTTTTTTTCTTTTTTTTTTTTTTGGTCTAATACAGCTATGGAGAATTAAGCACCATTATCCAATTTGTTATTTTTGTTTCTAAAAAAAATGCTGGGGAAATGAAGTATAAAATCACTCTATTGATTGTTTGCTAAAGTACAACATTATATTTATGAAAGAGAGTACGTGAGGGTATGGTATAGAATTTTTGTTAACAAACGCCTATAAATCTGACCTATAAAATGAGCAAAAAAGCCGGTGGTCTAATTGTCCCTCTCAGCATTCTGGAAACCACTGGCCTATTCTCCCATTGCAAAGGATAAAAATTGAAACAAAATGAAGGAATCTGTTTTCAAGTTAAAAAGAAGAATAAAGTACTGTAGAGAAATGAGAATGTCTACTTAAACTTGTTAGAAATCTTGATATAGTTTAAGAGACGTTTAAGAGCATTGCCACTGTCGATGGCTTCTCTGGCCCTATCCAATGCTACGGATACATCTTCCGCGCCATCGCATCCTAACAAGTGATCCACCATTCCAGCATTCAATACAATTCTATCGTATGCTGCTCCTTTTTCACCATTAAGACCTGCTAACCCTAACTCTATGTTCTTTGATACCTGAACGCAACACAAATTCCAAAATCAATGAAAGAGAAAAGTGCTCATTAATCAAATTACATAGAGTTGGTGCCAGGAAATCAGGTAAATTTTTAAATGCAAATAAATTATAAATAACGAAAGCCACTGGATAATTAGGGTTATATAAGATTTGAATAATGAGAAAGAACCACAATCACTTTCGAACCTGGGGAAATACTATTTGCATAGAAAAGGGTAAGAACTAGCACGAAGAAAGTTGTAAAAAGAACATGCCGAATATATCCTTTTCGATTTTCTTTCGCTTTATGAACAAAATTCAGAAAAAGGCTACAAACGTGACATCTCTTAGTCAGCATTCTTCAGCTTTCTATCTTACTATAATGTATAAGCTGAATTACGAATTTAATTCTCAAGATCTATTTGGCCTTCGAACTTCCAAAATTACAAAACTAGTCCTAGATTCTTTTTATTTTTAATATTCATGTATCTACTCTAAACAAAATTGAAAATCTAAAGTACAATTATCGATAAAATTCAAATTTATATCCGTTAGATCATTAATTTTTACGAATTTGTCAAAGACTTATTAGACACAAAATTGAAAGTTATTCATAGACATGTTAAATAGAAAATTAAAAATGTAAGAACTTTTGAAAGTTCAAAAACTAGACCTAACCTTTAAAGTCATGACTAAACTTGTAATTCAACCTAATTTATAACTATTTTTCCTCCCCAGTTCCTCGGTAAAGATTGAATTATACCACAAATTTTGTCTGCATTGAAGCAAGGTCTGTCCCAAAGTATTGGAAAAGGGAGATGGAAATAATAAAAATAGAAGAGATAAGAAAGTACCGATCTGTCGGTTCTTGGAGTATCAGTGGGTTGAAATCCATAGTCTGCGGCATTGACCTCCAGACTGAAACTATGACGTGATACGCCTGCAATACAATTATTTCATTCTTTACGTGCATTCATTTCATGCCAAAATGGTTTAAATTGATCTTCATCTGGATATTCAGAATTAGTAAGCCAAAAAACAAAACAAAACAAAACAAAAGAGTTGATGTTAAAACCATCGATTTCAAATGCTGATTGCGTGCTCAGTGATCGAAAACCAGAACAGTAGTTCACGGGAAGTCCTTTTGAAGCATCGGCTGACCGCAACCTTGTCGTCATTGACAGGGCTCCTTCCTCACCCTATGACAAGAGTAGCACAAGTTGAGTTCTAGAAACCTCTCAATTGTAAAAAAAAAGGTAAGTTCCAGAAATCACTCAAATAAGTCAACTCCATTTGGAAATTATTAGGTCATGATCTAAGAAGCACCTACAAGGACACGGAAACGTCCATTTTGAAAGAGTAGGACATGAACGCATTGAGACAAATTTTTTTAAAAATAAAATACATGTGTATATATTGTATTAATACTTCTCTTTGGATATAACATGTAAATTCAACATAAAAACAAAATATATTTCACTAAAAACATAAATCGTAAAATCAACCAATCATATTTTAAATCTTAAAAGATATAGAAAGATTTAGTTGGCTATAACTAGAGGAAGGAGATGTCATCCCAAAACTTTAGGATTGATCAATAGAGGATTCAGTCTATAAGAAAAACTCAGTTTTCCCCCTTAATTTTAGGTTGAATATTTTTTATTTAGTTTAGACACATTTTTTAGCGTGTTGAACATGTGTTCAAAGCATGTCTAATTATATCAATGCCGTTTTACTTCATGCATACTGATGAGCTTAAACATTTCAAAAAATAATTTAATAGATTAAATTCCAACCTTCACCACTAAGCCGGAATGAACACCCCTTCTCCTCATTAGCATTAGAAGTGGTTCCTCATAACCATGATGATAGAATCCAGTCACAATGGCTTCCTTCCCTCTAGCCTGCATTAAGCATTATCCTCTATACGTTACTTATCCAGATAATACTAGTAACAAATTTCTACGCTATTTATTGGGAAGAAGATGCACTGCATGGACCCGTTGTGTAATACTATTTATTAAAGGATATGAGGAATATAATTTAAAATCTCCATTTAAATGCCTTGTAAGAAGTAATATATACAACTAGGATCCAAGCTTAGCCCTTTAACTATGAAACTGCATATATTATTGGAGACTTGTTGCAAATAAAAAGAAAATTTAAGAGCAAAGTCAATCAACTGTTGTAAACGATTCTATAATCATAAAAAAATATTCACTATTTAAGATCCTGACGCTGACAAATCATGTAGATCCTATTTGATAAGTATATGGTTTTTGGTTTTTAGCATAGATAGAATAAATGTACGTAAACATAATTTTCAAAAACAGAAAACCAAAAATAAAATAGTTATCAAATGGAGCCAAAGTGTGGTTGGGCAAAAACTTGGAGATCAATATCATGTCAAAAATGGATTTTTTACCTTCACAAATTGCTGAACCTTTTCAGTTGTTGCCAATGGTGGCCGTTTCTTTATGTGCTCCCTCAGCCCAACCAATGAATATCTACAGAAATTACAAAAAGAATACTCGTTCATAAAATAAGCAACAGGTTAATAATACCAAAACTGGGTTGAATCAATTAGGACGACAATTAGGAAGAACTACCAGTATATTATTATTACAATTACTGATAAGTCCAGACATTATAAAGGCAGGTTCTAACAACAATATATACAAAAATGACATAATTAACAAACTGACTAGAATTCATACAAAGATGGGCGAGCTTCACGCTGACTTACATAGGCAAAACCAACCTCCTCGTCCTGGAATATATAGCAACAGTAAAAAGATCAAAACAGAACATGACATTATGTGATAAATGAGAACTACACAGGATCAAAGTTAATGTATATATTAGAATCAAACAGAAAATAGTGAACCTCAAGAAGCCTTTTAGCATGCGAAGGGATTAACTTTGTGTTTGCACCCATAAATTTCAGCATCTGCTCTTCAGTAATACCACCCTATAGAAGATGACCAATGGTAGAATTGAACGAACAAATTAAAAAAAAAGGTACATTCCGTTCATAGAGCACCAGATCATGTCTAAACATTAGATAAATAAATAAAACATTCTATCAAGTAACAATTAAGATTTTGGAATGAAGGGATGGAATGAGTAGGATAAGAGGATGCTTTTGTCAGTTTAAATTGAAGCTTATCTGCAGGGAATACTCAATAAACTGTCTGCTAAAATCAAAGAAAAAGAAAAAGAAAGCCTGATTTGACCTTTGGAGGCATCCAATCCACACCGTGTAGCAAGCAAGATTCCCCATAGCAGGATCTAACCGCAGCAACAAACAATGTGCTCCTGAAATAACGTGTATTTCCATCATAAGGTTCCCCATAATGAGTCAATGATCTAACATCAGCAACTGGCGTAGGACCTATTTTCAATATTCATTATTCAATACTTAATCACGGGAGTCATGGTCTGATTTTGATGTACCACAGAAATATACTAATCAGTGTAAAGAAACTCACTTGATTCATCATCAAATGCAAGGCAATGTGCTTTAAGCTCTCGATCAGTTTCCCTGTTCATACGTTGACCAATTAAAAAGGCTGAAAGTAGCGAATGACTAACTCCCGACGACTTATGGTTTTCTGTTTTAAGTGGAAGCACATCTCTCATCACCCCTTGGACCTCCTCATACCCAAGATGCCCTCCTGCTAAGATTTCTCTAAGGGCACCAACCAACCTCATTTCACAGGAACCCTTCCCAACAAATTGAGGCCCAATTGAACTCCCTCCCATAATAGAACCCTCAGGATCAGCAATGAAGATTACATCAGGAGGTAGAACTCGAACTAGGAATGGCCAAAATGTTGCCATTGCCTTCTTTTCCCCTTCACTCCACTGAGTTGCCTCAGGAAAGACATTAGCACGTATAGTCATTGCAGAAAAGAATGCCCCAAGCTGTGATCGTGACACTTCCATTTCATTTTTAAGCTCTCCTTTAGCTGAAACATTGACAGTGAAAAGATGAAAAACTCAAGTTCAGGCCAAATAGAAGTATTACATAAATGTGACATCCAGCAGCGCCCAGTTAAACAGATTTCACAGAACTGGTTTGACTAAAATTGCAAGTTCTTTTTAAGTATCTTACCGATTTATTGTTTATTTAAAACATGACAACATTTAGCTAACAACAACACTGGACCGATGATATATAAGTATTTTTCTTGTCAAAAACAGAATCATTGAACTTAAGGAAGATCAAGTTCTCAGGAATTTTCGTCTCGTACGGGAGAAAATGTCTTGCTGAATTGGTTCGTGAAATTTTATATCGGTTTTCTTAAACTACCATACCGATTTCTTATTACTATCTAAACTGCGACAATTATGACAAAATTTAGCTATGAATGAGATTGGAGTGAGGACGCCTAACTTTCTTTTTTCTCGTCAAACACAGAAACATTGAACTGAAGAGACATCAAGTTCAGCAGAGTTTTAGCCTCGTATGAGAGAACACTTATTCAAGAGTTCTACATCTCGTTTTCTTGTGAAATATCAACAATCGAATTCCCCTCCAGCACCAAATTCTCCCGGTAATATACGAAAACGACGAATAAAAAAGTAACTAGTAGTGAATATAGTACCTGATCTTAAAATTGTATCCAAGACCTTAAACGCTTGTTCTTCACCAAGCGGCCTGGTCTGAGTAGGTCCAGTACAAACCCTAGCCTGAGCTTCCAGCACCGTCTGGTTTGGCTTCGGTAAATTCAAACTACGATACGAAGTGGAAATTGCCGGACTCTGAATATCTGATTCCGAAAGTCCTAACTGATCCATCGTAGCCCAATCTAGTTCAGATTTCGCGGTCAAACATATCCGCTTCGCTCTAATCCAACGTCCTCGATATTTAACAGGAAAAATCAAAGGAGTTCGAACCTGAAAACGGAGAAGATCTCTGTGTTTCTGGCAGCGAATATGATGCGCAGGAAAAAAAGAAGAATCAGGATGGAAAAGAGCTTTCATGTCGATCTCTGTGTTCTTCCCACTCGCTTGCAAAACTTCGTCTGGAAATGGCGGAAAAAAAAATTGGAAACACCGGTTACCGGAAATTTATATTATCAAGTCTTTTTTTGGAAGGATTGACATGTTGTCAATTTATATTGAAATAATGAACTGTACACGAGGCGAGCTCAAGTGGAACATTTCGTTAACATTGCAACGGTTGATTTTCATTGGACGCTTTTTCTTTTTCTTATTTTTTTAGTTTAATTGACACCGTTTTAGATAAGACTTCATGTCAATATTTTTTTTTTTTACAAATATAGGTAACGGCGACTTTAAGATTGATAGTATATTCTTTATTTTATTTAAGGATTTTGGCGATTTGAATATATGCTTAGCAACTATGCTTACGTTTGCCTCTAGGGATAGCGGAGGTGCACTCCCCATCTTCATCTTCGTGGTTTTTTTTCGTTTCCGTTCCTGTCTCATTTTCCATTCGGGATTGAAGGATTGCGTTCCATGGAAAATTTTTCTCCTTTTTATTTATTATTTTATTTAAAATCAATTAATTTTTTTTTAAAAAATTAAGCTAGTGTATGTTATATTATAAAATAGAAAATAGAAGATTTTAACTTTTTTAAAAAAAAAAACAGACTGAACCCTGAGCCCTAATTTCTCTACTTGAGTATGTTCCCTACTGAGACCAGTGTGGTGAGTAGGTTGATGTGAAAATTAAGGTGTAATTGTAGAGAAAAAGGGTGAAAAGTTAGAAGAAAAGTTTGAATTTGAAAACTTGACTCTTGGGTAAACCTTGAAAAATTGGCTAAGTATAACCCATGCGTTGGAGGCTAGAAAATTGGCTAAGTATTGTGTCATGCATTGGCCTTGCTCATTTGGGAGGTTATTTGGGCGTTGAAGAAAGCCAAAGTGTGGCCAAGAGAAAAGCTATGCGTAGGAAGGTATGTAGCAGCCAAAGTCTTGAGAGGTTAGTAAAGCATGTGGCAGCCTCAAGCGTGCGCGGGCATGGGCGCTGAGCGATCGTGTAGCATTGAGCGGCGCTACACGATGAGGTAGGCGATCGTGTAGCAAATGCGTGGAGCTAAGCGATGCAGTAGGCGATCATGTAGCAAATGCGCGGGGCTCAGCGATGCGGTAAGCGATCGTGCGGCAAAGTGTGGTGCTAGATGATGCGAAGGGCCGCGCTAAACGATAGCGCTATGCGTTGGACGATAACGTTAAATGATGGGGCGTTGGCATTGCACGATCGGCATCAGCGCTAAGCGATCACGCTGGGCGATGGCGCTACGCAATGGATGTGAGTGCTAGACGATAGCTGTGCTGCGTTAAACGATGAGCGTCAGTACTACATGATGGACATCAGTGTGCTATGCGTTGGGTGAGATCGTCGGATGACAAGCATCAGCGTGAGGTCACTAAACGGTGAGCTAAACGATGGGGTGATGAGCTAAAAGATTGGACTTGTATTGATCGGCATTAATCACCGATTAAAATACTAGATGTCCTTAGCACCGGATTTGACTCTATGAAAGTTGAAGGTGTCGGCCTAATATTTAATGAGAGGCGGTGGAAAGCAATATAAAAAGGGGAGGTCGAACTTCAAACAAGGCCGACACCTTTTTATATCATTTGATAAGTAAGCAAACATTTTTGGTGTCGTTGGCAAGCTCTAAGGGTTTACTTTCAGAGGTGAAACTGTCGGAAGATGTCCTCATTGGATTAAGGCCGGAGAAGGAGAAAAAGGACCAGAGGTTCTGTTCTTGGGTGAATCCGGGCCATTGTTAAAGAATTAAGTCTCTAGGACAGATCACGAGGAGTCTGAAGCTGAAATTTTGAAGTAAGATTTCTGAGACGATTCTTAACAAGTTTGTAGAAGGAAATATCTTGAGATGAGCTCTGGAATTCAAGTTATTAATTTTGTAAGATGAATCTGGAATTTCATGAACAAGCAAGCAACTGCTTGAGTTGAGTAAGCTGGCAGCTCGAGGAGAAACGCTTGGATAGACCAAGGGCTGAGCTTTTCCGTGCATTGGACCTGCTGTGTAGGCCGAGGAGAGCTTGCAATGGAATCTTGGATGTATAAGCAGCCTTGAGGACGACCATATGCAGCTGTAAGAACACTTAGAGAGAAAAGTGTTGGTTGCATAAGTGGTGTTGCGTTTGTGAAGAGCGGTTGGAAGCTTTGCATGAGCCAAATCTAAAAGAAATTTCTATGTGTCTAAACCTACAGCAAGGTGCATTGTTGTGAAAGTCTTCAAGAGGAAGGCTAAACACAAAGCTTACTTAAGGGTTAGTCTCAAAGGGAGACTTATGCTAGTAGTTAATATATGCTTTTGTGTCCACAGGATTGACACTAGTAATAGAAGCATATCGACCCTTGAAGAATAGTTCTAAAAGTTGTGAGTGACTAAATATTTACAATGTTTTAAAGAAACCATGTTTTAAAGAAAGATTATTCTCATGCTTGCTAGTTTTACAAAGTAACTTCCAAGTAAACCATGAGTTATGTTTAAACGCATGCCATGTATGAAAGTTTATTGAAAAATTATTTATGTGTGTTTAATTACACAAAGCATGCGTTAGTATCTTTAAAGACATATTTTCTATGAATTATGCTTTACATGCTTTAAAGAGAAAATCATTAAATGACTAGTTTTACTTGAAACTCGATACCGAGGGACATTTGAGAAGGTATCCGAGCAACTTGTTACTGAGGGACAAGTTTTGAGAAGGTATCTGAGCAAAAGTATCTAAGGTACGACGATACTTAGTTATGGCCACATGCACATAGGTAGTTAAAGTCAGAGATTGAGCAAAAGAGTACTCTCTTGACTAGCAGTTGACATTGGGATTAAACCGCAGCAGGGTTATTCTCAACTAAGGAACAGCTTAATGTTTTATGAATGAAAATAGCTTTATATGCTTTATACTTGGAAAATGTTTATACTACAGTACAAGGTTACTGTAAAAATTTATATTTCAGTTTAATCTCTTTATCGAGACTTTTGCATGAGAATCAGTTTTCTTTCTTAAATCACTCATTGGGCTAGCAAGCTCACCCCATTTTCAAATGTTTTCCTTTCCCTTCAGGTAGTGGTCAAATCCTCAGGAGGTAGCTTTGCAACTAAAGAACAAAGTTATTTTAACCCATTTGTTAGGTGGTTACTGTAAATATTGTACATATGTTACATTCGTTCATATAGGGACTAAGGTTTTGGGCATTGGGATTTATGAAACTAGGAATGTAATCTCTCTAAATATTTGTATGTTTAAACTTAATATTTTAGCCTAAGAGGCATCCGTTGTGTATGAGTTTGTATGTTGGTATCAGAGTTATTTCCGCAAGAGTTATTAGACAATAAGTGTCAGCAAAAGGGTTGATAATGTTGTAGTCATGTCCTTTCCTAGGCTGAGAGAGTAGTCTGGGACGGGGTGTGACAATTTATATTATGAAGCTACTGTTTTTTATAAATAAACACACACATATATATATCACTTACACTTATGATAAAATATAAAATGAAAATTGAGTTCATGGCCCAACAATTTAAAGATTGCAAGAATGACAAATTAACAAGTTCAACCCAATTGAAACTGTCGAAATGACCAAAATGTCCTCGCAGTTAAAAATGTGAAACTGCATTTGATTATCATCTTATTATTATCTGATTGTCATATGATTACCATTTAATTGTTAATGATATCAATTACTATTTGATTGTTGTCTAATTACTGTCTGATTGTTATCTTATATTAATTGCTAATAATATCGATTTGTTATCTCATTGATATTTAATATTGATTGCTATCTAATTGCAAATGACACCGATTGCTATTTAATGATCTTATGTTTTTTTTGTTAATTACATGACAATCAGATAGCAACCAGATATCAATTAGATGACAATCACAGGTTAATCAAATAGAGACCACAAAGTACTTAATATATAATGAAAATCACATGGCAATCAAATATCGATCATATGGCAATCACTTGACAATCAAATAGAAATCAGGTAGAAATCAGATATCAATCATATAGCCATATTTGATTATCCATGCTTAAACAATCCACTCGCGGTTCTAATTACCAATTTAATTCCTACATCTTGTATAACATATTGGATATATTATTGGCAACACTTATTGAGTGGCACTTGACAATCCATCACATTGATATTAGATATGTTACTTATACATTCATGTCTTACTTCAAGTATTTACTAATTGATGTCTAATCATATCTTTATTGATATATTATTGATATGTTCATGTCTTACTTCACGTAATTTCTCACTGATTGTTATGTGATACATTGATGCTATATTATTGATATTCTTAAAAGTTGTTTTGATATAAGATATACTTGAAAATTGATTGATATGCTATACATTGCTGATGTACTATTGATATTCTTGAATTTTTTTATGAATATTTTACAAATTCATGCAACAACCTAATATGAGTTTGTTATTAATAGTATGTTGGAGTTAATTTTCATTAAATTGTTTTTGAAATGTGAATTTTAGTTAATAAATATGAAATGAAAGGAAAAAAAAAAAAAGTAACAAATCATACTTCAAATAATTTTACGTTAGTCTGACATGAAAAAAATGAATAACGGTGAATTTGGAAGCAGTAGAATTTAAGAAGAATTTTGCCAAAGTCCAAGCGAGCCATCGTCAGGCACATAGCCGAAGTAAGAAAAAAAACAGAGGAAAGTTGGTTCCTTCATCAGAAATGAGGCCTACACCGATGGAGTTCTTTGTGGAGATGGAAGAACAGGGATCGACGGTCGTCATGGACGTGGACGGTGTGACCCACTTGATATATTGAGCAAGGGTGTGATCTCCACTGAGAACAAGCTCGCCGACGCTAATTTCTTTAGCTATTTTAGAATTGCCACCCATTACAAATACCTATATATATATATATATATTAAAACAAATGACAAGTTATTTGGAGTGTTCTTAAGCTATTTTAGAATTACTCCGATTGAGGACTTGTTTTGTATTTTTTTTAGATCCATCTTTGATCAAACTGGGATATCTGCGGGGATCTGGTGCTATGAGAATTTTTGTCCACTCTATTTGCTTCATTAAACGATTGGGTTGGTTTAAGTATGAATTTTTTTTTAAGAATAGTTTATGCTTATATACTTTTGGATTGTATCACTTAAGAATATCAAATTAGTTATATCGATTAAAATCAAATTTTTATAAATAAATTAATTTAGACCTTTATATTTAAAAATAGATAAATAAAAGCCTCCTAACTTTCCTATATAATTATGTTTTAAAATTGGGGATACATAACTTTGGCGCATATTTACAACTTCTTTAAGTAAAAAAAATGACATAATATTGGAAAGGAATGTTAAAATGATGATTTAGCCTTTAAAAAGTTGGGTTTAGATTAGGGAGAAGAATAATTGTATTGAAGTGGTTTTGTGTTGGTTGAAACTAGCTCTAAATTATTAGCCTTAACATAAGTTTAGGGTTTAAATGGATATACTTTTTAGTTTGGAGTTAATGCTTCCACCAATTTAACTAGGGGCATGATTAGGAGAGATTCTGTAATTGTTAATATCACTTTTGTTATTTTCAAAATTACTTATAATATGCTTTTAATTATTCAAAATTAATCGTAATGATATGAAAAATGTGTTAAAAGTATAAAGTTAAATATGAAATTGATTTTCAATGATATAAAAGGTCTTTGGAAGTGATTTTAAACATTACAAGATCGATTTAACCATTTCAAAATCATTCTCAAACATGCACTAGGTTCCCATAAGTACATCATCCATAGTATAGTCAACATATCCATGATGTACGATCCTACGAGTAAAGGGATTTTAAATAGATATCGAATATCTTAAATTATCGATTGACCCAAAAGCTTAAACTAGTTGGTAAAGATAAATTTAATTATAATGTCTAACACCCTTGACCCAAAAGGGTAAGCTAACAGGTAAAGACAAATTTAATTAAATATGAAGAAGACTTAAATAAGTGGAAATCAATATCAAATGGGGAGGAAATAACATTGCAAGGGTTCGAACATAGGCCTTTCTAGACCACTTAATCTGATACCATCTTAAATCACCGATTGATCCAAAAATTTAAGCTAGTGGGTAGAGACAAATTTAATTATAATATCTAACACTTGGAGTGTTGACATAATTAAATTTACTTTTATCCATAAATTTAAGCATTTGGGTCAATCGATATTTAAGAATATTGATTGAGTTTAAAAGGTTATGCAATGAGAGGGGGTACATTCATATGTTTGAAAATCATTAATGATAAAGAGGACTAACTATTTTTTCCCCTTTCAATGTCTAATTAGTTATAATTTTTTTTAGTTCAATATGTTATTAGTGGCGAAGATTTTTTCTAAAGAGTACAAATTCATATAAATTTAATTTTAAACGGCATTGAAATAGCATTCAAGGGATTTATTGTTGCCAAAGACGAGTATTACTAACTGATATACGAATAGTGACATATCCAAAATTTTATATTAGGGAGTACAACTTTATAATGTTAAAATTATAGCCCATTAACTTCTAAATTTTGCAAATTAATTTGAACTTTCAAGTAAATTAACCTATCTTTTTGAAAATTTTGTAAATTTGGTTGAATTTTTAATCAAATTTAAAAAAACAAAAGCAAATTTTTAAAAGAATTTTTTTTAATTCTCAAAATTTGACTTAATTTTTTGAATTATTGTTAATTTTAAGAGAGAAAAAAATACAAATAGTTGCCCAACGATACTAAAACTTTAAACATATTTACATGTGGTAAAAATAAAAATAGAATCATGTTTTTCTACCCATTACTACTGTATTAAAATTATATATATCTATAATTTTTTATTTAGTTGACTTTGAACTCAAATCCCCTACATCTAAATACATCTACCAACTACTGAGCCAAGTTATTATTTTATATATTGGGGGCACGCAATAAATATATTGAATAATAGTTTTATATTTAATAAAAAAGCGATATATATGAATATATAACAACACCCTTATATATCATTGTAGTATAAAAACTTCAAACTTTTGGCTTCTTTTTTAAAGGCAAGAACCTTAGTCGATTAAACTTATATTATAGATAACATCTATTTATAATATTTTTTTTGTTTTTTGTTTTTGTTTTGTTTTTTTTTTTTTTTTTTTTTGTGTGTAAACCTAAGGTGATGTGACTTAATTGAAGAATAAAGTTTAGTACGGAAAATTGATGTATATTTATTGGTTTAACAACATTAAATTTAGATTTTAGACACACATATTAGTGCAATTAATTCTCTTACTAACTAATTGAGTCTTACATCTCTAATAAACTAAAGAAATAAACTAAAAGTTAGTTTTTGGCACATAAGTATTTTTCATTTGGGATAACAACCCATAATACCTTAATAAAGACCCTATATTTCAATTATGTCAACTTTTTCTATTATTTACCAAAATGTCTAAGGAAATTGGTTAATTACACAAAAATTAAGAGAAATTGCATTTATGATATATTTTTCCATATTTAGGAATCATCTTCAAAGTTGGAGAGAGAATATACATTTACTATATTCTATTAATTATTTGAGATTTCTTCTTATTTTCAATTAAAGAGAGAAAATGCATTTAATATGATTTTTATTTTTCATTTAACACATTTAGACGTCAAGCAGAGATTGTTTTAACATATATGAAATATACTACAGATATAAATCAGAAATTGAATCAATGTTCAACATAAATCCTAAGTATATATGATAAATTTCTTTTATATCATAGTATGTATAATCCCAACAAATCAAAATTTAATAACAGCTCCGTAATAGAAGTGTAATTCAAAATTAAATTGATAATTTTAATATACCACAATATATAAATCACGCCAACATAATTGTATATATAAAAAATTTCATTTCTATCACAATATATATAATAAATTCTATTTAATTAGTCAGAAATCCCAATGACTTCCATTTAAGCTTTAAATGTATTTATTATATATTATTAATTAGTTAAGATATTTTCATTTGAAATTAATGTGATTTTCTTTTGGAAAATTCTTATAAATAGAAAAATCCAAAAAATATTTACACTTTGCAGCAAAAAATTCTAATTTTAAATATTTTTTTATATTTAAAAAGACTCCTTTTCTGTCCCAAATTTGACTTCAAACATATATCTATATCTATATATATATTGAAGGCACCACTTTTGGTCCGACATTTATTATTATTACTATTATTATTTTTTTCCCCTCTTTTTCATGTTTATTTTATTTATTTTTAAGCTAATTTTATTTTTTTTAACTTAATTTAAATTATTTTTAAGTGACTTGTGTATTCGTTTTTATTCAAATTTATTTCTTTTTATTATTATTATTATTATTATTATTATTAACTACTTTTATTTTCTAACTTATTTTTATTATTATTCTTGTGTTTCTTACTATTATTAATTATTATTATTTTCTTCTCCCTTTTAACCATTCTTCAACAACTCCATCTTCTTCCTCCCAACCTTCTTCTTTCCCATTTTCTCTCCTTTTGGATCTACAAAAAAAAATCTCAACACCCCACCTTGCTTCTCCTATAAATTGATCACAGTGTTGGAGGGGAAGAAAAAGTTATATATAGAAAGAAGAAGGGGAAGAAAAAATAAAATAGGAGGAAGGAAAGGATTGAAGACAAAAGGAAGAAGGAAAGAAACATATTGAGACTAAGTGTGAGAGTAAAGTGAAAAGAATAGAAGAGGAGAGAAAAGGAAAAGAAGTGTTCCAGCGAGCACCAATTCGACGAACAGTAACTCTTACCACAGGCGAACCTCCATTCCGGTGGATTATTGTAACTTTCGATGAAGACCTACAACGACTGTCATCACCTACAAAATAAAGATAGAAAAGTGGAAGAAGAGAAGAAGAAACTGGTGAGGAAGAAGGAAGAGGAGAGAAGAAGATATTTAATAAAGGTGTGGACCTCACTTCTTTCAGTATTATTTTTTTTTAAATGTGGTGAACCCCACTTGACTTTATGTAAATATGTTTTTCCTCTTTTCCTATCTTCTCGAATTTCACCTTTTCTTATTTATATTTTTATTAATTTTATTATTTATTTTGCTCATTCTTCCCCTAATCTCACCAAATTTTTTATTTTCTTTATTTATTTATATTTATATTAATTTTATTATTTATTTTGCTCATTCTTTCTCCCTAATCTCACCTTTTTTTTAATGTTTCTCAAATATCTTTTTTTTTTTAATTTTTTAAGGGATATCTCCAAAATTTTTTACTTTTATTTTTTTTTCCTTTCTAACTTTAGTTTTACTAACCATTAGGTTCTTAATATCTTAATTTATTGGATTCTTGTTTTGGATCTTTTACGACTCTCCATTGCATGATTTTAAGTTTTGATGATTTTTTTTAAAAATTTAAATAGATTGTAGTTTAAAATTTCTTTAAAACATTTAAACAAAACTTTTACTTTAAAGTTGAATATAGATTATAATTTAACATTGTTAAATATGATTCTATTCAATTTTTAGTTTTAAAGATTCTGAATAATATTCTAAATTGCTTGAATTTAAAACTTTAAATATGAACTTTAGATAGGTTGTAATTCACATTTTTGCAAAATGAAAATTAATTTTACTTGAACTTATAATTTTATAAGTATATCTCATTGGGATTTAATCTAAGAATTGTCTTGAAATTTCAAACTTCATTATGTTTTGGATTACTAGATAAGTTTTAAATTAGCATTAGTTTTAAATTTCAAAATTTCAAAGAAATTTCAAATGTTTCTTTTGAATGACTTGCATCACTCATAATTATTAATTCACATTTTTCTAAAGTATGAATTAGTTTACATGAGATATTTTCACAATTCTGTTATAGAGTTGATGTTGTTAAATGTCTAAATTCGAAAGGTCAATATTTCATAAAAGAATCCAAATATCAGTTAACATACATTGTTAGTCACAGAATTCAACTATACTTTATTCTTAAAAATTATAGTGAAACCTGGTGAGACATTTTTTTTTACCAAATACGTTTTAAATATGATCGACTAAGGTAATAATTATGTCTAGGCCGAGGTACTTAAGTTGAGGAATACTTCTACCTGGGAATTATTTAACTAGTTGATTCTCATAAGTTTTTGTTTTATTAATTTCCATTACAATTTTGGATAATAGAATAAAACATTTTTTTAAAACGGGTGTTGTAGTGTGCTAATACATTTCCTACACTCAATAACCCAAAACATATCTTTGGAAAAGTAGACCATTTTTATTTTTATTTTTTTTAATGGGTGACCAATCACACCTTAAAACGATTGGTGATGACTCCAAGCATTTCACCTCAAAAGAGGACCCTAGGAAAGGACGTTGGCCCGTGTTGCGATGACGTTGTATATATACACTGAAATATGTATTTGTATATACCTTTGTTTATTTAAAAATATAAAATGTATGATATATACTATGATATAAATTGAATTTATGATATATCGTGATATATTGTGTTATATTGAAGTTGTTATATTAATTTTGAACTACACTTCAATTAGGAAGTTGTTGTTAAATTTTGATTTATTGAGATTATTTATACTGTTACGATATATATTGGGATTGCAAACATCTAAAACAATTTTCTAAGATATGTTTAAAGTAACCATGAATTTGTTAGAAAAATCAGTTGTGTGATACGTCAAATACATTAAATGAAAATAGAATAATATTAAATGCATTTTCTCTCTCAAATTGAATATTGGGAGAAATCTCAAATAATTAATAGAATATAATAAATACATTTCTCTCTCTCTAGCATTAAAAATGTTTTGTAAATATGGAAAAGTATATAATAAATGCACTTTTTGTAAACCCCTGAACTTGTTTTACTAGTTAATTAAGATTAAGTCCTCTTAATTATGAGTTAAAGATGTGTATTAATATCAATGGAAAGAGTAAGTTAAGTGGGTATAATGAATAATGCGTATGAAATGTAAGAGAAGGAAAATTTTCTAAGCGTTTTGACTATATGCATTCAAATTGTAAACATGGTTGATGCATAGAGAGTTGGAGAAGTCTATTAATAATAAACCGGAAAAAGGGCAAGGAAATATGTTAAATGTGGAACATTGAGTTCTCGAATGAAGTAGAAACAAGTTAACACTAAGAGAAGGTAGAGAGGGTTCTATGCGTTGGAACTATGAGGCGCCACGTAGCTAGTCCGGTTGAACTATGTGACTAGAGGTCCAAGAAAGGGGGTGTTATGGCTAAGTACAACAAAGTGGTATGAAAGATTTATGCAACCAACTTTGTATATCAATGTTGAGGCCAAACTGACAAGTGATGCGACAAAAGAGTATGCGTTGAAAGGAGAAGGCTTGGGTGGCTGCAAGGCCATGCGATAAAGTTTAAGCTAATGAATTTAGCTTAATTAACGAGTAAGTAAGCTAGGTGGCAGCCTTGTAAACGTCAATGAAAGGATAAGCATGTCAGGTGACAATTAATTAAGCAAACTCTTCATGCCCACTCAAGTTTAAATAGGCTTAGCAACGAAGGAGACTGTTTTGCCAAACATTTTCTAAGGCCTAAGTGAGAAATGTTACTGCCATCTGAAGATTTTGAAAGTTGAAGAATTTTCAGCCAGCTAAAGGAAAATTTGAGGAATTTCTAATCGATTCCGGAAGAAATAATGCTCAAATTCTAAGGTAAGTAAAAGTTAAGATATTTTTGAGCAATTTCCTAAAAAGGAGTTTAGTTTTTATGAATGTTGGAATTAAGTTAAGAAATCTGGAAGATTGAATCTGAAAATGATGTTGTGGAAGAATAAGCAGACAACTGCATACAAAGAACAAGCAAGCAGCTGAACTAGTGATGTTATGCATTGACGCATACAACATAGTCAATCCACAACGAAGGCCCTTTGAGTATTTCGCATAGACTGAAAAGGCGTTTCAGCGCTTACCCCAGCACCTCAAGGAAGGATTTTTAATTATCAGCCAAATTCTAAGGTAAGATGGCTAAGGATAGTCGATGCGATGAAGATAGTTCGATACGTCGAGCTTAGTTCTTGTGATTTAGTTACTTTCTTTGCATTTATAAATGCATATGATAATTGATTTGCTATATTTTGCAAATGAATTATCTGCTAAATTTCAAGTTCACTATGATTTGTACGGGGATCTAAATGAGACAAAAACGATGCATTTCATATAATTTATTTTTCCAACTTCTTAATTCCTCCCCCTAATGTTAGAAAATTTGTCTCATTAAAATGACAATAAGCAAATTGTGCAGTAAATACATCACCCGCCAGGGGTTCAAAATATTTAATAATTGATGGGGAATCATATCCAACATATATTCCTAACCTCATTTGAGGACCCATCTTAGTACGTTGCGGTGGAGCAATATGAACATATACTGCACATCCAAAAATTATCAAATGGAAAATATCTTATTCATGGCCATAAACTAATTGTAATGGCGAGTACTTATGATAAGCTACTTATGCGTAAAAATGATGCTGCATGCAAAATAACACGTCCCCATACAGAAGTAAGAAACTTAGCTCTCATAAACAATGGTCTAGCACTTAACTGTAAGCGTTTTATAAATGATTATGCTAAATCATTTTGTGTATGAACGTAAAATCATGAAATTTTCACTAAACTTTTCTCCAAAAGTTTTAGATTTCTCATCAATCTTCATCATCCTACAAAATGCATAAATGACCACTATTTATAGGAGAATTGACAAGTAGGACGTGGCCATTAGGACACTAACACGTATAAATTTGTGAAACGTGGGGTAACATATTTAAGGACACATGGTCCTTTTTGAGATGAACATCTCTTCTATAATATTTATAATAATTTTCAACTATTACAAGAAAATATATACTTTTAACTAAAATAAAAAATTAATTAAAAAATTATTTTAAATAACAAAACTGCTGAAATATTTATAAATAATAACAAAATGTTACAATCTATCGTTGATCATGATAGACTACTAGTTGTGTCTATCATCATACGGATAGTAGTCTATAGAGATCTATCGCGGTCTACAAATTAATAATTAATTCTATTATATTGGATATAATATTTCCATTTTAATAATTTATTTAGTGTTAACAAATAATTTCTAATGATAATAAAATTACATCGACTAGTTTCAAAGCCAACCATCAAATATAAAATATCATTAAAGTTATTGTTATTATATTAATATTTTATGTAAATAATTGATTTGATATTTGTAAATAATGAATGACTAAAATAAAATTTCATCACGTCTCAAAAAAAACATCAACTAAAAGAATTAAAATGGATTTTTTTATTAGAAGTGTATATAATAATTTTATTTATTTTAGAAATTTAAATTAAATATTTAACCCATTAAATAAAAATTAAAAATGATAAAAAAATTACATATAATAAAAATAGATTAGTATAAGTTTATATGGGAAGAAAAATGATTAGTAGTGAAAATAAGCAAGAGAGTAAATCTATTTCAAAGGAGAGACTAGACTGTAAATAAGAGAGAGAGGAGAAAATATATAAATGGTTTTCAAAAGAGTAGAAAAATAAATTTAGTATTTTCTAGTTATTACCAGATTGCAAAGGTTCTAAAAAATAATTATGTGGGGTGGGAAAAATGAATTTTTTTTTGAAATAATATTTTTTAATAAATAATGACAAAAATAGGGTTGGAGGGAAACAATTTCTAAGAATGTGTTTTGAGAAAATATTGACAAAACTAGTGTAGTGTAATTGTGTACCTGATACACAATTACCATGTGGCATACTCGTGTACCCGGTACTCGAGTACCATTTAATCCAGTCAGTTGACCGGTCAAGTGAACTCGTGTACCTGGTACACGATTCGCTTATATTTTTTTTTCTTTTTTTCTTTTTTTAAAGTTAATTGTTAACTTAATTATATAACTTAAGTCTTTCATCATTGCTTATAATTGTTTTTTTAATTGTTGAACTTAATTATTAAACTCAATTCTTTCATTATTAAACTTAATTTTATATTTAATCTACAATGAAAACATCTTGCACTCATATTAAAAAAAAAATACCATGATATTAAAGAATATTTACAATTAGTTCTTTAATTTACAATTTGAAAATGATACAATGTGGGATTTAAAAACGACCCCTGGCCCTTACTCCTCATGGGGTTGTCTTCGTGTCCCTCTAAATTAGGTTCACCTCGTTGTCGCTGTCGTCTACAACGAATACGTCTTCGATCGGTGTCAGCAACATTGAGTCGTCTTATTTGTTGAATAATATCTTTTGACCAATGTTTGCAGACACATTGAACCCAATTCTGGTAAATTGTTCTGAATATTGTTGAACATCGCCAATAAAATTATTCTGTACAATAAAAAAAATAAATATTAAACAATATTCATATCATATATATGGAAAATGTGATTTTAAATCTCTTACCATGCAGTAATAGAAAGCACCGTCAGGTGAGATAAATCGCCTCGTGATCGAATTATACCAGGGAAAGTAGTCGTCTGATACAGCTGGCCTATTTGTTAATTCTCCCTGTACACAACGATCACGTCGTCCATGCCAGTAGGATAAATATTTCGAATGGATTCGACGCCAGTCTTGGTCGTGCTTACCTCTTAAATTGATCTGGTGTAGTGCTGGGAGTGTATAGGACAACGAAGGTATCGTTTGTCGCATACCGAACTGTCTCAGCACACTATCTGGCCACTCTACTATATGGAAGCATATAAGAGGGCTAACAGTCAACCAGATGTCTTCACCATTACAACAATAATCAGGTAAGGATAACCAAATCTGTGTGTATGGTGTCCAAATAACCTGACAAAAAAAGATAATAATAAGTATACATATAAAATGTTTTAAATATTCATTTATATACATATTTACTATCTGATTATGCGTCAGCATGTCGAATATTTTTCTGTACACGAGCAACATATTTGTTGATTGTTCAGAGGCAGCTAATACACCACTCCATTTAAAATTATAAAAAAATATAATTAATTTATATTCTTACATAAAATGGTAACAAAATAAATATATAAATAAAATAATATCTGACACTAAGTGGACGATGATCCGGAGCCTGTAATTGGACTTGTGGTGCTATAATTGGAAATCGATTATAAGCTTATACTTGTAATAGTATCAGTGGTCCTGCTATTTCTAACGCTTGTGTATTGGAAGCCCGACAAAGTTCTTTGTACAACCATGCAAGACATGCACCACCCCACGAGTACGTACCAGCGTGCTCGAAATCAGAAAATAATGGGAGGAACATGAGATGCACTAGAGTATTTAACTTGTCGGCAAATAAAAATCCTCCAATAAGCTGTAGGATGTATGCTCGTGTGTACCTACGTACGCTGATGTTGTCGGCATTGGGAGGTAATTCGGGAAACTGGGACGCCAACCAAGGGATACTCAATCTTGATCCCTTCAGATCCTCTGGTAGAACGCCTAAGAGCTCTTCTCAAACGTTCTTCCAGTCATACTGTAGTGAGCCTGCCAGTGGTTGCCCGTCCACTCGTAACCCAAATTGTATGGCAACATCCCATGATTTACATTTAACATACCAAAGATCCTGATTTGATTCCATTACAACAATTTCATAGTGTTCTGTCACACAATATTTTTTCACAACAAGCTGTAAATCTTCTTTGGTATTAAACAACATTCCTTTTTGTATTAACCTACAGTTATCTACTCCTACATATCTTTCTTCCAAAGTAGACCCTAGTTCACACATTGAATTTTTCATTTCCCAATCTATTTGGGTGAACATTTCCGACGGTACCAACTCAAGATCATGTTCACCACTACTGTCGTTTCCAAATAATTCATCAACTTCAACGTCAATGTCACTATGTCCATCATTTCCAGGTTCAAAAATTACTAAATTTTCAGGATGCATTGACATAGTTATTATGTTTTTTTCAACGGTTATAGTTGACAAAAAAAAAATATGTTAATATGTCAACCCAACAAACTCCAATATCTCAATTTAACATAGAAGATCTAAATATTATACATTTAAATCAGACCAGCCCAAACAAATAAACAAATATAAGATCTACAAACATATACATATAAGATCAACCCAACAAATACATATAAGATTTCTAAGTTTAAATCAATCCAAACAAATAAAAAAATATAAGATCAGCCCAAAAACATACCTAAAGTAAATCATACATAAACTATATATAAACTAAATCATACATAAACTTTACATAAACTAAATCATACATAAATTAAATCACACATAAACTATACATAAACTAAGTTTAAAATAAACTCAACCCAAAAACATGCAAAAACATACATATAAATACAGATCAACCCAACTAGATAAAGAAATACACCGCAGAAACGAGCAAAAATCGGCAGCCAAAAATGTATGAAAATCGAGCAACACGACCGCTACAATGGAGGATTAGATGAGGATCAAATGGAGGACTGAAAATCGAGCAAAATCAAAATTTTGGAAGATTTCGGTGAAATGGAGGCCTCGGTGAGGAAAATCAACGAGATTTTGGAAAGTAAAAAGCAAAATAGAAGAAGAAATCGAAAGCAAAAATCGATGAGAGGAAGAAATTGTTGGTCTCGGTGAGGAAGAAGAAGTGGCGGTCTCGGTGAGGAAGAAGAAAAGGTCGTTTCGGTGAGGAAGAAGAAGGGGCGGGTGGAGTTTTTAATGCGGGGAAGTCATGTACCCGGTACATGCTTAGGGTAATCGTGTACCCGGTACACGATTTCCTCAGTCAAACCTGCATGACTGCCACGCCAAACTGGGCGTGCCAGGTGGCCAGGTACTTGTGTACCCGATACACGATTTAGGGCTTATCTGTACTCGGTATACGATTAAGGTGTAATCGTGTACCCGGTACACGATTTAAACACCTATCTTTGGGAATACTTTCCCCCAACCCTATTTTTGTCATTATTTTAAAAAAAAATTCGGAAAAAATAGAAATCGTGGATTTTCAAAAGGGGAAAAAATGAGAGGCGAATCATGTGAAAAGTAAAGAAAACAAAAGGTGCAAATGTGTAATATAATAATAATAAGAGAAAATTACATTTTTGTCTCTAAATTTTGGATTTAGTTTTCATTTAGGCTACCTTTAAGGAAGGTGTATCACAATAAATGAAAGGTAATTTAGAAAGTGAAACCTTTTTTTTTAAAAGGTTTGTTAGTGGTTATCAATGTTCTGCATTTGTAATGACAGGTGGATCCCAGTTGAAAATTCATAATCAAGTAATATAATATGAACAAGCGTGAAGTGATCAATTGAATTACATTCGAAAATCATGTCACATCATTATTGTTACCATTATGAATATAGTTATAGTTACTATTATTGATCCTCTTTCAGAGAAAAAGCTACGAATTTTGATATATTTACTATTACTGTTATTGCTATTGTTACGGTTTGGTTCTCAGATGTAAATGTAACCATAACAGTAACAGTAAATTTTCTTAATTAATGGAGTTCCATTACGATTACACCAATTTTTATTACGAATTGGTAAACATGGCTTTAGTCCAATTATTTCAAAGGGTTACCCATTTCGTCTTTAAATTATGAACTTGATTTCAGTTTAGTATTTTAGATTTCAAAATGTTACAGCCATTTAAGTTTGAGTTTTGTTTCAATTTGATCTCTAGATTTTAAGATTTAATATTGGTTTGAAGAACTTTTTTAGTCCCTAACCTTTTATGAAAGTAACACTTTAGTTCTTGAAATTTGGTTTGTAACGATTTAATCCTTATACTTTTAATTATGTAACAATTTAATCCATAAACTTTGATGTGTAACAATTTAGTCATTTTACTTTCAAATTTGTAACAATTTAGTTCCAACATTAAAGAAAACTTCATCAAAATTAGATATCAATTTTAATCCTGTATAATATAGACTTTGTATTTTATAAAAATATTGAGTTTCTAATTAGTTTATCCATTTATTTATTGAAGAAAACCCATTAAATCTTACACTAATTTCAACATTAGAGACTAAATTATTACAAATTTTAAAATATAAGAAAATGTTTAAAAATTAAATAGTTACAAATCAAAGTTCAATAATTAAATTGTTTCTTCTATGAAAGTTTAGAGACTAAAATTTAACTTTAACATTTCAAACTTTTAACCTCAATTTTTTATTAAATATTCACTTTATGTCGTTTAGTCTTAGTATTTATTAATAAAATAATTTTCAAAATATAAGAAGTAATGGAATGAAATGTTAACTTTGAGGAGTATTTTTGTATGATTTTCCAAAAAACAAACAAAATTTAAAAATAAAAAAACCATATTTTTAATTAACAACCCGACAGTTGTTCCTAATTTCCCCTGCATTTCCCGTGATCACATCCACTCTACTAAGCCGAACCATAGCCCTCACAAAACTCTTCTTCCATGTTCTTGGTTCATACGCCATTCTTCTAACAACCTCCGCCGTCATCGGATCCTCCGCCATATCTTGGTCCGATCGGAGCAACGTTCTTCCTTCCAACAGCCTCAAATAGAACGCATTATCCAGCTTGAAAGGCGACGACGGATCGAAATTCACTAGTCTTTCTCTTCTTCCCTGATCTTCCGCTAACTCCGCCGTATCGGAATTCGGCGGCGGACACATCACCGACAAGTAATAACCGTAGGCCTCATCCATGGTAGGATCTGGAGACTCGGTTCCGCTGTAATTGTAAATTCTGTCTTCGAAGAAACTGCATTGTGCTCTTCCGATCGAATGCGCTCCGATTAAAACCACCATTTCGTCCGCCGTCATGCCTTTTTTTGTGAATATTTCGACCATCTCATCGACGGGCATACTTGGAATCGGGAGGTTACCGAATACGTCGGCGGCACGGGATGAGAGACCGTCGCGACGGCCGCCGGGGATTATGTAGTACGGTATACCGGAGAAGACGGTAGCGTCTCTAGTTGCGAAGGCTAATATATCTGCGCAAGAAACAATTCTGGGGCATTCGCTTTCGATTCTGGCCTTGATTTCGTCGATTAGTTTCATACCTCTCAGAGTTTTGCCGTTTGCTGGTGATATTTTTTCTACTGGCTCCCCTGAAATTGTTGAATCCAGTAGAATTGAAGCGTCGCAACCCTGTTTGGTTTTAAACATTTTGAACGTCAATCTCTAGCAATTTTCTCATGTAAAATGGGGTTTATTTTTTTTATATATACTTTTTAAAAGGAGTTAACGAGCATAAATTTAAAAATAAGGGATTTAATGAAAATTTTATTTAACGTTTTCATATATGAGTTTGGTAACTGATTCAGAAAATTATAATTTAAGTAAATTTTTAAATGTGATCGAGAATATGTTTAGTTGCTCACTAGATATTAGGTTGTATACAAACAATTATTAATTCATCTTTTTTAAAATTATTTTTAAATATAAAAAAATGTACAAAAATATTTACAAATAGTAGCAAAATATCATCATCTATATAAATTGCGATATATTGCTATAAGTGCCTATCTGTGTCATGATAGACACTAGAATATGATATTTTGTTATTATTTATAAATATTTTTAGAAATTTTATCATTTAAAATAAGTTTTCTCTTCTTTTAAGTATAAAAAGTTTTTTAAAAAAATACAACTGATGAATTAAAAATAGATATTGACAAGGTTAAACACGTCATATTATTTTTTTTTTTATTCTTTATAGAATTACTTTATTTAGTGAGCATTTATAAACTAATTTCAAACTCATTAAAGTAAAACAGCAACATGTCATATTCAGAATTTCAATAATTAATAAATTTAAATTAATACATCAATGATCATAAGTGTTAGTTCTCAACAACTAAATAAAATCTAAATGATCACATACTATTAATCTATTAGTGTTAGTTCTGTAAAAGAAAGTTTAAATATCAACTAACAAAAATATATTTTACGAAAATTCTAACGTCTTTAAAATTTTAATTTTGTGGCTAATATGCATCGGAGACCTATTAACAAAATTCAATCTTATATCTATTCAATTTGATAATTTAAAAAGGGACTTACATTGACAAAGCAATCATGGAAAAAAAGGCGAATGAGGGCAGCAGCAAGAGTTGGATCTTGATCAAAGGCAGCTCTAGAAACATCATTGGCGAGTTTCTCAGCCTGAGGGCAACTATACCGATAGAATCTGGCGTGCAAGTGGCGACCCTTGTTCTCATCCGCCGAGGAACAAGTTGAGAAGATTAAAGAACAAGCGATGAAGAAGGCGGCGAATGTCGTTACTTGGTCAGCCTCCATTTTGGTCGCAATTTTGATGGTTTTCCAGCAAGGTTCACTGCCTTTGCAACGCTTGGTGATTGCTCCGATGGCCGGAACATGTCCTTATAATTTATAAGAAAACGTAGATTTTGCTGTTATTGTTATTGTTTTTTGTTATTTGTTTTTTGTTTTTTTTTCCTTCCCAAACAATGGAAAGTTTTGAGTTATATTTTGTCTAATAATATTCATGGTTTATTGTTTGTGTTAGGGAGAATGACTCATTTGGACAAAGTAAGTTATATGGGTAAAAACACACGTTCAGAATTTCTTGAACCAATTGTTCTGATATCATTTTAAATTACTAATGAACCAAAAAGCTCAAAAGTTTAAGCTAGTAATTTAGGCAAATTTAATTATATATCACTAACACTTCCCTTCACTTGTAGGCTTGACCCAAGAAGTAAAAATCAACATTAATTGGAGAGGAAATAACAATGCACGAGCTTGAACACAGGACCTCCCTGGACCATATGCTCTGATACCATATTAAATTATCGATTGATCAAAATCTTAAGCTTAACCTAGTGAATGAAGGCAAAATTAATTATATATCACTAACATATCCAATTAGGAGAAATGAATATTAATTGAGGAGGAAATAATTAGGAAAATTGCATTGTATGACAAATACATTTTAAGAAACTAAAGCATGACTTCAATTTTTTTGTAATTGCAGGTGTGACAATCATATAGCAATCACATAGAAATTTGATAGCAATCAAATTTTCAGGCGGAAGCTTTTTGACATGTTTGCAAAAAAGCAAAACCTAAGGACACATGTCCAAGTTTTAATTTTTTTTTTTTTATTAAAATTACAATTGCCCCAAATAATAATGCAGGGGCTTGAACATACTACTTCTCAAGATCACCTGTTTTGATACCATCTTAAATCATCAATTGACTCAAAACCTTTTATTAGTGGGTAAAGACAAATTTAATTGTATATTTTTATTCCTTTTGTGGCTCCTTTATAAAAGGCCATCTCGGCCATTCAGAAATATTGAAAAAATTTGGGCAAATTCTCTCCTATATTCAAGCTTTTATCAGAACCTTGATCGTTTGGAGTTTGGTAATTAAAGGATAAATTCGTTATAATGTCACCGATGATATCTTTCGATCGTGCCATGATCGGTTTCTTCTTTTAGTTTTGCTCTTCGTTTCTTTGCGGGTCATCACGTGGGCTGAATGTGAATAGAAGAACAAACAATCATGGCCCGAATTTTGTCCACTATTTGATAAATCGACTTATTTAGGCTACCCCTTTAGTAATACTTTTGTTTTTTTAAAAAATTAAACCATCTTACTTTTCTTACCATGATTTGCATATTTTTTATTACAATAATTGAATTCTTAGCTAAATTTCAAAAAACAAAAACAAGTTTTTCAAAACTACTTTTTTTAGTTTTCAAAATTTTGCTTGATTTTTTAAACCATACTAGATAACAAAGGAAAAAAATTGGATGTGGAAATAGTATTTATAGATTTAATTTTTAAAAATAAAAAATAAAAAACAAAATGGTTCTTAGAAATAAGGTTTTATAATTATAACACTTAAAATATTTTTTAATATTTTATTTTCGTTTCCTCCCTTTAATCTCCCTTTCTCACTTATTCTTTTTGTCTTCTCTCTCTAAATCCCTTTTCTATATTTCATCTTCAACATAGATAATGCTTTTTTCTATGTATTCTGTTTTCGATGATGGTATCGACATACAATATTTGACGATTGACAGCAACATACGAAGTATTTGCAAACTTTACAGAAATTAAGTGTAGAGGGCAAGAACTAGAAGCGTAAGGGCGAGAAAGTAAACTACAATTAGACAAGAGTAAGAAAGTAAGCCAAAACTAGAACCAGAATAAAAAATAAATATTAAAAAAACTAATTTGAAAAATTGTTTGATGACATCAACAAAATGTTTGAAAGCTTTGTTTTAAAAAAACCAATATGTACTAAAAAAAAAGGTGATCAAATTTATTTTTATTTTCAGAAAATTTAAGGTATCATTCATATATATATATATATATATATATATTATATTAAATTTTCAATTATATGATCATTCAGACTAATCATAATAAATTTCATGCATGAGAAAATACAATCCAATATATTTTAAAAATTTCAAAGAAAAAGGTTAATAGAGGTTAGTATTTATATATATATTTAAAAAGTTAATAATAAGTCAATAAAGATTGTATTACTAAAATGAAATAAAACTCAAAGTATATGTAGACAAAAATTATATTTTAACCTATATAATTCATTATTTATTTATCAACATGAACATTCTAAGATTCATAGTTGTTGATACTGAATTTTGGTAACTATTGTGAACTTATAATATATGGGAGGAATCCAATGATTACCCTGCATAATCGAAAACCTTGCACTGGTGTGGTGTTTGACCACCAACAGTCTAATGATTAAGTTAGTAATCATTTAGATAGAGCTATATAATAGAGAATTAAGAATGCTTTTCAGCCTTCCTTAAATGTCACGAGTCCTCTCGATTATATAGAGATAAGTTTCATAATAATCATTTGCAAATTAATTTCTCAAGTCATTAATTAAATTGTTATTAGCCATTATGAATAATGAATTTTTGTTTAGTACAATTGAGGATAGGGGATTCGAACTACATGCCTTGTAGTTTATAGTACACTCGTATGCCAATTGAGTTGTGCTTGATTTGGCATAATTCATAAGATTTATTTCACTGGTGGACCTAAACACATGTAAAAGTTAACTACTTAGGCATTATTTTGCCTTCACGGTTCATCTCCATACTTAGATATTATTTTTCTCTTATGACCATCCTTATGAGTTGGTCTTCATATGAAGTCGGCACGGCCAACCTCTATGGCTTTCTTCACTTCCATGGTCGAACTCTAGTAGAGTTGATTTTCATGGTCCTTGTTGATTTTATGATGGGTTCAATTGATCTCTTTAGCTCTTGTGTGGTTGAGCCTATGAGTCGATAACCATACTTAGCTAAATAAAAATTTTCTCTTCAAATGATCTATTGGGCATCCCATTGTAGCTAAGTATGTAGCCATATATTTTACCCACAACAATAATATTTAAATTTTAAGAAATTATTAAATTAATCGGACTGGATTTGTTTTCTTGAAAAAAAAAATAAGAGACTATATTTGAGATGAGATAATGCTATAAATCGTATTTTATGGAAAAGAATTTAAAGAGACAAAGATAAGAGAGCTCAAAATGTAGATGAGAATTTATTCTCCACCACAGTCGTAAACGATCATATATAAGGAAAATGTTTTTCTTTTTTCGAATGGGAGTCAAGTTTAGAACAAATTTTCACATTTTTAATAATTAAAAATCAATAAGTTCGATTTTATGTGTTGGTAATATTTGTTTAAGTCTAGCAGATACATATCAGGTTGTTTCTATATTCAGCTTATCTATCTAAGAGTTGTTTTCTGGAAATGCTGATTCTGCAAAATATTTTCCTTATGTGAAAAATTTTGTCTGCAATATTTTTGTGGATCTCTTGCATTCTTTATCTGCGACTATTTTGAAATCTAGTGGTTGACCTTCTACGTGTCTGCTATGCATATTTAAAGACTTTTGATATGTGGTTTTGGGTTGGCCATTTTCACGAGGAATATCGAGTGTCATTGTTGTGAGAAGTATTTTTGTCAAGAGTATTATGTCCATCTTTGAAGAGAACAAAGACTATGTTGTTGTAAGGTTGGAGACATACTCCAAACTTTTTGTATGCTTAATTGATTGACATCTTGAGAAGGGATTCTCAAGCTTAAGAGGAGCCTAAGCTAAACGAGTGGGGTGGTCTTCACTTGAGAGGGAAAGATAAAGATCAAGTGAAAGGAAGTCTCACGGCTTAAGGAAAGCTTAAGTCTTATTGAGAGGGAGTCTCAACCTTATGGGGAACCTAAGGAATTCTTTAATGATATCAATACTTAGGGGGAGCCTAAGTCACTGAGAGAGGGAGTCTTACATCTAGGGAAGCCTAGGTGAAAGGTTGAGTGATTAAGCTCCACGATGGTCACTGTAATCAAACTGTAGTTATAGATAAATACTATGTTGTAATCGCTTATCATTTATATTAATGGAGTTATATTTTCTAGGTATACTGCCCCCTAGATGTAGGTGATATTGCACTGGATAAGGTTACCAATCTCTTGTGTTATTTTTTTAGAAAGTTTTTTTTCCTATCGGGGGTGTGATTCTCCAAAACAAAACAAAAAGAAGAAGAAAATCACACCTTACTCCGAATCACTAGAAAGGATCACCAGTGCAGTTCGGGCCTTATTGGTCTTCTTAATCCTGGCATTTGTCTCTCGGCCAGCAGGTCTTTCATCAGTACGACGACGTTTTTTTTGTGGTTGATGCCCTAAATCTCGTAGGGTCCTATAATTTGTAAACTTTATATGAAAAAACTTTTATGGATTAATAATATATGATATTTTTATTCACTTTGTCTATAAAATATGTGATATTTTAGTTGCATTAACCACAAGCCAATAAACTAACATCGAAGTTTATCGTTGTAACTTAAACATGTATGTAGAGATAAACAGGTAGATCATGTTTAAGTGATAATCTAAATGGTCTGTAGTATATGGATTGTTGGGGTTGATGCCCTAAATCTCCTAGGTTCCTGTAGTTTGTAAACACCTATATGAACAAATGCTTGTGATGTAATAATATGAGACATTTTCTTCATTGTTGTCTATGAAATATGAGATATTTTATTTGCATTAACCACAAAGCTGAGATCCCAGGTTATTGTTGTAACTTAAGCATATATGTGGAGACATACAAGTGGATCATGCCTTAAGTGATAACCTAAATGGTCTGTAGTATATGGATAAAGGAGGGAAACTTTATCCTTGTGACACTATGAATACAACTCACTTTGTAGATGTTACAAGTGTTGTAAAGTGCTACAGATGGTCTGATCTTGATCATTCATGTGGAGACATGCAAGCGGGGGTGTCCTATACAAAAGAGTTTGTATAAGACCGAACCACGAAATATTTAGTCTCGTTATATAACACCGTTCATGACAGAGACTCTTATTTCACTAGGATGACCATATGTAACATGACCTTAATCCTGAGTGAGTTGGGAACTCTTACCTATAAGGGTGGTCCTTTGATTTGCATGGGTGCAGGTGGCCAGATTGCCGAATCAAACCTACCAATTTGGGGTTTCATCTGATTGGGGAGCTGGGAACTCAGCTACACAAGATGAAATTCACTCATTCCTCGAAACAAGGGTAAGTATATAGATTGCTCCACTAACTGCTGATTCTAGGACTTGAACGATGTGATGCCACACACTTTCTCATGGCTCGAAAGGTGTTCACTCATAGTAGAACTATGACGTATTGTTCATTAGAGGAATCAGTGGTACTTAAGGAGTTAGATGTAACTACAGGAAAAAACAGTAAATTGGCCCAGTTGTACTTACGAGCGATCTGTGAAGGGTTATCGTACCACTGATTGGTTGTATCTAATTAACACAGAAATATATTTGTAGTGAGAAGAGTGCAGTTGTCGGTCTTTTGTGGAGTGTTCGGCAATTAACGGATGGTGGATTTCATGATTAAAGAGTTTAGTCAGTTATTCTTGGAGTTTTAAGCTACAGGTCCATAAGGTACCCTTGGTAGCTCAATAGATTCAAGTTGAGAATTAGCTTTTAGGTTAGTTTGAAGTGTTTAAATTAACAAGAGGGAATATAATTAAATTCGTTCAATTACATGTTATATAATTGATTTGATGTATAAGATATATTAATTGGAGGATTTGATATAAATATGATTTATATTAAATAAAGAAAAAAAGAATTATGGTTTAAATATTACATATGATGTATATTAAAATAATAGGTTATAAATATAATATAATAAGTTAGTTATTATATTTATTTATAATTAAATACAATTATGAGATAATTTTTTAGTTAGTTATTTAATTTATCCTTTAACTGTGCAAGTGGGAGGTTATTTTGAGTTTTGAATAAATGAAGGATAAAATGAAAAAAGTTTTCATTTTCAAGAGATCGTTTCATTTAGTAAATTACTAATCGTTTTGCTCACGAGAGATTACACGATAGCCTTCTAACGAGAGACTAAACGATCGTATAAAGCGATTTATTAAACGATCATGTAAACGATCTAGCGAGATTTACTAAACGATCGTGTAAATGATTGAGCGAGAGATTAAACGATCGGTTAGGTGATTCTCACGAGAGCGAGATTTAATAAACGATAAAGTATTCTCAGTCTATGCCATAGACAGAACCATTCTCCCACTTATTTGATTGTGTAGTTCGATCATTTCTTCCTCATTCCCTCTACCAAATTCACACAGAGCCCACACCTTCTGGATTCTCACTTCGAGAATACCAAGGTTTCCTAGTAGTAGTGTCAAAGGGTTCTTGTTTAAGGAGTAGACTGTTCGTGATCTGAACAACAGCGGGAGATTGCTAGACGATTGGGACGACAACGAGAGATTGTTGCCTAGTTGTTCATGAGAGCGAGAGATTTACAGAAGAAGAGTTCTTCAAAGACATATCTCTCATTCCTTTTGTATTTGATTACTTTAGCATGTTGTAATTTTGTATAAGATGCATAACTGTTCTGTATGTTTGTGAATGTCTTTATTCTTTCACAATGAACTTAGAAAGATCTTGCTTCTGCTCATTAGTTCTCTTGAATAAGAGTTCTTTCATGGATAAGACTGAGTACCTTATCCTGCTGACACTATAAGTATGGCCTGCTTTGTAGGTGTTACAATTGTTGTAAAGTGCTACAAATGATCTGATCCTGATCCTTCATGTATTAGACATGCGAGCGGATATATTCTATACAAAAGAGTTTGTATAAGACCAGATCATGAAATGTTTAGTCTCATTATATAACACCGTTCATAATAGAGACTTTCATTTCACTAGGATGACCATAGGTAACATGACTTGAATCCTGAGTGAGTTGTGAACTCTTGCCTATGAGGGCGGTCCTTTGATTTATATGGGTGAGAGTCGCCAGATCGTCGACTCAACAAGCCTACCATTTTGGGGATTCGTATGATTGGGGAGCTAGGAACACAACTACACAAGATGGAATTCACTATTTTCCCGAAGTAGGGGTAAGTAGATAAATTACTTCCTTAAGGGCTAATTCTGGGTCTTGAATAATGTGGCGCCACACCCTCTCCTGGCCCAAGAGGGGTTTGTCATAGTAGGACTATGATTTATTGTTGATTAGAGGGATCAGTGGTACTTTAGAAGTTAGGTGTAACTATAGGGGGAAAACGTTAATTTGGCCCAACTGTACTTACGAGCAATTTGTGAAGGGTCATCGTACTGTTGATTGGTTATATTCAATAGACACAAAAATATATCTGTAGTGTGAAGAGTGCAGTTGTCGGTCTTTAATGGAGTGCCCGACAGTTAACGAATGGTGGATAATGTAATTAAAGAGTTTAATTAATTATTCATATACCGTTGAAGCTTCAAGCTACAGGTCCATAAGGTCTCCTTGGTAGCTCAAAAGAATTTAGTTGAGAATCAGTTTTTGGGTTAATTTGAATTGTTCAAATTAATAAGAGGGAATTTAATTATATATGATTCAATTATATATGATATAATTATTATAATATATTTTATACATTATAGTTTAATTGGAGGAAATAAATATTTGAATGAGATTCAAATATAATTTTTATGAATGTGATTCATAGTTGTTAAATTTAATATAAATGTGATTTATATTAAATACCATAAAATAAAGAAAATGAACTATAGTTTATATTGTATATGATACAATATTTAAACTATAGGTTATTTGTTATATTTGATATAGTATATAGTTTAATATAAATAAGATATGATAAGTTAGTTATCTTATTTATTTATATGATTTTATTATTTTGAATAATAAATTTCTATTTTCTCTCCAACTACCTTAGTGGGTGGTTAATTAGTTTTATGGCAAAAAAGAATAAAAGACAATAAGTTTTCTTCTTCTTTCAATACTACACGGCAATACCTATACGATTGAGAGATTTGCTAGACAATTGAACATCACAGAAACATTCTGTCTTCTTCAATTTTTTTCTTCCTCCAAACTCAAACAAATCCTCCAAACCAAAATAGTCAGAGCTCACTACTCCCTAGTTCTCACCCTGAGAATACCAAAGGCTCACTGTGGTAGTGTCTCCTTTTGGTTCAAGAAGTTCTTGAAGAAAGTCTTCAAGGGTTGATGTGTTTGAGTTCGTGACTGTTCGAGGGAATTACAAGAAGAGATGTTCTTCAAAGGTGATATCTCTTGAACAATTTTTCTTTGTAAAAAGCATGTTAAATTTCTTTATGAATGCATATCTTGTACGTTTACTGTAAATCTAGTTTTTCAGTCAAAATGGAATTTGGATGATCTACTTCCGCTCAAGGATCTCTATAAAACGAGTTCCTTCAGTTTCCTCTATCTCTATTCCTGTTTTCTTCTCTTTGTTCTCCTCAACCTTGCCTACTAGTGGAGAGCCATTGATAGAGCTAAGGGATGCCTCTCGGGGAGAAGACTTGTTCATACTTTGCTGTGAATGCACCTTCTTGTCTTTTGGAGACAAAGTGAATGATAGATGGAGGGGGGGAGGGACTTCATGTCCAAGCTTCCAGTCCTGTCGTGTGCAGTTGTATACTAAGAGTCGTCCATGGAGGACTCCAGTGTGGTTGCAGAAGTTGTGGGCTCTATAGTTTTGAACTTGTCCACCAAGAGTCGATGGGTACTCTGTTAGATTTGGTGTCCTAAATCTCATGTATCTTATAGTTTGTAAATAAAAATCATATATTTAATAAAATAAGAGGTATTTTATTAACATTTAAACTACATTAATTCAATCCAATAAACTAAGATCCAAGGTTATTTTATATAACTTAAAACATGTACGTGGTTGACATACCGATGGATCATGTTTAACTAATAACCTAAATGGTCTGTAGTAGATGGATAAGACTAGGTATCTTATCCTTGTGACACTATGAATATGACCTGCTTTGTAGTTGTTACAATTGTTGTAAAGTGCTATAAGTGATCTGATCTCAATCATTCATGTGGAGACATGTGAGTGATAGTATTCTATACAAAGAGTTTCTATAAGACTGGGCCATGAAATGAATAGTCTCTCTATATAACACCATTACTAGAAGAGACTTACATTTCATTAGGATGACTATAAGTGACTTGACCTTAATCCTGAGTGAGTTGTGAACTTCTATTTATGAGGGCAACCATTTGGTCTGTATGGGTGAGAGTGGCTATGTTAGCCGACTTAACAAGCCTACCATTATGGGGATTTGTCCAAGTAAGGAGCTGGAAACACAACTACACAAGACGAAATTCACTCATTCCCGACCTTAGGGAAAGTAGATAAATTTCTCCCTTAATAACTGATTCCGGGTCTTGAACAATGAGGCTTCGACCTTTCACATGTTGGGATTGGTGTCCTAATTCTCCCGAAGTCTTGTTGTTTGTAATGATACACATTTTTTTATGAATAAAATAATTATTATTTCATTCTGGTATTTACTCATATCCCATAAAAAATGCTTCATGGTTATCTTATGTAAACTTAAGCATGTATATATGATATACAAGTGGATCATGACTCAAGTGATAACCTAAATAGTTCTGTAGTATAAGGATTAAGTTGGGATACCTGATCCTGGTGACACTACGGATATGGCCCGCGTTGTAGAGATTCGCAAGTGTTGTAAACTACTACATATAGTAGATCCTGGCCATTCATGTGGAGACGTGCGAGCGGGGGTATCCTATACAAAGAGTTTATATAAGACCAGACCACAAGATGACTAAACTCTGTATATAACGCCGTTGATTCTGGAGCTTTACATCTCACCTAAACGACCGTAGGTGACACATCTTCAATCCTGAGTGTTTTGGGAACTTCTGCCTTTGAAGGCGGTCCTTTGATTAGTATGGGTGAGAGTGGTCAGATTGCCAACTCAACATGCCTACCTACCTTTTTGGGGACTTGTCTGATTTGGGAATTGAGAACTCAATACACAAGATGAAATTCACTTCTTCCCCGAAGTAGGGATAAGTAAAGAGATTGTTCCCTTAATGGTTGATTCCGGGGCTTGAACATAGTGGCCACAATTTCTCTTTGGAAGAAAAGATTCAGTCATAATAGGACCATGACTTGTTCATTAGAGGGATCAATGATACTTAAGGAGTTATATGTAACTACAAGGGCATAACGGTTATTGGTCGAGTTGTACTTACGAGCGATCTGTAAAGGATTGTCGCACTGTTGATTGGTTAAGATAGACACATAATATATATGTAGTAAGGAGAGTTCAGCTGTCGGTCTTTAGTGGAGTGTCTGGCAATTAACGAATGGTGGATCCCATGACTAAAGAGTTTAGTCAGTTATTCAGGTACCGTTGGAGCTTCGAGCTACAGGTTTATAAGGTCCCCTTGGTAGCTTAATGGATTTAGTTGAGGATCAGTTCTTGGTGTTGATTTGAAATGTTCAAATTGACAAAAGATAAATTCGATTATATATGATATGATCGATATGATGTATGAGATACATCTAGTGGAGGATTAATGTAAATGAGATTTACATTAAGCACCATGGAATAGAAAAAGAGCTATGGTTTGTATGTTTCATGAGATGAAATATTAAAACTATAGGTTATATATATAGTATGATAAGTTAGTTATCATTTATATTTATAATAATATTAATTATTGGATAATTAACTCTTTTTACCTAATAACCAATTGAGTGGGAGGTTATTGGTGGTTTCATGGTAACCGTGAGATAAAAGAAAAAATGTTTTCCTAATTTTAGTAAGTTTATTAAAAAGCATGAGTTTTTGTGAATTTGAGATTTCGTCTCTCGGAAAAATTCTCATGAAAGTTGTCAAGTAAATAGGATTTACTAAGCGACAGCTTGAATAAGGTAAACAATCGTGCAGTGTTTGTAGGCGACAAACACTTATCTAAACGATGAGCTAAATGATCGCATAGCTTTTGCTAAACGATTGCTTAGCTTTTCCTAAACGATTGGGCATCGACCTATACAATAGGTTCTACCATCTCCCACTTGGTCAATCATTTATACGATTGTGTTTCCTCCTTTTTTCTGCCTCAAACCAAATCCACATAGAGTCCACCCTCTGGATTCTCACACCGAGAATACCAAGGTAGCCTTCTTGGTGGTGTCATACTCAATTCGACATTGTCGAGGTTCTTTGGAGGTCGTTCATGTTGTTCGGGGTGTTCGTGACCTAGGCGATCGCTGAGTTTGAGTGTGTGAAGTTCGTGCTGTGAAACGGTCATGTTGGGCGAGTGTTCGTGTGCTTCTGTGTAGCTGTGGGCGAGCATTCATGATCAAGGAGGTTTATGAGAAGTCTACAAAAGTGTGTAGCTTTTGTCCTTGATCTTATGTATTACATGCTATAATTTCTGTATTTAATGCATAACCATATGTTTTTGTTTGAGATTGTAATTGTAAAGTTCATATATGATTGTAATTTGGAATGATCTTTCCGTTGCTCATGGAAATCCTCGTGTTTGATTTCCTTCATCACTGGCCTAGGAGGTGTCAGTTTATAGTTGGACTATAAGTTGTTTGTTCATTAAAGGAATCAGTGGTACTTAAGGAGTTAGATGTAACTACAGGGGTAAAACGATAATTTAACCCAGCTGTAGTTATGAGTGATTTGTGAAGAGTTGACTCGTTGTTGATTGGTTTTATTTGTGGATACAAAATATATCTACAATGCAAAGAGTGCAACTATCAGTCTTTAGTGGAATGACCGGTAGTTAATAAAATTGATTAATTTAATTACAGAGTTTCATTAATTAATCTCATATCATTAGAGCTTCCAATTTGTAGGTCCATCAGGTCTCCTTGTTAGCTCTCTAAGGATAGTAATGAGGAAGAATTTGAATTGTTCAAATCAATTGAGAGAATTGTATATTAATAAGATTAGTATATAATCTCATTCAAATATTAAATTCATGTGAATTAGATTCATGAAGAATCAATTAATTATAATGTTAGGAAGGTGGATACTGTTAGAGTTAGGAAACATGCAACGAAAGAAAAATGAATCATTAAATATTCTAATTCATTAATTTTGGCTTTGAATCTAAGCATGGCCATTACAAGGTGGGTTTCATGACATACCTTTGAAAAATACCTTGAATCACGATTCTCAACTACAAATCTTCTCCAAATCTCGTTGTGAACCACCTCAAGATCTTCTCTACTATCCTCTTGGAGCTTTAGATTGAGTTATGGGACTCAAAATAAGTTTGAATGAAGGAAATTTGAAGAAGAACACACTGTTGCACCCACTTGAAGAACACCTTCTTCAACTTAAATTTTTCAGCAAAAATTCAATTGAGGCATGCCCGATTTCCACTTTAATCTTCTCTATTTATTGCAATACTATCATGCAATGGTGAAGCCTGCATGAGGTGCAACTCATGCTTAGAGAATTGAAGCAAAAATCAAGTGGGTTTAGTGTGAGCTCCTTTGGTTGAAGATGATGGAGTTTTACAATCTTTCATTTTTGTCAATTTGTGTTTTATAAATTGATTTCTAAAATCAATTTTAGCTTTCAAGTTTTTCTAATTTCAAAATGATTTCTAAAATCAATTTGATTTTCAAAACTAAAACTTTATTAATTTTACAAAATTAATTTCATAAATTAATTTTCTAATAGAATTAATAATATATAATTAATTTTAATTAATTTAGTATCAAATATTAAATTAATTTTACACAAATTCCACCTTCATCAATTTAATGTTTAAATCTATTTAAATATTAATTAAATTCTCCAACTCCGTTTAATTTCAAAATTAAACGCATAATTATATCTCATATAATTACTAATTCTCTTAATTCTAATTTGAACGTTATAACTTATCACACTACTCTAAGGCTAATCCATTTACAAGCTAGTAGGGGGACCTATTGGACCTATAGATCATGGGCTCCAACGATCCGAGATTAATTGGCTAAACTCTTTACACCAAATTAATCTCTATTCGTTAACTAATGAGTCACTCTAATAAAACGCATAGTTGCACTCCCCTCACAGTAGATATATTATGTCCACTCGATATAACCATGATTAGTAAGTTAACCCTTCATAGGTTGTTCGTAATAATGGTTGGGTCAAATGTCTGTTTTACCCCCGAGATTACCTCTTGTTCCTTAAGTTCCTCTCAGGCCAATGAGAGGGTAGGGTCTCTTGTTCAAGATCCGGAGTTAGTACTTAAGGGAACAACTGCTCTACTATCCCAGAAAACAAGTAGGAGTGAATTCCTTCTTGCACCCTATGTCCCCAGCTATCTACCCGGTCTTACCTCTGAAATGGAGGTTTATTGAGCCGACGTTGTTGAGCCAACCCTCACATATGCAAATCTAAGGATAACCTCGAATAAACAGGAGTTCATAGTTAGTCAGGATTAAGGTCAAGTTACCTAGGTCATCACTTTGAAATAGTCAGTCTTAAACAGTAAACAACGTTATAAAGTAAGAGTAACTATTTCGTGGTCTGATCTTGTACAAACTCATTGCATAGGACGCCCCCACTCCTCATGTCATAACATGTGCGAATTAGGATCACATCGTCTATAGCACTTTACAACTCTTTGTAACAACTACAGAGTGGGCTGCATCCAATAGTGTTTCCAGAATAAGGCACCCAACCTCATTCATATATTATAGATCATTTTGACTATTTACTTGAACCTGATCCACTTTTATGTCTCCACATAAAGTTCAAGTACTCATGTAATAGTCATGGAACTTTTAGTTTATTGGATTTAATTCTAAAATGAAATAAGTAATACATATTTTCAATACCAACTTATTGAATTTTCAGAAAGAAATTTTATTGTTTACAAACCACGAGTTTTAAGACATAAAACCCAACAAACTCCCACTTGGACTAAAACTCCTGCGGTAACTTATATATCCAAATATATAATATTGAGTTCTTTGTTTTATAGAGAAATACAATAAACTAGGGCATTCCATACCCATAGTTTACTATTCGGTATCCCATACCCAGTTTTTCTCCTAGGTTGTTCACCTGGTGTTCCTAGTCTTACTAGGTGATTTTCAAACACTTTAGCCGAGAGAATCGTTGTAAACATGTTAATGTACAGTAGATTTTTTATTAAACTATATAGGGAATACATCTTATTCTCACAATACTTGTTTCTCAATAATGGCTAGGAAGTCATACACTCCTCCCACTACATCGAGGTACTCTCAACTCTTTGAGTAAGATGCATCTGACTTGTTTAAATAAATTTTGTTTACAGTGTTAATTCAATAACTTTTTATTGAATTATGCAAGTTTTTATGCAAACAAATAATACAAGGTGATCTTGAACAATATTCCAATATTTGGAATGGTGTTAGGAAAAACAATTAAGGCAATTAGAAATTTTTCATTGGATTTCATGTTCTATCAAATAGACCTAGAAATCTTAAACTTTCTATACTTTGATCTAATCAAAACATTTTGGTTTTATTTTACCTAACAAGTTTCGTACACTCTTGAACATTTCAAGTGTTGTAAACTTATCACTTAGGTTAAACAACTACTTACCTTAATTGATTTCGAGCCGTTTTAAATATCTGAATATTTGCAAATGACTTTTAATTAGGTTGATTCTTAATAAAAGTTGATATGTGATAGAACAAACATAATTTTCGCTAATGAACATTTCATTTACAACAAAAATATATACAATTTGTTCTTTTGCATACAAGACAAACTAACTTTTATTACAATAATAAAAGCTAATAAGATTATCTTCCAACAACAACATCTCCCACTGGTCAGTCTGGGACAACTAGCAATCTTCAGGAACTAGTTTGCCTGTTTTTCTTTCTCTACTCTTTTCTCGGCAAGGTATGAGCGCAGTTCCTCTTCCAATGCCCTTCCTCATTGCAGTGGAAACACTTTCCTTTGTTTGCAGTGTTAGCCTTGCCTTTTCTCCCAGCGGTTTTCTTGTTCCCTTTCCCTTTTCTCTTCTTAACAGGAATACTTTTACTCTGTGAAGCGGAAACAACATCAGGCTTTTTGGAGGACGTTCCTCTCTTCTCAACGGTAGTAACATGTACTTTCGGTTTCGAACCTTTAGCTCTCATCATTGTCAGGAACGCCTGTAGCTCATTTAGAAGAGTAGTCAAGCTGTATTCAATTTTATTCATAAGTGCGTGCGTGCAGAACAACAGAAAACTCTTTGGAAGAGATTCTAGAATAAAACCAACTTGACTTCTTTCGTCAATGAAAACTCCATTTACTTCTGCCACATTGAAGTGAACCATCATGTCTAAGACATGTTCACGAATAGAGGCCCCCTTTTTCATGCGGCAAATGTAAACGAACTAAATAGCTTCATGTCTTAAGGAAAAGGACAGTTGTCCGAACATCCCTTGTAAAGATTCCATAATGTCTTTGGCAGTACCTATATCCTCATGTTTCTTCGCCAAAACATCAAATATACTGGCGAGGATATAAGCATGGGCTTTATCATTCACCCTAATCTATCAATCATACGCATCCCAAATAGTTCGATTTGCGTTAGAGCTTGGAATGGGAGGACAATCCTCTGTTAAAACGAACCGTAAATCGTCATTCACCAGTATAGTATTAAGGTTTGATTTCTAAATTGCATAATTATCCCAATCAGTTTATCAAATGTCGAAATTTGTATTAGTGAACTTGTCATTCTGAAAAATTTAAACAAATTTTATAAATTCAATCATGTTTTAGCAAAGTAATAATATACCCAAGATTATTTTTGCAATAATACTACAACAAGACATTCTTTACTAAATACTATCTCACGAATAACTCATATTCCAATAGTCATTTAGCTAACGTTTTTTGTCAGAAATTACTAACTCCATAGTAATTCTGTAAGTGTAACCCGCTATTTTCAGACCTCAGAAGTTTGATCCCAACGATGCTCCTAAAGATAGAAATTCTATCTATTTCTAGATTTTGAGTTGTTTCGAATCCCATATTAAAACCCTCCAAGGGGAGAGTCGTCATTAAATGACTAGCGAGGCCGATTTAAAGATGACAAGCAGGCACAACATAGGAATCTCATGGTTCAAACCAACAGAAGAGACCGTAGGATATGTTAACACATATCCTTCACCCACTTATTATGAACTATTTTCCCATTCGCTTTGGTCTTGACCACGTGACAAAGACTTTTCGAATAGAGTAGTTGAGGTATAATCGACACGAAATGTTGCACAGATTTCACGGTGGGAATTATCTAGGGACTGAGAATTGAAATCAATATATCGTATATTTGATTTTTCATTGAACAACATCCCCTCATTCACCATGATCAATTCACGCAAACATTTTTCGAATAGAGGTCACTCCTAGGGTGACATGAAATGCCGCATGAACCTTCTGGTGTGAACATCTTCAGAACGTGAAAATTTTAAAATCGAAACATCATATTTGACTTTAAAGCGAACAACTTCCCCTATTCACCAAAATCTTAATTCATGCAAAAACTTTCCGAATTGAGTTCACTCCCAGGGTGACACGAAGTGGAACATGAATTTCTATTGTGAACTCTTAGGGACGTGAGAGCTAGAAATAATCAGATCATATATGTTAATTAATCTCCCACTAAAGCGTTGTAACCTATTATATACGTTATTTGATTTTCACTGAAGTGTTCTAATAGCGTATCATATATGTTATTAAACTCTCACTGAAGTGTTCTAACAATTAAACAGGGTATACATTCTTAAGTTTGTTCTGGCTAATTAAACAACCTAAGTCTAGGTTTTTATTCATGTATAACGTTTATATTTGGATTTAACCTACGATGTCTAGGTGATAAACCAGTTTTAAAATCCCACATCGCTCACGTATTGCTCATAAAACTGATTAACAATGCTCAATACTTTGGCCATAATCCTCAGGTAGGAGGTGTTCTGTAGATCGTCAGCGTAAATACCCCCAGCCTTAAACAGTATTATATACCGATTGAGTTTGTAACCTGAGTTTTACAAGTTTAACGACCTATTTTAACTATTAAAATGAGTGGTTAACCTATATGAGCATGCAACTATTCTTTGTTATGGATTTTAAATGTCTAACCCAATTTTATAACAGCTTACAAAATTTTAGACATGCTTAACATCCACAACATACATCAAAGACATTTAATATTTAATATAACATTTATATTAAATAAAAGAAACCCTAAACATGCATATTATATATTATAACATTTTACAACATACTTTTAATGTATGTAATATACTTCCTATGGTGGGTTTTTAAATCTACATGGCATACTGTATGCACATACAAGATTTATTTAATTATAACATATATCACATGTATAAATAATTAAACACATACTCATATGAATTTAGTTTTGGCATTTTCAAGCAAACAAAAGCCTAACTATTACAAAATTCAACAAGAAAAGGCTCTAAAACGCTTATAGACCGCTGGAACTGCCCCATACTGGACTCGAACAGCTCGAACCGGACCTCCAAACCTTCAAAAGTGGCTGAATCGAACTGAATCAGGTAAAACCATACCTTCTTGACTCGAACTGACCGGACTAGTTCAACTGGACTGTCAGTTTGAGTTGAAGCGTGCATGCTGGGTTGGGGTAAGCAACATTGCAACGCTCTCACCCAAGCGTTGTGACCTTGTGGGTGTTCCTCATCATTTGGGCAGTAACATGAGCAGTGTTGCAACGCTCCCTGGATAGAAGCTCCACTAGAATTTGCAGCAACTCGACCTTCTTCGCTTCTTTCTTCAATTACATCTTAATTTCAACTCTAATGACTCCAAATAAATTATATACTCTTGAGCACATAAATAAGCTCATCAATAAGAGTCAATTACAAATTTGACCAAGGAATCAAAGAGAATTTAAATGCCAAAACTCAGAAATCTATATCAGTTCACCATTTTCATATATCTCATGAAAAAACACTCACCAAGCCAAAATTAAACCAAATTGAATGCTTAAATGATGCTATGATACCAATTTGTTAGAGTTAGAAAACATGCAGCAAAAGAAAAACGGATCATTAAGCATTTTAAATCATTAATTTTGGCTTTGAATCTAAGCATGCTCATAAAATACAAAGAGGGTTTCATGACATACCTTTGAAAAACACTTTGAATCACAATTCTGCTGAAAATCTTCTCCAAATATCGTTGTGAACCACCTCAAGATCTTCCCTACTATTCTCTTGGAGCTTTAGATTGAGTTGTGGGACTCGAAATAAGCTTGAATGAAGGAAATTTGGAGAAGAACACATTGTTGTACCCACTTGAAGAATACCTTCTTCAACTCAAATTTGTCAGCAAAAATTCAATTGATGCATGCCCGATTTCCACTTCAATATTTATTGCAGGACTATCATGCAATGGAAAAGCCTACATGAGGTGCAACTCATGCTTAGAGAATTGAAGCAAAAATCAAGTGGGTTTAGTGTGAGCTCCTTTGGTTGAAGTCGGAAGATAATGGAGTTTTCCAATCTTCCATTTTTGACAATTTGTGTTTTATAAATTGATTTCTAAAATCAATTTTAGTTGTCATTTTTTTCTAATTTCAAAATGATTTTTAAATTCAATTTGATTTTCAAAACTAAAAACTTTATTAATTCTGCAAAATTAGTTTCATAACTTAGTTTTCTAATAAAGTTAATAATATATAATTAATTAAACAATTTAGCAACTTTGTGGAGTCAACAATTCCATTGTGGAGTTAGCAATACAACTTTGCTTGATACTTCTCCAAACTAAAACTCTTCCATTCAAAGTGAATATTGACCCTGAAGTTTATTTTCTTGAATCTATATCGGTCTGGAAGTCAGAATTAGTGTATCCAGTAAGAATCAGATCCTTAGCACCATACATGAGCATGTAATTTCTCGTTCCCCGAAAATACTTGAGAATGTTCTTGACGGCAGTCCAATGATCATATCCAAGATTGGACTGAAACCTGCTGACTATTCCAACGGCATTGCATATGTCAAGACGAGTACTCGACATGACATACATTAAACTCTCTACTGCTGATGCATATGGAATTCGTATCATAACCTCAACATCTTGAGGTATCTTAGGACTTTGTTCCTTAGACAGATGGATTCCATGTTTGAAAGGCAACGTTCCTTTCTTAGAATTTTACATTTTATATCTAGACAATATTTTGTCTATATAAGATGCTTGGAATAATGCTAAAGTTCTGTTCTTGCGGTTCCGAACTATTTGGATCCCAAGAACATACCATGCTTCTACCAAATCTTTTATTTGGAATTGCGTAGTCAGCCATCTCTTAACGTTAGCTAGAAATTCTACTTAATTTCCAATGAGTAGAATATCATCTACATACAACACTAGAAAAACGTCAATTTTGGTAACAATTTTCTTGTAAACACAAGGTTCATCAACATTTTGTTCAAAACCAGAAGATTTGATCGCAGTGTCAAATCTCATATTTCAGGATCTTCCAACGTAAGTTTTACTTTTTTATTGAAGTTTATTAAAGTGTTTAATAAACATTAATCAAAGTTGTTTAACCATCCAACGTAAGTGTTATTTTTTGGGCAAATTAAACTTAGTTAAAAATCAGTAGCCGAATTTTCCTAAGTTAAATAACCCTAGGTATAACACTCAATGGGAGGAAAATGGGGTGTATGATACTTCATTTTATATTTTCACATTTCTCCCTAAAAGTTCACATTGTGAGATATATACTCGGCCTCGAGACACCTTTGCTTGTGTCCCCTACGGATGATGTTAGTATAGATCAATAACCAGGTGAATGGAGAGAGTGTTTATTGTATGTGGGAGCGAGACATGTATCAACAAATCCCACGGTCTCTCAAATTAGTTGGTAGTAAAGTTTCATGCTCAACCTCGAGGCATCTTTGCTTGTGTCCCCCTATGGATGACATTTGCATTATTCTTTACCTCAAACTCCATAAATGGATAGGATTACTTTAGTTTTTGCCCCAATCAGTTTTTCGCTACTGTTGGCTTATTGGGGCAGAACTCTAGAATCTAAAATGAGCGATTACACTTATAAGAATTATTAAGCGATTTTAAAAATTTATAGACCAAACAATGGTGAATGATAGTTATATTAACAATGAGTTGTTCTGTCTATTGGTTAAGGTAGTCTCATTTCAGTGAAGGGGCACTTGATCACCCTACGGTGACTTTTGTCTTGAGTCATTGAAACATCATTGGAAAATAGATGTCACTTAGGGTGCATTAGATTATTTTGCTAACTTTAATTGGTTTTTCAGGGTTAATGCATAGATTACTAATATAAATAACTTGTATGGTTTAGCAATTTATTAACTATAACTTCCGCGACACTTAATTTGCTTGTCGCCGACAAACTTATGGGCGAAAACTATACAACCTGGAAAAACACAGTCAACATGATTAATCATCAATGACCTCCGTTTTATCCTTATAGAGGATCGTCCTCTTATTCCTACTCAAAATGTTTGAGAGGCATATGAACGATGGACACAGGCAAACGAAAAGACCCAAGCATATATCTTGGCAAGCCTTTCAGAAGTGTTGGCCAAGAAACATGAGTCCATGATCACTCCCCGTGAGATCATGGAGTCCTTACAGGGTATGTTCGGAGAATTGTCCGCACAACTCAGGCACGACGTTCTAAAACACATCTTTAACATCTGTATGCAAGAGGAGGGCATCTGTTAGAGAACACATTTTCATCATGATGGTCCACTTCAACGAGACGAAGATGAATGAGTTTGTCATTGATGAAGCCAGTCAGGTTAGCTTCATTTTGAAATCTTTACCTGAAAGTTTCCTATAGTTCTGTAGCAATGCTATTATGAACAAAATTGACTACAACCTGACCACCTTGCCCAATGAGCTTCAGACTTTTCAGTCCTTGATGAAAAGCAAGAAACAAAAGGGACAGACAAATGTTGCCTCATCCTCAAAGAAGTTCCACACGTCCTCTAGAACTAAGTCTGTACCTTCTACTTCTGGCACCAAAAAGTAAAAGAAGAAGAAGAAAGGTGGAAAGGGGAAAGCTAACCTACCACTACTGCCTAGAATGGCAAGTAGGCTAAGGTTGCAAAGGGAATCTGTTTCCATTGTAACCACGAGGGGACATTGGAAGAGGAATTGTCTCAAATACTTGCCAAAAAAGAAGAAGGCCAAGCAAGGTAAATATTATTTACTTGTATTGGATACTTGTTTAGTGGAGAATGATGATTCAGCCAAAAAATAGATTCAAGGCCCACTCACCGTTTTTGTTCTTCATTTTAGGGAATTAGTTCCTAGCGGCAACTAGAAACTAGAGAGATGATGATGCGTGTTGGAATTTGGCACGTCTCTCAGCTCTAGCAGTGGGAGGGCTCAGACTTTGTTTATAGAAATCCTATATTTTATTAGATAATGTATATATGATTTCAGGTTTGAAAAGGAACCTATTTCTTTAAAATATCTTCTTGAATAACAGTACTCTCTTAACTTTCAAGTGAATAAAGTGTTTATTTACAAGAATGGAGTATTAATTTGTTGTGCTAATCTTGAAGATAATTTGTATGTGTTAAGACCGTTAGCAACTAAAGCCCTCCTTAACATTGAAATGTTTAAAACTGTGATAACGCAAAATAAAAGACTTAAAATTTCTCCTAAAGAAAATTCCCTTCTTTGGCACCTAAGGTTAGGACACATCAATCTCAATAGGATTGAGAGACTGGTCAAGAATGAACTTCTAAGCGAGTTAAAAGAAAATTCTTTACCAGTGTGTGAATCATGCCTTGAAGGCAAAAATGACTAAAAGATATTTTAATGAAAAATGTCATAGGGCTAAAGAACCATTAGAACTTGTACAATTAGATCTCTGTAGTTTGATAAATGTTAAAGTAAGAGGAGGGTTTGAATATTTCATCACTTTTACTGATGATTATTCTAGATATGGGTATGCTTATTTAATGCAATAGAAGTCTGAAGCCTTTGAAAAGTTCAAAGAGTTTAAGGCTAAGTTGAAAATATTTGGGATGATGTCCTAAATCTCGTAGGGTCCTGTAGTTTGTAAACATCTGTATGAACAAATAGTTTTGTGATTTATAATATAAGATTTTTTATTCACTTCTGTCTATGAAATATGAGATATTTTAGTTGCATTAACCACAAACCAATAAACTAAGATCCCTGGTTATTGTTGTAACTTAAGCATAAATGTGGAGACATACAAGTGGATCGTGCTTTAAGTGATAACCTAAATGGTCTGTAGTAAATGGATAAAGGAGGGAAACCTTATCCTGGTGACGCTCCGAGTATGGCCCGCTTTATAGGTGTTACAAGTATTGTAAAGTGCTACAAATGGTCTGATCCTAACCATTCGTATATTAGACATACGAGTAGGGATGCTCTATACAAAGGAGTTTGTATAAGAACGAAATATGAAATATTTAGTCTCATTATATAATGTCGTTTATAATAGAGACTTTCATTTCATTATGATGACCATAGGTAACATGACCTTAATCTTGAGTGAGTTGTGAAGTCCTACCTATGAGGGCGGTCCTTTGATTTGTATGGGTGCGAGTGGCCAGATCGCCGACTCAAACCTACCACTTTGGGGATTCGTCTGATTGCTGAGTTAGGAACTCAGCTACACAAGACATAATTCACTCCTTCCTTGAAGCAGGGGTAAGTAGATAAATTTCTCCCTTAAGGATAGATTTACGGGGCTTGAACAATGTGGCACCACACATTCTCTTGGCTCGAGAAGAGTTTACTCATAGTGGGACTATGATGTATTGTTCATTAGAGGAATCAGTGGTACTTAAGAAGTTAGATGTAACTACAGGGGCAAAACGGTAAATTGGCCCAACTGCACTTATGAGTGATTTGTGAAAGGCCATCGTACTGTTGATTGGTTATATCCAACGGACACGAAATATATCTGTAGTGTGAAGAGTACAACTGTCGGTCTTAAATGGAGTGCTCGATAGTTAACTGATGGTGGATATCGTGATTAAAGAGTTAGTTAGTTATCCACGTACAATTGGAGCTTCAAGCTATAGTCTATAAGGTCCCCTTAGTAGCTCAATGGATTTATGTTAAGAATCAGTTTTTGAGTTAAATTTGAAGTGTTCAAGTTAACAAGAGGGAATTTGATTATATATGATATAATTAAATTGACTCATTATATGTGATATAATTGATTTGATGTATTAGATACATTAATTGAAGGAATTAGTATAAATATGATTTATATTAAATGCAATAAAGGAGAAAAAGAACTATAGTGTATATGTTGCATATGATGTGATATTAAAACTATAAGTTATAAATATAATATGATAAATTAGTTATTATATTTATTTATAATAAATTAATTATGAGATAATTGATTTTTGGTTTTTTCTCCTAATAAATGATTTAGTGGGAAGTTTTAATCAATTTTTGGTAACTGATGATAAAATAAAAATGGTTTTCATTTTTTCAATTCATGCATGAAAAGCAAGTTAATCAGATAACTTGTCGAGAGAGAAAAGAAAACGATTGAATGAGTATCTTAAACGATAGCTACTCACTCCTAAACGATCGAGTATCCAAGTCTAAACGATAGACTTCTGTCTTCTCCTACTTACTCGATCGTCTACTCGATCGTTTGGTTCCTCCTTCCCTTTACCAAATCCAAATAGAGCCACACCTCCTAGATTTTTACACCGAGAATACCAAGGTAGCCTCATGGTAATGTTAAGTTGCTGTTCGAGGGTCGAGGATCGATTGTTACTCGATTGTGTTTGAGGTTCTACCAGTTCGTTCAGTTTGTTGTTTTGTTTGCGTTGCGTTCGCGCTGGTGAACGCTTTGCTGATTGATCGAGGGAATCCTATAAGAAATAATTCTTCAAAGGTATGTTTACTGGATACTTTGTATTTTATTCTTGAAGCATGCCGTAATTCAGATTTGATGCATAACCATTCTATTATAATGTAGATGTTCATGTTCTTTCACAATGGGATTTGGAACGATCTGCTTCCGCTCATTGGTTCTCTATATTTAGAGTTCCTACAATTGGTATCAAAGGCAGGTTGTTCTGATATTCCAAATTCCATTGATGTATTGAATTACATTTTCAATCTTTGTGGGTTTTATGTCTGCAATGCGTTTAAGCGTTAAATGTAGTTGTGGATGTGAATTGATGGATGTTTCGGGATGATTGCCTCTGTTTTACAAGCTTTATTTACATTTCAAAGTTAATTTGTAAGGGCCCTTGCGTTTTTTAGTATAATTAATTTCCTATCGAGTGTATATTCAAAGTGTTTGGTCTGTAAGAGTCATTCGTGATGAAGCTTCAATGCATAGAGATGCTGTTCACTTCAAGGAAGAAGACCAAGGGTTGGTCACATCTTGTAGTCTAGGCTAAACGATCGTTTAGATTTGGCTATGCGATCGTGTAGAAAAGTTCTACTCGATCATGTAGTATTTGTTAAACGATCGCATGGCTAGTGCTATGCGATCGAGTAAAGAGTTTACTCGATCGTGTTGCATTGGCTATTCGATTGTGTAGACGCTGAGGTAAATGATCGCTGAGTATATGATACTCGACGCATGGTAGACGCGCGCACTAAACGATCGAGTAGGCCAACATGCTCATCGCATAGTCACGGCTATTTGATCATCCATTATGAGATACTCAACGCTTATTCCTCGATCGTTTAGACGATCATGCTTCATCGCATAGCTGTCGTCTACTCGATCGTTTATACATGCATTACACAAAGTGCACTACACGATCACGTGGCCTTCATGCTTCATCGTATAGTCAAAGGCACTTGATCCATGCTACACGATCGTTTATACTCATTCAGTGTTACTCGACGTTTACAAAGAGCTACTGCACGATCAAGGAATGAGGCTTCGCCCGGACGGTACAAGACCCGGTTCGCCTATTTGAACCGGTTGACTTGATGGCTTATGTAATAGATAGTTTTATTTTCGTTGCTTTTAGGCTAATTATTCCGATCCATTAATTTATTTTATGAATGTACATGTGATGTATGTTTAATTATATGTCATAAAATATGCTATATAGTTTTAAAATCCACCATAGGTTATGCATTTATTCATGCATTATCTTTATATTATAAGAGCTATAAAATAATAGTTTGCATGATTAATTTACATTAAAGCATGCTCATGCATCATATAATATAAGAGTTATAATATATGGATGCATTAAGCATATCCATGCATCATCTTTATCTTATAGGTGTTATAGTATAAGGGTGTATGAAAGCATGTATGCTTGGTTCATTACAATTTATAGAAGAGTTATATATAGTAATGAAGGAACATTGCATGAAGCATGACACTTATTTTATTTTATAAAAGTTATAAATACCTAGTTTAGCTTAGCAATGTTGTTGGTTTTAGTTGTTTCAATTTTTATAAGAGTTATAATTAATGAAATTAGAACTAAAATCAATAAGAAAGACATGCATGCACACTTAGGCTTTAATCATGTTTTAAAAAGGTTTTAAAATTTGATTAAGATAGACATAAGATCACAGTTCTAATGAGATTAGAAACCTAAGTTTAATCTTTTAATTCGGTTTAATAGGATTAAATTCACTGATAAAAGATTAAATATGTATCAAATCTATCTATAAGGGACCTTTCGTCTAAGGCGGGTTCTGGCTAGGCTAGGGTATTTAAGCTGACGAAAACGGAACACCTCTACCTGGGAACATACCTGGAAAAGTGAATTAGATAGATTTGTTGTATACATGCAAATTTGATGACAGTCTATTAAAGTGTTTAATGAGACTTGAATCAAACTTGTTTAATTATTAAAAGTAAGAGTTGTTTTTGAGCAAATTAAACACACACTTAGTTAAAATCAGTAGCCGGATTGACTAAGTTAATGAATCCCTAGGTAGAACATTCAAAGGGAGGTAATTGGGGTATATGATACTTCACTTTACCTCTATACGTTTCTCTATAAAACCTAAAAGTGGTGTTAAAAAGGGTGGAAGTAAACTTATTAAGTTTGTTCTTGTTTTTAGCAACTTTTTATTAATGGCAACTGCTACTTTAGCTCTTTTAGCCGGCGACAAACTGACTGGCAGAAGCTACGCTAGTTGGAAGAACACAATAAACATAATATTAATCATAGACGACCTCCGATTCGTTCTTATGAAGGAGTGTCCTCCCATTCTAACTAAGAACGCCGCTCGAAATGTTTGAGAGGCTTATGAGAAATGGACATGGGTGAACAAGAAGGCCCGACGTCTTGGCCAAGAAACATGAGCCCATGGTCTCTGCTCGTGAGATCATGGAGTCCCTGAAAGAAATGTTCGGACAACCATTCGTGCAGCTCAAGCATGAAGCTTTAAAGTACATCTTCAATCCAAAATGAAGGAGGGTACATCTGTTCGAGAACATGTTCTGAACATAATGGTCCATTTTAATGTGGCGGAGATGAACGGGTCTCACATTGATGAGGGAATCCAGGGTAGCATTATTCTGGAGATGTTACCAGAAAGTTTCCTACAGTTCGTAAGCAACGCTGTTCTGAATAGGGTTAATTACACCCTTACAACTCTCCTCAACGAGTTGCAAACATTCCAATCCTTGCTGAAAAGTAAGGAGAGGAAGGTTAGTGAGGCAAATGTTGCTTCATCATCTAAAAAGTTCCTTCGAGGTTCGACCTCAAGAACTAAGTCTACATCTTCTTCTTCCAACATTAGCAAGTGGAAGAAGAATAAGGGTAGTAAGGGGAAGGGGAAAGCACCTGCTAACCCACAACTCTCCGTTCCGCGGGATAGGCAACCAGCGCCAGTTGAAAAGAAAAAATGTTTCCACTGCAACCAGGATGGGCACTGGAAGTGGAAGTGCCCACGCTGGTTGAAGGAGAAGAAGAAAACCAAGGCCAAACAAGGTAAATGTGATTTACTGGTTTTGGAGACTTGTTTAGTGGAGAATGATGATTCTGCCTGGATTATAGACTCTAGGGCCACTAACCATGTTTGTTCTTCTTTTCAGGGGATTAGATCCTGGCGGAAACTTGTGGCTGGTGAGATGACAATTCGAGTTAGCATTGGGCACGCATCTCAACTGTGGCAGTGGGAGGCCTACGATTGACTTTATAGAATAGATTTATCATTTTAAATGATGTGTATGTTGTTCCTAAGTTAAAGAGGAACTTAATTTCTGTAAAGTTTTTGCTTGAATGTAAATACGCTCAAATTTTTCAGTTAATAAAGTGTTTATTTTGAAAGATGATGTTGAGTATGTTCAGCAAAACTGGAAAATAATTTGTAGATGCTAAGGCCATTAGCAACAAATTCCTTCCATAACATAGAGATGTTTAAAACTATCGTAACTCAAAACAAACGACTTAAAGTTTCTCCTAAAGAAAATGCCCAACTTTGGCACTTTCGTTTGGGGCACATTAATCTCAATAGGATTGAGAGTTTGGTGAAGAATGGACTTCTAAACGAGTTAGAAGAAAATTCTTTACCTGTGTGCGAGTCATGCCTTGAAGGCAAGATGACTAAAAGACCTTTTACTGGAAAAGGTTATAGGGCCAAGGAGTCTCTAGAGTTAGTGCATTCAGACCTTTGTGGTCCAATGAATGTGCAAGCCAGGGGAGGTTATGAGTATTTCATCACCTTTAGTGATGATTATTCGAGGTATGGGTATGTTATTTAATGCAACATAAGTCAGAATCCTTTGAAAAGTTCAAAGAGATCTGATTGGGGTGGAGATTTTTTGGATTCTAAGTTCCAGAACTATTTGATAGACCATGGAATCGTTTACCAACTCTCAACACCTAGTACACCTCAGCAGAATGGTGTATCGGAGAGGAGAAACAGAACCCTGTTGAACATGGTTCGGTCGATGATGAGTTACGCTTCCTTACCGAACTCGTTTTGGGATTTTGCAGTAGAGACTGCAGCTTACATCCTTAACTGTGTTCCCTTCAAGAGTGTTGCTAGAACACCTTTGGAGTTGTGGAACGGGCGTAAAGCTCGTTTGCGTCACTTCCACATCTAGGGTTGCCCAGCACATGTGCTTAAGGTTAATCTTAAGAAACTGGAACCACGTTTGAGGCTGTGCCTATTTATAGGCTATCCCAAAGGGACACGAGGGGGTTACTTTTATGATCCTAAGGAAAAAAAGGTGTTTGTGTCGAAAAATGCTACCTTCCTTAAGAAGGATTATATAAGAGAGCACAGTCCAAGAAGTAAAATTATGTTGAGTGAACTTTCCAAAGAAGCTACTGAAATTTCATCGAGAGTTGTTGAAGAGCCTGCTACATCAACATAGTGGGAGGGTTGTGAACCCACCTGTTAGCTATGAGGGTTTAACTAAAATCCTGACTATGGTGGCTGATGGAAAGGTTGAGGATCCATTGTCTTACAAGAGGCAATGGAAGATGGTGACAAAGATGAATGGGTCAAAGCCATGGATCTCGAGATGGAGTCTATGTACTTTAACTCAGTTTGGGATCTTGTAGATCAACCTAATGGGGTTAATGATAACTGGCAGAAATGCCAGCTACCATAAGCCTTTTATTTAGAATTATAAGGGCTAACAGGTAGAAAACGCAGTGATAATACTTAGAATTTGTGAAAAAATTGAGTTTTGCGTCGATAAGCACCTAAAACCTCACTGACCCAATTTTATGCATTATTCCGTGCCATAGTATCTATTTTTGTACCTATCGCAGGAATCAAAAGCATGCATTTGTAATAAGCAATCACAGACAAACGCATGTGCTGAAGCCAGACGACCCCAAAAGACGAACGCAGACGGCAACCCCATGCGTCCAACGCATGGAAGTTGTAGTAATCGCATGCGTCCAACGCATGGAGAATGCGATGAACAAATAGAGATTACGGCCATAGATTGACAGCCATAATAGAAGATCGCAAGATGGGTAGAACGCGTTGATAACTTCAGCTAAATTCAGCTCGGACGCATACCTTGGGAGTATCAACAAGATAAGGCGATGTGATAATTCCCATACCGCAACAAAAGTAGCAGTGAGCCATACCTTCATCATTACAGCTGTCGACCTCCAAATTCTATAAATAGCCCTTGAGACCTTCATTTTGAGACATCCAAGCTTCTGCCTCAAGGCAGAAGTTTGTGATCACAGATGAGAGCCTACAAGAGATTTCCAATGAGAATTCCTCATGTCCACAACCCAGACCGAGTGACGATCGGAGCATTCTCCAGAGATAGAGCTCGAGAGAGACATCTCCACCATTCAACCATGGTGCCACTGGCAGCCTTAACGCAGATTCCTTCATCTCCCTTCTAATCTCTGTATTATATTACATTTTAGCTTGAGATATTAAGATATTTTGTGATCAATGCAAATCCTAATTCCTCCCATACCGTCTTCTTCATCATCTTCATTTCTATCATATTTTATGTTCAGCGTTTATTTATCAAAGTCAATCGCATGCTTAATCGTGTAGCCTAGAGATAAGACGCATGAAGCATCCCACCGAGAGGTGTGCATTGTGCAAGTATAGTGAGTTAATCCTCTTTGCTTGGTGAAAGGCTGTAGCAACACCTGTTTATGGGATGTTGCATTGCTTGTCTATAAGTTAAATAGCCACGTCTAACTGCCTGAGAAGGTAAGAGATGGAATGTACTAAAGCAAAGTTCGCATTGTTCCTAGAGATAGGCACAATCTTATGTTCGACGCAACCATGCACTATAGAGATGTAGTCATGCGGCTGACCATCGAGAGGTGTACGATGCATTAGTGCAATGAGCTGGGATTACTCGGGCGATTTAAGATAATAAACATTACTATGCGTTAATGGTTGTTGTGCCTCTACTTATTCTAATTGCAAGTCTTTTATTGCTCAATCTGTTTAGTTAGGAGTAGGAATAGTCTGTACATCTATCAAACTTCTTTTTATTTTTCTTTTCATCGCTTCAAATGCATTGCTTCACAAATATTATTGAGTGACAAGTCCCTGTGTTCGACCTCGGATCATCCGAGAAACTTGCGTTTGTGTTATACTTGGTGCAAGCATAAGAAAACTTGTGATAGGAACGCGTGGTCATTGCATGCTAAGATTGATGCATCATCATTCCGATGCATGACCTCAGATGCATGGGAGCAAACACATCAGTTATGTCTAATGCATGATTTCATGTTCAAACCCATCTGTCCTTAATAATTAAATAAAATAAAACAAAACCTGTTCCTAAATTATCCCAACAGTTAACCCTATAGGTTGTAAATGGATCTACAAGAGGAAACAGGGTGCTGAAGGAAAGGTGCAAACTTTCAAGGCTAGACTTGTTGCAAAGGGTTATACCCAGGTGGAAGGAGTTGACTATGAGGAGACTTTCTCTCATGTTACCATACTTAAGTCTATCCGCATCCTCCTATCAATTGCCTCATTTTATGACTATGAGATATGGCAAATGGATGTTAAGACTGCCTTTCTGAATGATAATCTTGAGGAGACCATTTATATGGTGCAGCCCGAGAGATTCATAGCCCAAGGTCAAGAGCAAAAGGTTTGCAAGCTGAATTGGTCCATTTATGGACTGAAACAGACATCTCAATCCTGGAACATAAGGTTTGATACTGTGATTAAATCTTATGGCTTTGACCAAAATGTTGATGAGCCTTGTGTCTACAAGAAGATCATCAACAGTTCAGTAATTTTCCTAGTGTTATATGTAGACGATATCTTACTCATTGGGAATGACGTAGGTTTACTGGCGTCAGTTAAGAACTGGCTAACGACCTAATTCCAAATGAAAGATTTGGGAGAGGCTCGATTTGTTCTTGGGATTCAGATCTTTCGGAATCAAAAGAACAAAGTGCTAGCACTGTCTCAGGCATCGTACATTGACAAGATGTTAATCAAGTACTTGATGTAGAACTTCAAAAGGGGCCTTTTACCTTTTCGACATGGAGTTACATTGTCTAAGGAACAGTGTCCTAAGACACCTCAAGAGGTTGAGGAAATGAGATGGATCCCCTATGCTTCTATCGTTGGCAGTTTGACGTACGCGATGTTATGTATTAAACCTAACATCTGCTACGCTATGGGGATAGTTAGGAGATATTAGTCTAATCTAGGACAGGGTCACTGGACAACTGTAAAAAACATCCTCAAGTATCTTCGGAGAACGAGGAACTACATGTTTGTGTATGGTTCTAAGGATTTGATCCTTACAGGGTACACGGACTCTGATTTTTAGACTGATAAGGATTCTCGAAAATCCACTTCAGGATCAGTGTTCACTCTTAACGGAGGAGCTGTAATGTGGCGAAGCACCAAGCAGGGGTGCATCACTGATTCCACCATAGAGGTCGAATATGTAGCGGCTAGTGAAACTGCTAAGGAGGTCGTCTGGCTCAGGAAGTTCCTGACTGATCTGGAAGTTGTTCCAGATATGTCTAGGCCCATCACCCTTTAGGAAGCATGTTACATGCATTGAAAATATGTTATAAAATGTTATAATATATAGTATGTATGTTTAGGGTTTCTTTTATTTAATACAAATGTTTTATTAAATATTGAACGCCTTTGATGTATGTTGTGGATGTTTAGCATGTCTAAAATTTTGTAAACTATTATAAAATTGAGTTAGACATTTAAAAACTATAACAAAGAACAGTTGCATGCTCACGTAGGTTAACCATTCATTTTAATAGTTAAAATAGGTCGTTAAACTTGTAAAACTCGGGTTACAAACTCAACCGGTATATAATCCTGTTAAAGGCTGGAGGTATTTAAGTTGACGGTCTACAGAACACCTCTTACCTGAGGATTATAGCCGAATAATTGAGTGTTGTTAATTAGTTTTATGAGCAATACATGAGCGATGCGAGGTTTTAAAACTAGTTTATCACCTAGACATCATAAGTTAAATCCAATTATAAATGTTATACTTGGATAAACACCTAGACTTAGGTTGTTTAATTAGCCGAAACAGTCCTAAGAAACGAATATCTTGTTTAATTGTTAAAACACTTCAGTGGGAGTCTAATAACATATATGATATACTATTAGAACACTTCAGTGAAAATAAAATAACGTATATGATATGTTAGAACGCTTTAGTGGGAGATCAATAAACATATATGATATGATTATTTTTAACTCTCACGTCCCTAAGAGTTCACGATCAAAATTCATGTGGCACTTCGTGTTGATTATACCTTGACTGCTCCATTCGGAAAGTGTTTACATGAATTAAGATTTTTGTGAATGGGGGAAGTTGTTCAATTTAAAATCAATTGCGATGTTTTGATTTTAAAATTTTCACGTTCTCAAGATATTCACACTGAAAGGTTCATGCGGCACTTCGTGTCGATTTTACCTTGACTACTCCATTCGAAAAGTGTTTTCGTGAATTGATCATTGTGAATGAGGGTAAGTTGTTCACTGGAAAATCAAATATATGATAAATTGATTTCAATTCTCACATCCCTACATAATTCCCACCGTGAGATCCATGCAACTTCGTGTCGATTATACCATGACTGTTCCATTCGAAAAGTGTTTTTCACGTGGTCAAGACCAAAGTGAATGGGAGAAGTAGTTCATAGTAAGTAGGAGAAGAATATGTGTCAACATATCCTACGACCTCTTCTATTGGTTTGAACCGTGAGATTCCTATGTTGTGCCTACTTATCATCTTTAAGTCGGTCTCGCTAGTCGTTTAACGACGGCTATCCCCTCGGAGGGTTTTAACATAGGATTTGAAACAACTCAAACTCCATAAATGGATAGGATTTCTAAAGTCGGTTTCAACTTTGACTTTCCATCTTCAGGAGCATCGTTGAGATCGGACTTTTGAGGTCTAAAAACAAAGGGTTACAATTATAAAATTACTAAAGAGTTAGTAATTTCTGACCAAAAACGGTAGCTAAATGACTATTGAAATATGAGTTATTCTAGAGATAGTATTTAGTCAAGAATGTCTTATTGTAGTATTGTTGCAAAAATAATCTTGGGTATATTATTACTTTTCTAAAACTTGATTGGGTTTAAAAACAATTCACTTATAAAATTTGTTTGTATTTTTCAGAATGACAAGTTCACTAGTATAATTGTTGGCATTTGATAAATTGATTGGGGATAATTATGTAGCCTGGAAATCAAATTTGAATACCATACAGATGATAGACGATTTACGGTTTGTCTTAACAGAGGATTGTTCTCCCATTCCAAGCTCTAACGCAAACCAAACTATTTGTGATGCGTACGATAGATGGATCAAGGCGAATGACAAAGCCCGTGCTTATATTCTCGCCAGCATATCTGATGTTTTGGTGAAGAAACATGAGGTTATAGGTACCGCAAAAGAGATTATGGAATCTCTACAAGGGATGTTCGGGCAACCATCATTTTCCCCCAGGCATATGTTATTAAGTACGTTTATAACTGCCGCATGAAAGAGGGAGCCTCTGTTCGTGAACATGTCCTAGACATGATGGTCCACTTTAATGTGGTAGAAGTAAATGGCGCTGTCGTTGACGAGAGAAGTCAAGTTGGTTTTATTCTAGAATCTCTTCTGAAGAATTTTCTTCAATTCTGCACGAACGCGTTAATGAATAAAATTGAATACAGCTTGACTACTCTTCTGAATGAGCTACAGGCTTACCAAACAATAGTGAGAGCTACAGGTTTGGAACTGGAAGTACACGTTACTGTAGTTGAGAAGAGAGAAATGTCCTCCAAAAAGCCCGATGTTGCATCATTTTCACAAAGTAAGAGTATTCCTGTTAAGAAGAACAATGGGAAAAGAAAGAAGAAAACCACTGGGAGAAAAGGCAAGGCTAACGCTGCAGACAAAGGAATATGTTTCCACTACAATGAAGAAAGGCACTGGAAGAGGAACTGCCCTCGGTACCTTGCTGAGAAGAGAGTAGAGAAAGCAAAATAGGAAAACTAGTTCTTGAAGACCGCTTACTGAGCTTAACCAGTGGGAGATGTTGATGTTTGAAGATAATCTCATCTACTTTATTGTTGGCTTTTTGGCCCTTAATTTCAAATTAATTAATTTTAATTAATTAATTAATCAATATTTTGATGATTATAAACTCAATTTTTAATTACTGAAAATCTTGATGTTTTAATATGTCCATAACGTAGAGCTCGAAACAACGATTCCAACACCTCTTGAATCACTCAAATCGGAGCTAAAACGAACACGATATGACCGAAACAAGTCTATAGAGAAAATACCGTGGTGGATGACGTGGCATAACCAGACCATTTGCATGTAGACATGTGGCAGCATATTGGTTGAATGGTGGATCATTAAGAGATTAACCTATGATGGACTTTTGATTTTTGGATTGATTTAAAATAAAAAAAAATGAAATTTAAAAGAAATTTAAAAGGAAAATAAATTTAATATTATTTTATGTTTGTGTCTAACGGCTAGTTTTTTACACATGGTATGTTTTTTATTTTTGGATTGACTTTAAAGAGAATGAATTTAAAAAGAAAATGAATTTAATATTATTTTATGTTTGTGTCTAACGACTAGTTTTTGACACATGGTATGTTTTTTTATTTTTTGGATTAATTTTAAAAAGAAAAGGAATTTTAAAAGAAAATGAATTTAATATTATATTTTGTTTGTATCTAACGACTAGTTTAGTTTAAAATCTCCACCATTGATTTTTCTTTTCCATAATCCAATGGTCCAAATTAATTGTGGTTTCTAAAAATTTTTCCATCTCTATATAAACCATCTTCCTCTCCAAATTTTAAACCAACAAATTTTACATTTCATAATTCTCAAAAACTCAAAAGTTTCATTGTTGCTCTCTCTAAGTTCCCAATTTTTTTTCATCATATTCTTGAGAGAGTATTATTGTATTGTGAGGACAAAGTTGTTGAGTGCTTAAACTTGTAAATCCACTCTTGTGAGAGTTGTATTGTGTTCTTCAAAAATTCCAACATTTGTAACGGTTTGATCCTAAACCGTGGAAAGGATCGGGTTTGCTCTTGAACCCGTAAAAGGAGCGGTGGTGTAACGGTTGGGCTTTAATCCGTGGAAAGAGTCGGAAAAATTTTATTCAAATTTCCAAGAGGCGCTTGGGGAGTGGAGTAGGTCGAGTTTGACTGAACCACTATAAAAATTACGGTGTCTTCTTCTCTAACTCTTTCTTTTTTATTTTTGTAATTAATTTAATCAATTTATTGTATGTTTTAGTTTGTTCTTATTTATTTGCTAAAATTTGATAGAATTAAATTATCACATTTTTTTCATCTTATTTGTTGCATAAATTGAATTTTGGGATTGGTGTCTTAATTCTCCTAGAGTCTCGTAGTTTATAATATATACACATTGTTATGAATAAAATAAGAGTTATTTCATCAAGCATTTACTCAAATCCAATAAACAAAGCTCCATGGTTATCGTATGTAAACTTAAGCATGTATATGAGATATACAAGTGGATCATGCCTTAAGTGATAACCTAAATAGGTTTGTAGTATAAGGATTAAGGTGGGATACCTAATCCTGGTGACACTACAGATACCGGCCGCTTTGTAGAGGTTTGCAAGTGTTACAAATGGTAGATTCTGACCATTCATGTGGAGACATGCGAGCGGTGGTGTCCTATACAAAGAGTTTGTATAATACTGGACCACGAGATGATTCGTCTTTGTATATAACGTCGTTGATACTGAAGACTTACATCTCACCTAAACGACCATAGGTGACATGACCTCAATCCTGAATGTTTTGGAAATTCCTGCCTTTGAAGGTAATCCTTTGATTAGTATGGGTGAGAGTGACCAGATTGACAACTCAACATGCCTACCTTTTTAGGGAATTGTCTGATGTAGGAGCTGGGAATCAGTTACACAAGATAGAATTCACTTCTTCCCTGAAGTTGGGGTAAGTAGATAGATTGCTCCCTTAAGGGCTGATTCCAGGGCTTGAACATAGTGCCCACAACTTTTCTTTGGAAGAGAGAACTCAATCATAGTAGAACTATGACTTATGTTCATTAAAGGGATTAATGGTACTTAAGGAGTTAGATGTAACTATAGGGGCATAACGGTTATTGGCCCAGCTGTACTTACGGGCGATCTGTGAAGGGTTATCGCACTGTTGATTGGTTGATATGGACACATAATATATCTGTGGTAAGGAGAGTTCAGTTGTCGGTATTTAGTGGAGTGCCTGGTAGTCTATGAAGCACAGATACTTCATGTGAGGCAAAGAATCCGTATCAGACATGTATCAGATACCGATACTTCCAGATACTTCCCAGATATGTATTTGACACCCAATTTGACATATCTATTTCTACGCATACCTTTTTTAAAGAAAAAAGACAAACAACTTATCTAATCTTTCCCAATCTAAAACTAGACAACCTATTTAAAAAGCTCAATACTCGAGTCCAAAACTAAAAGGAAAATAATAAATAAAAGGCCAAATCCTAGAATCATCTAATCTTCATCTTCACATTTGAGTCCCACAAAGTCCGCCAAAATATATACCATTTGGATATCTTCAACAATTCAATGAAGAAGTTCTTCGTTTATCTTCATATTTCTCCTTCTAATCTTTTTCTTTTTTATAATATGAGTCACTTTTCTATTGCATTTTATTAACTATTGTAATTCAACATCTTAGATGTTGCTTTTTTTTTTTTGTATTGTATTTCAGTGTATGTATTCTATTTTGTGCTATTGTTATTAACTTGTATGCTAAATTTATCTATATCCTAGATTTTTTTTAAAAAAAAGAAAATGTATCTTCAACGTATCAGTATCCTCGTTTTTTAGATATATATTAAAAATATATATAAAAAATGATGTATCCTTAAACATATCCGTATCATAGTTTTTTAGAAATTGACGAATCACCGTATCGGATCATATCCGTATCGTATAACCGTATCTGTGTTTGTGCTTCATAGCTGGCAATTAATGGATGGTGGATTCCATGACTAAAGAGTTTAGTCAATTATTCACGTACCGTTAGAGCTTCGAGCTACAGGTCCATAAAGTCCCCTTGGTAGCTCAATGGATTCAAGTTGAGGATCAGTTCTTGGTGTTGATTTGAAATGTTCAAATAGACAAGAGGTAATTCGATTATATATGATATGATCGGTGTGATGTTTAAGATACATCAAGTAGAGGATTAATGTAAATGAGATTTACATTAAGGACTATAAAATAGAAAAAGAGCTATGGTTTATATGTTTCATAAGATGAAATATTAAAACTATAGGTTAGTATGGTAAGTTGGTTTTCATATGTATTTATAATAATATTAATTATTGGATAATTATCTCTGTTTCTCTAATAACCAATTGAGTGGGAGGTTATTGGTGGTTTCATGGTAACCATGTGATAAAAGGAAAAATGTTTTCCTAAATTTAGTAGTTGAAATGAGAGATTCTATTCTCAGAAAGTTCTCATGGCGACTGTCAAGTAAATAAGATTTACTAAACGACAGCTGAAGAAAAGACTAGACGATCATGGAGTGTTTCTATACGATAGTCACTCAACTGGCCGATTAGCTAAACGATCATATAGTTTTTGCTAAACGATCGCATAACTTTTGTTAAGCGATTGGCATCGTCTATACGATAGACATGTCATCTCCCACTTGCTCAATCGTTTACACGATTTTTCTTCCTTTAGTCTCGTCTTCTAACCAAGTCCACACATAGCCCACACTTCTGGATTCTTACACTGAGAATACCAAGGTAGCCATTATGGTGGTGTCGTACTCAACTCAACATAGTCAAGGTTTTTGGAGGTCGTTCATTGAGTTCGCGGTGTTCGTGTGGTGGTTGCCGATTGTTCGTGATCTTGGAGATCGTTGAGTTCACGGTCGTTGTGATCGGGGAGTGGAGCGGTCGAAGTGTTCGAGCATTCGTGATTACTGTGTTATTGTCTGTTCGAGCGTTCGTGATCAAGGGAGATTGAAGATGAGTCTTCAAAGGTATGTTTTTTTTTATCCCTTGATCTTATGGAAAAGCATGTTGTAATTTCGTTGTATGCATGACATGTATGTTTCCGTTTGTATACTATAATTGTTAATGTTCATATACAAGTGGAATTTGGAACGATCATTCCACTGCTCATGGAAATCCTCATGTTCGATTTCCTTCACTAATTTCTTTGGGTATTGTACACATGTGTTGGACAACCCCAAATCTTAAAGCGACATAAACTACCTTTACGTCCTCTCCATAACTCGTAAGGTATTTCTGAAACACTTTTCAAGGGAACTATGTTCAATATATATACCGTAGTCTCTACTGTGTGACCCCAAAAAGAACTTGGCAACTGAACATAACTCATCATAGAACGAACCATGTCCAATACGGTTCTATTTCTCCTTTCTGCAATACCATTTTGTTGAGGTGTGCCAGGTGCTGTGAGTTGTGGTTGAATTCTGTGTTCTATTAAATAGTCCTGGAATTTTAAGTCCATATACTCACCACCTCGATCTAATCAAAGTGTTTTAATCTTTTTACCTAATTGGTTCTCAACCTCTGCCTTATATTCCTTGAACTTTTCAAGTGTATCGAATTTATGATGCATTAGGTAAATGTAGCCATGCCTTGAATAATCATCGATGAAGCTGATGAAATATTCATACACTCCTCTCGCTTTAACATTCATCGGACCACAAAGATCTAAATGTACTAGCTCTAAGGGTTCTTTAGTTCTAAGACCTTTTCCAGTAAAAGATCTTTTGGTCATCTTACCCTGAAGACAAGATTCACATGACAGTAAATAGCTATCTTCTCACTAATTTAGAAGTCCACTCTTAATCAATCTCCAAATCCTATTGAGATTAATGTGACTTTGTCTTAGGTGCCAAAGATGGGCATTTGGACAAATTTTTCTTTTCTTATGATGAGTTTCAGCTGTTTTAAATATCTCTATATTCAAAACAGCTTTTATTTCAGTCGGTTTTAACATGTATAAGTTATTTTCCACTTTTGTTGAACAAGTTTTAATATCTTTCGAAATAATGAACACTTCATTATTTTCAAAAGAAACTTTATAATTTTGTCCTAGTAAACATGAGATAGAAATTAAATTCCTTTCCATAGAAGGAATGTAATAAACATTTTCAAGTAAAACGTGTCTATCTCCAATAAATAACTTTATATCTCTCGCTGCTTTAGCTGAAACAACCTTCTCGATCCCTACCTTAAAGGTTGCTTCACCTTCTGTAAGCTGTCTCTAAGAACTAGTTTTCTAAGCAAAAGTACAGATATAATTAACGATACCTAAATCTAATATCCAGGTTAATTTATCATTTTCCACTAAACATGTCTCAATGACAAGTAAATCATATTTACTTTGTTGTGCCTCCTGGTCAGTAGTAGAATTGGGAGATAAAAGACATTCATGTGTTAAAACAAATTCATCATCTGCTAGTATATTCGTTTTCCACATTAATTTATGGTTAAAAGTGTCGAAAGCAAGTAAATTTGAAGAATTCAACATGCTGAAATTATAAACAAATTCTAATTAATGAATTGCTCTTAAACTCAATCAAAGTTTAGCAAAGTAATAATGTACCCAAATTTCATTATTTTATTTGCAACGATACCATAATGAGTTAGAGCAAGTGCTAACGAGGGGCAATCAAATACTCCTTTACTAAAGCAAAACATTCTTGACTAAATAATATCTCCAGAATAACTCATATTCCGGTAGTCATTTAATTACCGCTTTTGGTCAAGAACTTACTAACACTTAATAATTTTGTAAGTGTAACCCTCCATTTTCAGATCTCAGAGATTAGCGGTCCCAACAATGCTACCGAATTGGAGAGTAAAAATTGGGAAACAACCTAAGAAATCCTATCTATTTATGGAGTTTTATTTGTTCCGAATCCTATTTGACAACCCTCCGACGGGATAGCCGTGATTAGCGACTAGCTAATTCCGCCTTAAAGACAACAACCAGGCACAACATAGGAATCTCACGGTCCAAACTAATGGAAAAGATCGCAGGACACGTTGACACACACTCTTCACCCACTTACTATAATCTATTTCCCTTATTAACCTTGATATTGACCCATGAAAACACTTTCCGTATGGAGGTCACTTCTAGGGTGACACGAAGCGTTGCATGGATCTCACAATGTGAACTCTGAGGGACGTGAAAGCTAAGAATAACATATCCCATATGTTATTAATCTCCCACTAAAGTGTTCTTTTTGTTTTTAAGTAAATCTTTACTTAGGAATGTTTCGGCTAATTAAACAACCTGAGTCTATGTGGTTTATCCAAGTATAACGATTATAATTGGATTTAACCAACGATGTCTAGGTGAAAAACCAATTTTAACACCTCACACCGCTCACGTGTGCTTATAAAATCGGTTAACAACGCTCAATTATTCGACCATAATCCCCAGGTAGGAGGTATTCCGTAGACCGTCAACTTAAGTACCCTTAGCCTTAGACAAGAATATATACCTGTTGAGTTTGTAACCGTATTTTATAAGATGTTGACCTATTTTAACTATTAAAACAGGTGGTTAACCTACGTGAGCATGCAACTTGTCTTTGTTATGGATTTTAATGTCTAATCCAATTTTATAACAACTTATAAAATAATATACATGGTTTGCATCCATAACATGATTTTATATAACAATTATATAAACATTCATTCCATGCATTAATATAACAACTTATATAAAAAAACCATGGAATCCTACACATGCATACTATACATTATAACACTTATAATATACTTGCAATGCATGCTACATGCTTATCCTATGGTGGGATTTTAAATCTACATGGCATACAATATGCCACAATAGATAAAATATTTAATCCATACATATACAATGCATAATTAAATAAACATACTAAAATAGACCGATTTTGGCATCCTAAGCTAGTTAAAAGCTAAACTTATTACAATAATAAACCAAAACCAACCTCGAATCACCTCCAAACACTTTGAAACAGCTCAAACCACTTGAAAAATGCTTGAATCGACTTCAAAAATCGCCCAAAACCGGTCAAACCAGTCGAATCAGACCGATCTAGACCATCTGGACCGACTGAGGCATCAACAGGTGCACGCGGGTCAACGGGTTGATTGGAGCGGGCGCTGAACCGAGTCGGCTGAGTTGGGCGAGTGCAGATGGCTTGGGTGAAACTTGGCGCGGGCACAGAGGCTGCAGGTCTAGACCAGGTCTGGAATAGCTCTACACGTGTCAGCTACAATTACATGGGTCAAGCGCCACTTTGAGCCGGATCACGAGTTGTGAACATAGTTTGGGATGTCAAATTGGGTCTATGAGAATTTCTACTCCAAATTTGAAGTTGTCCTTTTTAGAAATCGAGCAATTATAGCTTAAAAACGACTCTAATGACTCTAACAAATTTACAAACCTTTCACGACACATTAAAGCCCATAAATCACTGGGCAATTACAATAATTATTATAACCCATGAGAGAATTTGGATGCCAAAACCGAAATTATCCACTTTAGCACACAAACATTCATCACATGAATCAATACCCACCATATGCAAAAATTAACCACAATTGAGTACTTTAAACATGCTCTGATACCAATTGATGGAACAAATAAATACGCATGAAGAAAAACAGATCTATAGTACTCTAATTAGGTTAATTACAAAGGATAAGAATGCGATTAAAATAAATAAAAGGGGAAGAAAAAAATATAACTTTTGTAGTCCCAAAGCTTCTCCAAATTAGCTCCAATCTTCTCACGAACAGTTCTAAACCACCACGAGAGTCTTCCCGACTATTCTCCTACCTTAAAACAGGATGATGGAATCCGGTGAGTGACTAATTTGGAGAGAAAAAGGTTAAGTCTTTGAGAGAAAATTGTAATGAAATTATCACATAATCTCACCAATTTCCACTATGGCCAAAAAGCTTTAAAATTCAAGAAACACTTCCTTTTAAAGGTCATTACATGAAAAACATGCAACTTTGAGTTTGATGAGAAATTGACATTAAAAAATCTACTAACTCAAAGTGGGATTTAGTGAGGCAAGTGTCTTCAAATGAAGACAACACTTAGCAATGCAAAAAATGGCATTTCTCACTCACAAATGTTGGATCTTTCCACTAACTTGGTCAAAGGTCAAAGTTCGACTCTCAAAGTGTAAATTCAACAATTTTGACTTTTTGACTTTCAAAGTCAAAAGTCAACAATTTGACTTTCATTGCATTTTTTACCTAGTCAATAGTTTTGACTTTTAATGCAATTTTGACCAATTCCATTTAATTTCAAAATTAATTCTAATAATCAATTTTTAAATTAAATTCATATTTAAAAATTTTAATTAATTTAATTTAATATTAAATCCAACACTAATCCCAAGTAATATGAATCTTCATTCATAATCTTGATATTTAAATCTTATTTAAATATCTCATATTTTCTCTTTCTTTATGTTTATTTCACAATTAAACATTAGGTTAAATATATTGTATATATTTAACGCTTTACTCCAAAAATCGAATTTGAACACTTCAAATTCGTTTGTCACATTGTTCTAAGGTTTAGTCCAATATGAGCTAGTAGGGGGACCTCATGAACCTACAGATCATGGGCACCAACGATCCAAGATTAACCGGCTAAACTCTTTAACCTAATTAACCACATTCATTAACTACTGGGTAATTCTACTAAAGCTCAGTAGTTGCACTCCCTTGACTGTAGATATATTATGTCCACTCGATATAACCATGATTAGTAAGTTAACCCTTCACAGATTGTTCGTAATAACAGTTAGGTCAAAAGTTGTTTTACCCCTGAGATTACATCTTGCTCCTTAAGTCCCACTGATCCTCTAATGAACAATTGGTTTGTGATCCAATCACTAAACCGAGTCCCTCTCGGGCCAATGAGAGGGTGGGGCCCGTTCAAAACCTAGAGTCAGCACTTAAGGGAACAACCTCTCTACTATCCCTAAAATTGGGTAGGAGTGAATTTCGTCTTGCACCCTATGTCCTCAACTATTTACTCGATCTTACTCTTGAAATGGGAGGCTTATTGAGTCAGCATTGTTGAGCCAACCCTCACCCATGCAAATCTAAGGATAATCCCGAATAAATAGGAATTCATAGTTAGCTCAAGATTAAGGTCAAGTTACTAAGGTCATCGCTTTGAAATAATCAGTCTTAAACAGTAAACATCGTTATAAAGTAAGAGTGACTTAATTCTTGGTCCGATCTTATGAAAACTTATTGCATAGAACACCCATGTTCCTCATGTCACATGAACGAATCAGGATCACTTCGTTTGTAGCACTTTACAATAAATTGTAACATCTACAGAGTGAGTCGCATTTGATAGTGTTACCAAAATAAGGTACCCAACCTTATTTGTATACTATAGATCATTTTGACTATTTACTGAACTTGATCCACTCTTTTATCTCCATATAAAGTTCATATACTCATATAATAGCTATAGATATTTAGTTTATTGGATTTAGTTTTTACAAGTGCAATTTACATATTTAACAACAGTTTTATTGAATAAATGTGAATAACATCTTTATTGACAATAGAATATGTTTAACAATACAAACGATGAGTTTTAGGACATACAACCCAACAAAAATAACTCAGAAGACTAGAGAGAGTAGAGAGAAAATTAAGTTTAGAGAGAGAGAGAGATTTTCATTCTGACCTGAAAAGATAGAAATTCATTTTGAATTTGGAAAAGAAACCAGCTCTCCCATGTGTTTTTCAATCGGCAAGATGTGGCTTATTCTTCTCCTCCTCACAAGGCAACAACCACTTACTCTTCATTTGGATCAAAATTCTCCACAATTGGGTCTGGTATCAAAATTTGAAAGCCCAACAATTATCCTTCCGTAAACATGCCTTAGTTCTTCATTTCTAAAGATCAAAGATTCGATGTTCTATATCTACTTGTTGTTGTTGATCTTAAAAAAGAACAGGTTTTCACAAAATTTTGCATTTATTACAAGAAAAGAAAACCAATTTTTTAGCTCAACAAAATTTGGGGGCAAGAATTCAAACTTTATGTATTTGACAATGAAATAATGTTTTCATTAGTTAAATTATGTTGTTGGCATGTTGCAACTAAGAAGAGAAAATTTAATAATCTTAACAGTATTGTTATATAAAAAAGGATAAATTATATGTTTAATCTTTAAATTTTTAGCAGTTGGTTCTAAATTTTAAAAGATTAATAAGTTGCTAACCTTTAAAATGTTTAATTGATTTCTAAACTTTTGATTTTGTGTCGAAAAAATTTATAAACCTTCACTTTTATATTTAGTAGGTCTATAACACATTCTACATTTAAAATATATATATATATATATATATATGAGCATATTAGGTATAAAACTAAAATTTTAATATCTTATTAGATACAAAATTCAATTTTATGTCTACCAATTTTGTTAATATATAAAAATGTTGAAATTAAAAAGGACTTATTTAATATTTGTTATTTTTAAAAGTTTAAAGATGGAAAAACATTTTTAATAATAGAAGGATGTGAATCAACCTTAAAAAAGCAGTATTTTTTAATTATCATTAAGTTATGCTCACTTTAACAAATATTCGTCGTAATTTGATCTATAATTAGTAAGATTCAAATATGTTATGGGTAAAAAATATGGCTAGTATGGCTTTTTATGGATGATCCAATGGGTCATTTAGGGAGAAGTGAGTTATTTAGTTAAGCGTGGGGTTGGCTATAAGATGTAAAAAAAATTAACTCACAAGATGGATTAAATGATCAACAAACATCATGAAAGGCTAACCCTCTCTCTTGTATTGTGTCCTAAATCCTCAGAATCGGTTTCTGATGGTCTTCATCTCCACAGAAGTTTAAAGAAAAGACATAGAGGTTTAGGATTACCAAAGTGTTTGTCTATTAGACCAACTACTATGATCGTAATGATTCAATTAAGTTAAAGATGGTCAAATTAATTATCAGAGAGATTAATTAGTCAAGTGACCGTTATTGAACCAAATTTTCTATATAATCAAGAGGATTCAAGACATTTGAGGTACACTAAAAAAAACACTACGAATACTTTTCCATTCTATTAGATCTCAAGATTATTACTAACTTGATCGTCATAGTTCTAATGGCCAAACATCACATTAATGTAAAGTCTTTTATGATTGTTCTATTCCTCTAAAGATTACAAATTTACGGTTGGTATTAATTTTTGCTACCAACACAAATAAATTATGAATTTTTTTTTTTTTATAATGTAAGGATCTTGATGGATAGTTCCTAGTGGCAGACCATGGTCTCTGAATCAAACAGACAGAAAATGAAGAACGAGAATTTGCCACGTGGAGCTTATATTTTTGTCTTATCTCAATCGCATCAGCCGGCTTCCTATCGACTAATGTGCAAGAATGTTAATGATGTTATTTATTTAATAATAGATGGCGAGGACAAAAAGAACAAACACAAGCGACCAACCACTTTGTAGTTGCCTTCTTCTTTGGCTTCGTATTATCCCCTGTCTTCCCTCTCCTTTTTTTCTGTTAATTTTATATTTTATCGTTATTTAAACTTTTAACCCTTTCCTATATATTTGCTAATATTTATCTGTTGAACATAGTTCAATTGACAGTCCAATAATTTGATAAAATTAATTATTTTAATACTTTAATATTCCAATCACTTGTAAGCTTAAAAATTACTAGAATATCTAACAGTAGAAATCAATATTAATTTGTTCAAATACAATATTTTGTGCTCTTATATCATGTTGAATCATTGATTAACCCAAAAATTTAAATTGATGAGTTATGATAAATTTAATTATATCAATATTTTAACAATAAATTTAAGCAACAATTTCCACTAGCTTCGTAAACCTGTAAAGAAGCTCAATTCTTTCTATATCATTGCATCTAAAAAATACAACGAATAGGGTAGGGAGAATCGAACCTATAATCTTAATGTAATACTTGTCAATTACCATCGAACTATGCTTACTTTGGCTAGATCCTCGTATATTAGTACTATATTTATAATCAACTATGTATAGGAGTGTAAGTAGTTTGTTTTGGTTCTATTTTTGTAGAAAAACGCAACCAAACTGGAATCTAGGAGAAACCGTGTCGATCGAACCGCTTAGACCGACAGTTTGATCGACTCGACTTTGGTTCATCAGACATAATATGTGGTGCGTGAGAATGGGTGAGGAGAGAGAGAGTAGAATGTTCCTCTAGGATCAAACCCACACCACGACCTGGAAAATCTTGGCACACCAATTCACTAATTTGACCAACTCAACTTTTGAAGTAAAAAAATGACGTTGATTATAAATATTTTATCGGCCATTTCAGTTTTTCAAATTCTTTTTTTGCCTAACCCGAACTTGACAAAAAAAAAATGTTTTATATATTTTTAACTCGAAACCGCCATATCGACCAATTTCAATTTGAATCGATAGCGGTTTCAATCAGTTTAAGCAATTTTCTCGATTTTTTCTTACACCCTTGAAAACTATATTTCTTGATTTTAAAAAAAGGAGAATTAGAACCATTTTTTATAATTAAAAATTTAAAACTAAACAGTTATGAAATGGATATTGTTTTTCACCATCCAAAATTGAACATTTTACCTAATGACTGTATTTTGCGAAAGTTATCTAGAAAGTAGGTAAGTAATGTTATACAATTTTTTTTTTTGGGAATATTCAAACTCGTATTTAGTAACTCATCAAACTCCAAATTTCAGAAACACGATTGACAACCAGTCGACCAAAAGCTCCTTCTACTCAAGCACAACATAGAATTTGACAATATCAACTATAAAAAAAAATTTGTACCGATCTATTTCTAAAAATTCAATATAAAATGACCAATCTTAAAAAACGAAAAAAAACTTTTTGTTGATAGCACTATCTTAATAAGAAGGTGTCTCCATCGTAAAATAACTAGAATCTTAATATGATATTCATTTTAATTGAGATCTTTTTTTTAAAACTAACCCGTCAATCAACCAGTGATTTAAAATGAAAATAAAGATCCAACTATCTTACGATGGGTGAAAATAAATCGTAATGGTAGAATACTTTGTGACGTAAGTAGAAGATTAGTTTTCATATTTTTTTTATGATTAAGTTATTCTATTGTATTTAATCGTCCGTACAAAAATTTCTTTAAAAAATTAACAATTAACAAACAAATAAAAATAAATAAACATATTTATTTATATAATTAATTACTTCAAAGTTAAACTCAGCCGTTAGAATCAATGGCTCTAGCTGTTTGTTGGTATATCAAACTACGTCAAAATAAAATAAAAATATATATTTATTAAAAATGCTAAATAACAAACACAGAGCACCCAAGAAGCATCAAAATTAACCTCCTCTGTTTTCTTTCTTCCTCACAACGAAACGAAGAACTCCTAAAACCACTTCCATGGCTTCAAACGTCGTCGTTTCATCCTCCATCTTTCTACTGATTTTCATTTGTTCTTCAACAATCTCCGCCGCCGCCGCCGCCATCGACACAAATCAAAGTATGTTTCCGATGACATGTTCAAGAATAAAGAAATGCGAAGCCTCATTATATCACGTCAATGGCGACTTGCAGGCCGAGAGCGAAATCGCCGCCGCGTACTCCGTCAATCCGTCGCAGATTCAGCCGGTTCCGCGCAAGGGAGTTCAAGATTACTTAATTACGGTGCCGTGTTCATGCGAATCGGCCGACGGCGTGTCCGGAACGGCGTATTTTCACGACACGTCGTTCAGAGTGGGAGTTGGAGACTCCTTGAGCGACGTGTCGAATCGAAATTACAGCGGACAAGTTTGGATATTCGGCGATCCGTTGCTTTTTGCTGGAGATGAATTTGGGGTGAAATTGTTGTGTGGATGCATAGAAGACGAGTCTAAAATTGTGGTGACTTACACGGTTCAGATGCACGATACGTTGTCACAAATCGCTGGTCTTTTATGGGCTGATGCGAGTGAAATTCATAATTTGAATGCGAATTTGATTCAAGACCCTGGTTTGATTGTTCCCGGTTGGGTTTTGTTTGTGCCGATGTACAAGAATGCGTTTCAAAGTGCCAAAGGTAATTTTCTTCTTAATAATTGTATTTCATAATGCTTAAATTATTAATTCCCACGAATTCGTCTCGCATAACTTATTTAGGGGCCACTCGAAATTTAACTTAGATTTCTTGTTCTTTACTCTCATTTCTTCATCTTGTTCTTCTTGCTCATTCGAAGCGGGGAAAGAGATTGAAGACCGAAGACATTTTCTTTATTTTTAAATAATAAATAATAAATTTTTTAATAAAAATATTCTCCACACATGTGCGCCTCACCTCGCCTCGCCCAACCGATCGACAGATGGCGACACACATGGAATGTCCACCAAACTCATGTTTGCCTATCTCCTCATCCCTCTAAAACATAGGTACCCCTTAGGACCCAAACCTATAACTAAAGGTGAGGGTTTATAAAGAGAATCAAATTCACAAATCTAGTAATGTGGGATTTCTCAAAATCTTGTTTTTCTTTTATTTAAGTTTTTCACCAACAATCCCCCACCTGTAAAACTTTTCAGAATACAAGAAAACATTTTTTTCATCCAACAATATCAGTCTATAAAATATTGTGCATAAGCAAAGGTGTCTAATGACTTGAACCTTTACGTAGTGTAGATGATTCAAAATATAGTAGAGTAACTCTTGGTTTTGAACTCTATCTCTACCAACATCTCAAACACATCATTATTAGGATGTAGTTCGAAAGTCTATGCTTTAAGGCCTAGCACGTGTATCACAGTTTAGCAAATGCTCTAGAAAATTTGCCTAAAATTCCATAAGAAGTGACCCTCACTTCCATATCCACATAGGTCGTACTCCTGTAGCTAGGTACCCCACTTGACATCAATTATAGATCTCACTAAGAACTAAGGTCAACCTTTCTTACGCTTCAAGATATCATACTCAGACTCTAGGTCATAGGAAGGGAATTCTGTGTTCGCTTTAGCATGATTCATTTCATATCACATGTGATCAATTATTACTTATTGAACCTGTTTCTTTGGATTTTCAGTCTACAGGTTGGGTTTTCCTCACAGGTGATTCATTTCTTTATAGACATAAGTTCCATTCTTTCTAAGATCTTGAAAATCTTTTGTATGGCTAGTCCTTTCGTCAAAGGATCTGCCAAGTTTTCATCAGTTTGTATATGATCCGCTCTAACTACACCTCTAATGGTACCGTGCTTACAACGTATTTCTCATCTCTTTCCATTACAGTAATGGTTTTAAACTTTTGCGATTGCTGCAGTACTATCTCAATAGATCAATATGACTTATACGAGCTTTTTCCATAGAGGAATCTCTGATAGCAGACTTATAATCTAGCCTGCTTCTTCACTAGTTGTTGTTAGTGCTATCATTTCTGACTCCATCGTAGATTGGGCTAAAATAGTTTGTTTCTTGGACTTCCAAGAGATAGCTTTGCCTACTATATTAAAGATATAGCCACTTGTAGCCTTTGAATCATCCGAGAAGAAGTTCCAGTTAGCATCGTTGAACCCTTCCTAGACAGTGGAAAACTTCTAATAATGTAATCCTAGGTGTTGGGTTTTCTTCAAGTACCTCATAACCCTTTCTATAGCATTTCAATGCTCTATACTAGGTCTACTTGTAAACCTACAAAATAATCCTACAGCATAAGCTATATCATGCCTAGTGCAGTCAGCAGCGTATTGAGACGGCCTACGATGCTCGCATACTCAATTTAATTAACACTGTCATCAGTATTCTTGAACAACTTAACACTAGGGTTATAAGGAATAAATGCTGGTTTACATTCAAAGTAATTATATTTCTTTATAATCTTTTCTACATGATGAGATTGATCCAAATAAATTCTCTTTTCAGACGTAGTCACTTTTATGCTTCAGATTAAACTCGCTTCTTCTAAGTCTTTCATATCGAAGTTTGCACTCAACATGGATTTCACATTATTTATAACGTGCAAATTCGATCCAAAGATTAACAAATCATCTACATACAAGTATAAGATCGTGCAAAGATCATTTTCAACCTTGTAATAGATGCATTTGTCATTTTTATTGATTTTAAAACCTATATAGAGCATTAGGTTAACAAATTTTTCATGTCATTGTATAGGAACTTGTTTCAAGCCATAAAGAGATTTATCTGACTTGTAAACCTTGTTCTTTTGGTCGTGGACTATAAAACCCTCAGATTGTTCTATGTAAACCTCTTCTTCAAGTTCATCATTTAGGAAAGCAGTCTTTACATCCATTTGATATACTACGACGGCGAGAGAAAACAATACACGGATTGAGGTAATACTAGTGACAAGGAAAAATATGTCAAAGAAGTCTGTGTTTTCTCTTTGTCTAAAGCCCTTTGTTACTAACCTGGCTTTAAACTTGTCAACTGTTCCATCATGTCTAAGCTTCTTTCTTAGGATTCATTTGCACCCTATTGCCTTATAACCTAGGGGTAGGTCTACTAAGTTCCAAGTCTTATTTGACTCAAGAAAGTCTATCTCATTATTTATAGCTTATTGCCATAAGTAGGTATCTACAAATGATAGGGCGATTTTTAGGTCTTTAGGATCTTCTTCTACATTATAAGTCTGGAACTCATCCCCAAAATCCTTGACAATTCTAATTCTTTTGCTTTTTCTAGGTTTTGGCTCGATTTCCTTTGTAGAGGTAGGATTTCTAACTAGGGTTAGGATATTGGATCTCGAGCCCCCGCTATTTCTCGATTTAAAGGAAAATCTATTCTCAAAGAAATCAACATCATTTGACTCAATGATCACTTGGTTTACTAGGTCACAGAATCTATAGGCATTACTATTTATGACATAACCTATAAAGACACACTCATAGGCTTTACTATCAAGCATTCTTCTTTTGGGGTCAGGAATTCTTACAAAGGCTAGACACCCCTAAGTTCTAAAGTATGACATGTTTGGCTTCTTATTCTTAAGGACTTCGTAAGGTGAAGTTGTACTTTTAGATTTTAGTATTTTATTTAGAACATAACACACGGTAAGGATGATTTCACCCTAACAATGAGACGCGGCTCCTGAATTGAGTAAAGTAGAAACTACTAGCTCAACTAAAGTTCTATTTTTTTTCTTTCAACTTTTCTGTTCGTTTTAGAAGAGTGAGGTGCAGTATTTTCATGTATTATTCCATGTGAGTTAAAAAAAACTCATTAAAGTTGTCTGAGTCGTACTCAGTTCCTCTATTACTACGAAGTCTTTTAACATTCCGGTTATATTGATTTTCTACTTCAGTTACAAACAATTTAAAAGTATCAAATGCATCCCTTTTGTTTTTCAGCAAATATACAAAGGTGAAATCAGAGCAATCATCAACAAAAGTAATAAAAATATCTCTTATTGTTTCTAGTCAAGATGTCATCATATTCACATTCAGGATGAATTAAATCTAGAGGCTCAGATTCCCTAAGTACAATTTATGTGAAATCTAGTTATTTTAGCCTGACTACAGTATTCACATTTATCAAATTCATTCATGGATAACTTAGGAATCATTTCTAATCTACTCAGGTTACTAACTATCCGTTTATTTATATGACAAAGTATAGCATGCCAAATATTAAATGAACACAACATATAAACAAAAGATTTCATCTTATTCATTTCAAGGTTAAGTTTAAACATGCCATCAATTGCATATTCTTTTCCTACGAAAACATTATTCTTAGTAAGAGTATATAAGTTTTCCCCTATTGTCTGAGTAAAGCCGACCTTGTTGAGGAGATAGCCCGATACCAGATTCTTCTACATCTTCAGAGTGTGTAAAACTTCCTTCAGTGTGAGAGTCTTCCTGAAGGTAAACTTCAGCTCCACCTCGTCGGTTCCAACAACTTTAGTTGAGTGGTGATCCCCAACAGTATGTTCTTACCCTTAGTTTCAGTATAAGTTTTAAAAAGACTAAGGTCGTAACATACATGGCACATAGCACCAATGTCTATCCATCACCCCTCAAAACCACCGATCACATTTACTTCTGTGATCATGGCAACTAACGGTTCTTCTGTAAGGTTCGCTTGACCAGTAGGATAACGCTTGTTCCTACAATTCCTAGCCAATTGTCCAAGTTTATTACAGTTAAAGGAAAGAAATTGTACCATTTCTCCCGAGGGGGGTTTCTGCTTCTTTTGATTGTTCTGGTTGTTGGATCCACGGTTCTGACTTTTCCTTTTGGTTCCCTTTGACTTTTGGTCAGACTTTATCGCAGCAGAGGCAGATCTCCCAGGAACGATGTTAACCTCTTCCCTCTGGTCCTGCTTCCGATCTTCCTCCTCAATCCTCGGCAGGTGATCAGATTCTCCAAAGAAAATTTCTTAGACTTATGCCTCAAGATGTTCTTAAAATCCTTCCATAAATGAGGCAATTTATATATAATAACAACAACTTAGAATTGCTCGTTTAGGGGCATACCTTTACTTATTATTTCGTGGGCTATCTTCTACAGTTCATGGGACTCAGCTTTTACAGATTTGTCATCCGTCATCTAAAACTTTAGGTAATAGCTGAAGACATACTTTTTTTACCCAACCTCCTTGGTATCATACTTCTTCTACAGGGCATCCCAAACTTCCTTTGTTGTCTTCATTGAGCTATAGTAATCATATAGATTATTCGTCAAACCATTTTTACCCAAAAAAAAATTTTCTTCCCAGTCAACAGCTTCTTTCATTTATTGTTCGATCGGATTTTCCTTTAGGATAGTTGGCTTCTCCGTATTGCATGCGTCAGCAACCTTTTTGACGGTAAGGAAGAATAGCATCTTCTGCTTACAACATTTGAAGTTTGCTCCTTCAAATCAGAATGGACGGTTGAGATTGGAGGACATGATGTCATTCTGAGTTGAAAGGGTCATCATAATAATGATAGATGGAAACCATCTTAAGATTGTTGGAACAGTTACCCTCTGATGGACAAAAGATGACAACAACGAACGGTCACGAATGGCAGTCGTCAGAAAATAGAACCTGCAAAAAAGAAACTCGTTACAGGCTAAGTCGCAGATCTCACTCTCTTTAAAACATTTCATAGCTCTACCCAAATGTGCAAGTAGTTCTATAGAATTTCCACGTCATCCTTAGAATAAAACAATCCAGAAGAAATAAATCTATCTCAATAAGAGTTGCATTGGAACTAATTGGAAAAATCACACCTTTCAGATTAATATAAGTTGCTTGGAAATCGTAAAACTCGAGAAAAAAGTAAAGAGAACGTCTTAAGAAGAGAAGATAAGAAGAAAATTGTTGTTGTGAAGGAACTCTACTCAATTTATAGGTCTTGGAGGCTAACAATTGCACAAAACTGATGGGGAGAGGAACACGTACAACCACAAAACGTGCACGAAGGCCACACGTGAGAAGCGGAGAAGGAGTCCAAGGACTAGACGTTTTAATATTTCCACACACATGCGCACGCTCGCCTCGCCACGCCACACCTGGCCAGGCGAACGACGACAGTGGCGGTGGTGGTGCGCGTGTGTGGGATGTCTACCAAACCCATCTTTGCCTATCTCTCACCTCCTTTAAAACATGGGTACCCTTGGGCCCAAACCCATAACTAAGGGTGAAGGTTTATAAAAGAGACTCCAATTCACAAATCTAGTAATGTGGGATTTCTCAAAACCTTAATTTTCCTTTATTTAAGTTTTTCACCAACATCGCTTCTTCCTCTCGTTTTTTGGTCTCACTATTGCTTTTTCCTCTCGTTCTGATTCACGCTCCAACTTATATCTTTAATTCGATAAGAAGAAGAATGTGTTGACATAAACAGAAAAAATCACAGGAAAAAGAGGACAACTGAAGAAAAGATGGTGGGAAGGAAATCTCACTGAAAAAAGGGAAAAAAGAGCGACATAAACATAAATTATCGGAAAAGAAAAAGGGGAAATCGTTGAAAAACAAAGGGCATCATAAATAGAAGAAATCACCAAAAAAGAAAAAAAAAAAAGCAGAAAAAATGGGAAAAAAAGAAAAGAAAAAAGTATGGAAAAGAGAGAAGGAAGAAGGAATAAGGGGTAAAGTGGGAAGTTCATAAGGTGATGACATCAGCAAAAGGCCCAAAATCGAGCAAATTAAAAAAAGATGCCAAATTTCGAGATGATCCCTTGGTAGCAATTTCTCCATTTAAGTATACTTTTGGTAACCATTTCGATTTTTGTTTTTGAAAATTAAGCCTGTTTTTTCTCTATTTCTTACCCAGATTTAACTATAGAGGTTGAATTCTTAGCCAAATTCCAAAAACAAAAACAAGTATTTAAAAACTAATTTTTTTAATTTCCAAAATTTGGCTTGATTTTTTAAACAATAAGTAAAAAGTAGATTAGAAAAGAAGAAGTTTGGAGTTGGGAGTAATGTCTATAGGTTTAATTTTGAAAAACGAAAAACGAAAAACGAAAAACCAAATTGTTATAAAAAAAAAGATAACAAAAGATAACAAATCACTTTTGCTTGTTAAAAAACAATATGAAATACATTTTTAATATTTAAATTTACACTTCTAAATATAATTTCACATCTTCAACATTGATTTGGAATTACTAAATCCCTTTAATTTTTAAAACTTAAGCTTATAAAACATTTATTTGACTTGTGTTTTTTTTTTTCTTGTGGAGTTCGGCTAAGAGTTCAATCATTTAAGAAAGATCCAAATTATTGTTAGAAGTTGTCTAGAAATAAGCTTAGTTTTTAAAATTAAAAAATAAAAAACAAAAATCCCCTCATTTGGTAATCATTTTGGTTTTTGAAAATTAAGCCTATTTTTCCTCGTCTCTTATTATGTTTTGCATTTTTATTAAGTACAATGGTTGAATTCTTAGCCAAATTTCAAAAATAAAAAACAAGTTTTTAAATGCTATGTTTTTTAGTTTTCAAAATTTGACTTAGTTCTTTAAACCATTGGAAAAAAGTAGATAATAATGAAAGAAATTTGGAGATGGAAGTAGTGTCTATAAGCTTAATTCTCAAAAATAAAAACGCAAAAGTTAAGGCTCCATTTGGTAACTATTTAGTTTTTTATTTTTGTTTTTGTTTTTGAAAATTAAGCTTATTTCATCCACATTTCTTACAATGATTTGCATCTTTCTTAATTAGAATGGTTGAAACCCTAGTCAAATTTAAAAAACAAAAACAACTTTTTGAAGGCTACTTTTTTTAGTTCTCAATTTTTTGCTTGGTTTTTTAAACCATTGGTGAAGATAGATAACAAAGGAAGAAATTTGGAGATGTAAGTAGAGATGTCCAATTTTTCCATGGGGACGGGGCGGGGATTCCCCGATTAGGTGAGGAATGGGGGAGGGAGTAGGGGAAAAAATTCCCTGTGAGCTAAACAGGGACGGGTCCCCGATCCTGACCCCGGCCTTGCCTCGTTTCTCGTCCCCCATCCCCCGTCCCCGCCTCGATTAGCTTTTACATATTTATTTAGTATAGTTATCTAATGTTATGTTATTATTATTATTATATAAATATTACATTTAAATTTCAAATTTGATTATTTATTGGGAAAGATCACGAATATGTTTAAATTGAATGTTTAAATTTACATTATATATGTGAATAGTTTGATTTATATTTATTTCTTTCTACTAAAAATTAATTTGCTTTTTAGGCTAAAATTTGAGTAATTTATCTTTAAATTCAAATTGTTATATAAAGCTAATCATAATAAACAATTTGCTCACATTAGTGATTTAAATTAATTTACTTTTTACAAAAAAAAAAAAGAAAGAAAGAAAAGGTAACTGGGAAAAATTCCCCGCGGGGAATCATCGCCTCAATCCCCGTGGGAAACTTCATGGGGATGAGGAATGAAATGGGGAGCAGGGACGAGGATGGGGAATGGCATCCTCGGCCTTGCCCCGCCCCGTGGACATCTCTAAATGTAAGTAATATCCATAAGCTTAATTTTTTTCATAAACAAAAACAAAAAACAAATTGATTACCGAATGGGGTCTACAGTAATCATCTGGTTTTTAGATTTTAGTCTTTTAAAATTAAGTCTATAAACACTCATACCTCTAGATTTCTTGTTTTGTTATCAACTTTCTATCCATATTTTTAAAAACCAAGTCAAAATTTGAAAATTAAAATAAGTAGTTTTTAAAAACTTGTTTTTGTTTTTAGAAATTGTCTAAGAATTCACTCTTGTACTTAAAAAGAAGTAAACCATGGTAAGAAAACGAGAGAATATAACTTGATTTTCAAAAACTTAAAACAAAAAAGAAAATGAAATGATTACCAAATAAGGCAAGAATGATTATCAAATAGACCTAAAAATTCATGTTTCATAATGATTTTGAAAATGTTAAATGTGATTTTAACCATTTTGACATGCTTGGAGTCATTTTAAAATGGTTATAACTTGTTTTTTTTTCTTAAATGAAGTTCTTTTCAAAAAAGAAAAATGAAAAACAAAAACGAAACAAGTTTAACACTGATTGATTTTAGAGCTAATATGGTGTGTTTATGTGGAATTAGGGTCGCAAAAGAAACATGTATTGACAATAGTTGTTGCAATACTATCAACATTGACACTACTTTCATTGGGCTTATTGGCTATCATCTTCATAAGGAGAAAATTAAAGAAGTCACGCCATAACAACCAGCTCCAAAATTCAAAACCTCCCTCCCGGAGTTTTACCTTTTTTGGAACCTCCAGCTTCCAATATCCGCTATCCAAGTCCAAATCAGAAGCTCAAAAAACTTCATTTAGAAAAGGTGAGGAAATTAAAACCACTTCTAACAGTTTAGTCTTTGAATTATTATAGCCATAACGATTTGGTCTTTATACTTTAAAATTTACAATAGTTTAGTCATAAAGAATGATGTAGTCTCTATACTTTAAAATTTGTAATAATTAAGTCTCTATGTTAAAAAAAATTCATCAAAACTAAGTGTAAAATTTTATGATGTAATAACCTTTTATTTATAGTTTATAAAAAATGTATAAATTTTTTTTATTAAATACTATAATTTTTTTATGTTAAAGATTAAATTGTTATCAATTATAAATTAATAGATTATTTTGTTAAGGATTAAATTGTCGTAAATTAGAAAGGGAAAAAAAAAGTAAAAAGGAGACTAACTACTTAATTACTTACAGTAAATATATTATTTACAGAAGTTTCAGGATTTGAATCAGAAAAAACAATGATTTTTACCATTGAGGAGATCCAAGAGGCTACGGCTAACTTCGATGAATCTCGCAAGATTGGAGAGGGTGGATATGGAACTGTTTACCATGGAGTATTAAATGAACAGGTTTTTTTATTCTTTTTAATTTTTGGGTGTGTTTTGCTATTTTAATATTGATTTCTTTTTTTTTTTCCTACAGTATATAGAACATAAAATGAGAGTTTGTTGATAATTTGTTGTTTAATTTGCAGGAGGTTGCAATTAAGAAAATGAAATCTAATAAATCCAAAGAGTTCTTCGCAGAATTAAAAGTTCTGTGCAGGATCCATCATATTAATGTGGTAAGTTACGGAACATTAATACCTTAAACTATTTATTGTTCGAATATTTTCTAAAACATATAAGTATATATAGTTCTATGTTAATAAGTAATAATTATGATGATCCTTTGATTTTTCAGGTGGAACTTTTAGGATATGCTAGTGGAGATGACCATTTGTATTTGGTTTATGAGTATGTTCAAAATGGATCGCTTAGTGATCATCTACATGATCCTTTGAAAAAAGGTACTCAAATTAATTATTTGCTTGAGTTATATTATATGGGAAGAATATAACTTCACTAAATTAATTGATTCAATTAAAATGTAATATATTGTTTTTTCAAGGATTTTCAAAAATAAAAAAATAAGGAAAAATATTTACACAAATAGTAAAATTTAATTATAGTTGTGATTGTCTATCACATATAGATGTTGATAGAAGCTATTAATGTCTATCAGTAAAGTCAATCATTGATATAATTTTCTATCCGTGATTTTTTTTTTTTTTTTGTTTATTTACGGAGCATAATGAAAAAAGTGACATTGATTTGATTAGGATACCAAGCTTTATCATGGCCTACAAGAACACAAATAGCTCTGGACACAGCGAAGGGTATTGAGTACATTCACGACCATACTAAAGCACGATATGTTCACCGTGATATCAAGACGAGTAATATCCTTCTTGATGAAAGCCTTGAAGCGAAGGTAATAAATTTCATCTATTAATGTAAATAAAAAGAAAATTAATTACATCTTTAGACTAGATTTAACTTGTCAATTCTACTGATATTAACCATGACAAACTATATCTAAGGGTCTCTTCAAATTGATTTTCTAAGCATTTAAAAAAGTGTTTTTAAGTGAAAAGAAAAATATTTTCAAAAGTATACGTGAAAAGTCAATTGAAATAGACTTTTGATTTATCTCGATCAACTCAACTCTAAGGCCATGTTTATCAGGTGAGTAATCTGAAAAGTGTATCCTACTTCGTTTCCGTATTTGACATGGGAGATCCACTCCCAATTTGTAATAAAAAAATCGCATACTGATTGACGAGTGGAGGGTGATCTATTGAGTATAAGAATTATGAATTTGTCACATTAACCATTGCTATTTCCATTAGAGTTTAATGGTAACGGTAACAGTAATAGCAAATGTGACATATTCATAAATCTAAGTAAATGCGATTAAAAGTAATCTAATTATGTTTATAATTGAGATTAATTACGATTGATCCATCAATGAAATTTCATAGTGATTACACCATTTTTATTATAGATTGATAAACATAGTCTAAATTGTTTAAGCCTTTTGCAGGTTGCAGATTTTGGACTAGTAAAGTTAGTTGGACGAACAAACGACGAGGAGCTCGTAGCGACCCGACTGGTCGGAACACCGGGCTACCTTCCTCCAGAGTAAGAAGAGAAATAAATTCCAAATAATTAATTTCTAAAATTATGAAGTCTTGCTAATAATTTTTTTTTGTAAATCTTTGTAAAAAGATCTGTAAAAGAGCTACAAGTGACACCCAAAACGGACGTATTTGCATTTGGAGTAGTTTTGGCGGAGCTAATTACAGGAAGAAGAGCTCTGGTTCGAGAAAGCCAAGAGCCAAAGAGAACCAAATCACTAATCACGCTTGTAAATTTTCAAACTAACTACATTTGTTTTTTTTTTTTTTTTTTAAAAAAAAAATTTATTTATTATCATTATGATTATTTTTTAAAAAAAAAAAAAAAAAAACTTTTTGACCTGGTCTAGTTCCATTTAATTCTTAGATTTCAAAATATTTTATGATTAGTCTTTTATGTTTTGATTTTAGTTTCAATTTAGTCTCTTGATTTTGAAATGTTACAATTTTACTTTGAAATTGTTTCAATTTGGTTTATAAGTTTCAAGATTTATACTTTTAATCTCGATTTTCATTAAATACTCATTTGCCATCTTTTTAACTTGATTAAAAATGTAAATCTTGAAATCTAATCCAAACTCAAAAGAGACTAAAGTGTGTAATTTTTTAAAATGTAGGAATAAAATAGAAACTATACAAAAAATCTAGGGAGGAAAAAGTTATTTCTCCCTTCTTTCTTACTAAGAAAAAATACATTTTTAGTTCTCAAGGTTTTTGGAATAGATGCGTTTGGTCCCTAAAGTTTCAAGTTAGTCATTTTAGTTCTTAAGCTTTCAATAATAGGTTTAAAAGATCCTATTCGTTAACAGAACTGTTTAAATTAATAAATCTGTCCAAGTAGATTACTTAAATGTTGTTGTGGCTTGCTAACTAAGTTGATGATTTAGATTTAAATTTGTCTCGTGAAGAGACAAAAGACAGAAATGACGTGAAGTTGAGTTCGTCGAGTTCATTTCTTGTGAAGTAACTTCATGAGAAGAATTTCATAGGAAAAAAGACAAAAATGACATGAAATTGAGTTCATTTCTCGTGAAGTTCGTCTCATGAAACTTTACGAGACAAATTTAAATTCAAATAATCAACTTAATCAGTAAGCTACATCAAACATTTAAATAATCTACTTGGACAGATATGTTGATTTAAACAATTCTGTTAATGAAGAGGACCTGTTAAATCTATTATTGAAAAGTTAAGGACTAAAATGACTGATTTAAAACTTGAAGGATCAAACACATTTATTGGGGACTAAAAAAATATTTTTTCCCAACTCACTATTATTATTTTGCACTTGAGTTAAGATTAATTATATAATATGCAGCATTTAAAAATTAATTTGGTTGGATTGCGATGTTGTTTTAGATTTATTCAATATTCCAAGGGGAAAACTCTGAGGCTGTTCTGGAAGCCGTCGTGGATGAAAATTTGCATGGAAGCTACCCGATGGAAGATGTTTACAAGGTAAATTTGCTTCCATAAATTTCTTTTTCTGCTGAGTTTGGCATTGGGGATAATTTCACATATAAGTGAAGTCTAGCTATAAATTAATTTTTTTAAAAAATACTCCATAAATACTTTTCAAATAAGAACTGGTGAATATTTTTTTAATACCACAAAAACATTTGAAATAACCAAATCAAGCATAGTTTAGCTGATATATAATATGTGTTAACGACTATGAAGTTTGTAGTCTGAATCTCTCACTTTATTATAATAAAAAAATATTTTGAAGTAAAAAGAATTTAAAATCACTTTTAATAAGGACCATAATTTTATACTTTTTTTTAAAGAAAAAAATCATAATAGATTAAAATATTTTTTACTTTGTATTAATTAGATTCACCTTTGTTATCTTTAATCTTCTCTTTTTAAAAAATAAATTATATGTTTATTAGAGTTTTTATTTTCTTAACAATGATAATTAGTGTACGTTCGTCTTTAAAAATGCAGGCTCAATCATTTATTGTACTAAAAAAAATAACATCACAAAATTGAAAATAAAGTTTCTAATAGATATAGATATTTTGTTAAGATACGAATTTTACATAACCCTATGATGTTTCAATTTAAATTTTATGGTTGGTTAAACTTCACAAATGGTAAGTCATTCATTTTACCCACGTAAATGTACAGTACATTTATTTTTGTATATCTAGTCATAACTGTAAATAGACCCAATTAACACAATCAACCAAATAAAAAAGAAAATGGATTCCTTGTCAATCACAAAAGGCACATTTCTTAAGGACAAGTACAATATGGGAAAATTAGACAAGCACTAACTTATATAATTTGACTGAATTACATGGACCAAATAAAAAAAATTAAAATATAGAAGCAATTATATACTCCGTGTTAGTGACTAAGAATAGGATGTTCGTGAGATGGTTTGGATTGTGTTCGTTTTAGATTGTAAATTTATTCAATCCAAATAATTCTTATTAAAATATGAATCCAACTCAATCCAATCATGAAATATTTGATGTTTGGGTTATTGGAGTCATTTATTTAAAATTTTATTTAATATCTTATTCAATTATTTTCATATATTTAATTAAGATTAACGACTTAATTTCAATTTATATAATGGAAATTTTCTTTTTAAGGTATTAAAAAATTATTTTAAAGAGTTTTTGGAGAATAAATTATTGACAAATAATAAAATTAAATAAAACTAAAATCTATAAATAATTATATTATTATTAACAAATATATACATTTTTTTAATACCCCTACCAAAGAGGGCCATGATTCTAACCTCCTCATCTCTGTTGCCCTAAAATTTAGAGTTATTAAAAAAATTTAAAAATTTAAAAATTATATAGATACAATATTAAAATTTTGAGATTATAAAAGGGGTGTTTAAGATAAAGAGTTGGTTACTATAGTTATAGATTATTATAATTGGATTATAATAGTTTTTGTTTGACATGTAAATTATTTTAGTTTGAGAATAAAATAGTAAACATTGTAGTAGATAATAAAAAATGATGAATATAAAATAGTAAAAATTTTAGCAAATAATAAATACGATAACAAATAAGTATTATAAAGTAGTGTTGACTATAGTTAATAGATAAATATATAATAATATTTACTACACACCTAAAATATTTTGTGGGCGTAAAATGTGAAATGAAAGTGTAAATTTGGGTGCAGATGGGGGAGATAGCGGCGTGGTGTTTGAACGAAAATCCGGTGGGGAGACCAGAGATGCGTGAAATTGTTCCTTTGCTGTCGCAGCTTATGACGTCCGCCGTCGAGTGGGAGGCCTCACTCGGTGGTAACAGCCAGGTTTTCAGTGGCCTCTTCACCGGACGATGATCCAAATTTCAAACTCAAATTCCATATATACCCTTTCTCTTCGTCTTTTATCTTTTTTTATCTTTTTTTTTTTTTTTTTTTCTTAAAAAAAAAAACATTTTCCCCTTCTTCTTCTTTTGTAATGTTTTGTGAAACAAAGGAAGGTTGGTTGTAATTAAATTCATTGAATTCATCTTTGCCAATTTACTTACTGCGTCAAGTGAAGAAGCATGTGTGGATTTAAGGGGTAGGATGGAAATAAAGTAAATTTGCAATTTGTCAATTTGTTTTGTGAAAAAAATTATTTTATGGTTAAAAACTTAAAATATAATTTGTTTGGATGTCTAACCACTATCCTTATTTCTTATTAATGTCTCTTGTGGGTTAAATTATAAACTTAATTTTAGATTTGTATCTATAACTTTGAAAAGTGTTCAATATTTTCTTAATATTTAATTTTGTGCCAAATTAAATTCATGAATTCTTTGACATACATTACGAGACAATAACAAAACAAATCAGTCCCTTATCAGCATGTTCTTTCAATACTTTTTTCTTTTTTAAGAAATGAGAGAAAATTGTTTTTAATCTCGTGTAACATTTTTTTTAATTCACCACTAAACAAAAAATTAAATTTTAAAGTCTCATGTTTTTAAGGAAAAGAAGAGGAAAGTTTGAGGCTATCTTAGATATGAGTTCAATTTTCTGTCTAATAGATCAATTAGTTTTAACAATTTCAAATACATCAAAAACCTATTCCATACAAAATTATCTTAAGAATCTATAGATATAAAATTAAAAATTTAAGAGTCCATTAAATACTCTTAAATTTAGTGACCACGTAGACACAAATATGAAATTTTCCTAATTAAAATTGTAATTTAAGCTCCAAAGTTATGCTTAAATATTTTTAAAAAATTTTAAAAAAAACATTAATTTCTTAGTTTTTTGTGTGTTGTAAATTTTGGAAAATTAGCCGCTATATATTTCATTGTTAATAACATCTACCACACATAGCAATAAAATGGAAAAAAAAAAAAAGTATGAACACAACATTTGTCCACCCTTAATGATAAGAAATCATAGCTCAACTGACATGTAGTATATATCAATGATTAAAATATCTGTAATTTGAATCCTCCATCTTTATTATACTAAAAAATAATCAACAATTAAGATGGTAGTGATTCTATTATTCACTTAATTGTTCTAAAATTGACAGAAAAAGAAAATGTCAACATAGCTATGAAGTTAAATAGTATGTTACTTGTTTGTTGGTTTTCTGTAAACTTTTTAAGACAAGTTTATTTCTACTTTTTTAATTATATGTTAAATAAGTTCTTAATTTTTTTTAAATAAAAAGAATTCTAATAGGTCTCAATTTTTTTTTTATTTTGTATCTGCTAAATCTTTCAAATTTAAAAAATCAATAAGTCCATAAAATTTTGATTAAGTATGTAATAGCTTATCGATTTTATGTTTATTAATTACTACCACATAATTTTATGCAAAAGAGATTTTTAAAGTTCACTAATTATTAGATATCAAATTAAAAGTTGAATGATGTAGATTTCGTTTAGTAACCATTTCATTTTTTGTTTTTAATTTTGAAAATTAAGTCTACTTTCTTACATTTTCTTACCACGATTTGCATATTTCTTTAAGTACAAGAGTAAAATTTCTAGAGATGATAAAGGGGTTTGAAGACTTAGTTTTCAAAAAAATAAAAGATAAAAAAACTAAATTGTTGTAGTAAATATAAATTTATTATTTTTTTAATGTATAATAAACCCAAGTATTTAACATTCCCGAATTTATTAGATACCAAAATTAAAATTCAATTTATTAGATACAAATTTTTAAAACAAAAATTAAAAAGTAAACCAAGTAATTCAATAATAATTTTGAAAGCATTTCACATCCTTACGCTGAATATGAATTTATTTATCAGAAAAGGGAAACGGAAGGGAAAACTAAAATAACTCGACCATTGGAACAGCTTGCCGCAGATCGTCCTCTAGTAATGGTTGAGCGTCGGCATCCGGAGGGCACAAGTTTCTTGTTCGACGATGTGTCGAATTGATTCAACAGATCTACCTTTCTAGCCAGTTGATTCTTCTGCTGAACATCGCGAGATCTCCTTCAATTTCTTATGTTCTCCTTGATTTCGTGAACAACCTAGCTTGCCGGAGGAAGAATTGTTTCTACTAGTGATTTTAGGAACCACTTTCTGATTTGATTCAATGGCGGGGGCGGCCTCCGCGCTGTTCCTATTAGACATCAAAGGGCGTGTTCTCATTTGGCGCGACTATCGTGGCGATGTCTCGGCAGTTCAGGCCGAGCGCTTCTTCACCAAGCTCATCGAGAAGGAGGTTATGGATCTTTGTTTAATCTAATCAGTCTCTGATAGAATCGTACTCTTATTTGCTTTTTAGGTCGAGTGATTTAGTTTTTGTTCACTAGTGAATTGATGATACATGCGACTGAATCAGAGAAATTGGAGGTCCTCGTTTCGGATTGTTTCTTTTATGTCATTAGGAATCAGATTCAAATAAAGAACTGGCTAAATAAAACGATTTGAATCTCTACCTGATAGATTCTACAAAATCTTTTGATGTCAGGGTGATCCGCAATCTCAAGATCCAGTAGTTTACGATAATGGCATAAGCTATATGTTCATTCAGCACAATAATGTGTACCTGATGGTTGCTGCGAGGCAGAATTGCAATGCTGCAAGTCTTCTTTCCTTTTTGCATCGAGTAGTTGATGTAAGTTGTATATATGATCATAGCGTTCTCCAACAAAGCATTTCGGTATTTCAAACATGTTTAATTTGGATATATGATAGTGTACACATTATCTTAGTTCCTGAACTTATATGGTTCAGTAAGATTTTGGATAAGATTTCTTAAAATTTGAGGCTACTTAGCATCTTCTTTTTCAATCACAATAGGAGAATAGTTTTTTCCCCATTAGTTTACTTTTCTGTATTGATTTCGGTGGTAAATGGTAATGAAATTGCTAATTTTGTTTTCCTTATAAAATAGATCGACTTTTAGGTAGATTTTGGGACTTCCAAGCATATATGTTTTGTGATAAGAAAGAAAAGTATTAAATGATTGACGTGAATCATTATGCTACAGGTCTTCAAGCATTATTTTGAAGAGTTGGAAGAAGAATCACTTAGGGATAACTTTGTTGTGGTGGTAAGATATGCCTTTCACAGATCAAATCCTTATAAATTTCTTAAATTGTTCACCATATCATGTATTGTGATTTATGTCAGGTGGTGAATGATAATATTATTACTTATATTCTTTGTAGTACGAGTTGCTTGATGAAATAATGGACTTTGGTTATCCTCAATACACCGAGGCCAAAATTCTTAGTGAGTTTATAAAGACTGATGCCTATAGAATGGAGGTTGCTCAGAGGCCACCCATGGCAGTAACAAATGCAGTTTCTTGGCGGAGTGAAGGGATAAATTACAAGAAGAATGAGGTATGCGCTCTTTAAAAGAATAAGCTGCATTTGTTCATTTGTGATTTTTAAAACTTAGTAGTTAATGTCCTCTTCTTATTTCTCCAGGTCTTTTTGGATGTGGTGGAGAGTGTTAATATACTTGTCAACAGTAACGGGCAAATAATTAGGTCAGATGTTGTGGGCGCATTGAAGATGAGAACTTACTTAAGGTTTGCTCACAATGCTTTTAGAAATTTACATCTCGACACAGAAAAAGCTTGTACTTTCTTCACTTGCATATTGCACAATAATATCCTCAAAAGTACTTTTCCTGGTAATCAAGCAAAATTTTCTAGTCATGCATGCATTCTGTTATTGGTTTGCTCTCTCTTTTACTCTCACATAAGAAAAGATTTTAAATTGTTTTAGCGAACTCTGAACAGGGAAACTAAACCATTAAAAAAGAATGATCTATCTAATGATTGTGGCAAACTTAGAAGAAGTGTTAACTCTTGAAACATGTGAATATTGTCTTAGTGGTATTGTTGAAATCTCCATTTCTTTGCCTTTTGTTTTCGTATTTCAGTGCTTTATTATTATATGAATATGTACTTATTCATAACTTGGCAATGTGGTATTGTTAAAACCTTCATTTCTTTGCTTTCCAGTCTCTTCTTTCAGTGATTTGTAATATCCTTCTCATTCCGTTTTGTATCTTTGCTAGTTGATAAGACAAATTAAGGTTTGGTTTTGTCTTTTGTTGTAGTGGTATGCCCGAGTGTAAGCTTGGGCTCAACGACAGGGTATTATTGGAAGCACAAGGCCGAACCACAAAAGGAAAAGCTATTGATTTGGAAGATATCAAATTTCACCAGTATGTATCAGACCATATGGTGCATTTATTTTTCTGTACTATTAATATCTGTGTTTTGTGTTGGGGCACATAAGCTAATATAATGATGTGTACTTCATAAGCGTTATGACAGTTTTTATATTATCTAATTATACAAATGCATTTTTTGGGGGGGGGGGGCTTTAGGTGCGTACGCTTGGCCCGCTTTGAAAATGATCGGACCATATCCTTCATACCTCCAGATGGATCTTTTGATCTCATGACTTATAGACTGAGCACTCAGGTTGGATATATCAACGTAGATGCTATTTTCTAAGTCACCGTTGGTTTATTCATTACTTTCTTCTATCTCGTCATTTGATGTGCTTCATCTTTTTTGTTGACAGGTAAAGCCTCTTATTTGGGTAGAAGCTCAAGTTGAAAGACATTCAAAAAGTCGTATTGAGATTATGGTGAAAGCAAGGAGCCAGTTTAAGGAGCGAAGGTATTATAAAATGTCTTTCTACTTTTTTGTTTTTTTTTTGGAGGGGGTCAGTAAAAATCTTCTCTTCCTAGTTTCTTTTTACTAATAAAAAGTTCATCATACAGCACCGCAACAAATGTTGAGATTGAGTTGCCTGTCCCAGCAGATGCTACCAACCCAAATGTTCGGACCTCAATGGGGTCTGCTTCTTATGCACCAGAAAATGATGCATTATGCTGGAAAATAAGATCTTTTCCAGGTGGCAAGGTATTTAAAATATTATTTGCTTCTCTGTCAATGATACCGTACCTTATACATGAATAGCGAATAATTCAGACAGCTAATTTTCTTGATCTTAATCTGGAAAATTCAGGAGTATATGTTAAGGGCAGAGTTTCGCCTTCCTTCAATTACATCCGAAGAAGCAACACCAGAGAGAAAAGCGCCAATTCGTGTAAAGTTCGAGATACCATACTTCACCGTTTCTGGAATCCAGGTACACTTCCATATACTTTCTCTGGTTATTCCTGTTTACCATTAAGTGACATGATAACTCCTCTTTACCATTCAGTGGCATGATAACTGCTGTTTACCATTCAAGGGGTGTTTAGCCCACCGACTTCATAAGTTTGTGTTAAATAACGTAACTCCACCAATTTCAATAATGTTCACTATTGAAATTTGCACATTTATCAAGCAATTCCATCTTTCTTTCTTTCTTTCTCTCTTTTACACATTTATCGATCTACACTCCAAACACAATTTTCCCAACTCCAGACTTTAAAACTCAACTTAGCGTCCTAAACACCCTTTCAGTGACATGATAAACCGTGCAAGAAAATTTGCTAAGCACATACAACAAATAATACCCTGTCCAAACTTTGTCTTATGAAGAGTTGGCATATTTTTCTTTTAGGAAACCAACCTCATCTTTGATTTATTCTGTTATTTGTGATATCAAATATGTGAACACAGTTAGATCTGGTAGACTTACATTAGTTTCAGACTCAAATATGTGAGCAAAAATCTGTTCTTTTTGTTTGTTACATTGTATTGGTGGAGAATAAGGATAACAGTGTGAATTATATTAACCATTTTGGAGTTTCCTAAGTATAAACTTCGTAAGATATGATGTTCCTCTTTATTAGTATGGAACTAGGAGGATATTTTAGATGTTAATGTGCAGTACTATGATTTCGTAGGTTCGATACCTGAAGATTATTGAGAAAAGTGGGTACCAGGCTCTTCCATGGGTGAGATACATCACAATGGCTGGAGAGTATGAACTAAGGCTCATATAAAAGTTACTTTGATTTATAGACATTTCATTTCGCAGAGTTCATATGTCGTGAATTATTCAGTTAATAATCACAGGATGAGTTAAAGATTTGTTGTTGTAGAGGATTTGGAGGGGGAAAAAAAAAAAAAAAAAAAAAAAAAAAAAAAAAAACTGTTTTCTACTCCTCTTTTGTTTGTGAAGCATATTGCAGCTTTTGTAAGTCCATAGTAACTGAGAAGGGTGTCTTTTCTTTTTTTCTCTCTCCTTTATTTTTCTTTCTAACTACACTAGGTGGTCTGGTTGAATTCTGTTTTGCTTATATTGCTTTCAACTAGCTCCATTTCTATCTGTTTAATTTGTTATATCCAGTGCCATTTTCCAAATGCTCACCGTTGAATTCCCCCCTTATGGGCTTTCATTACAGATGTTATTAACTCAAGCAAACCAAAGAAAGAATATCATTGATAAAATAGGAGGCTTAAAATGAACATGAATGTGAGGAAGTAAATTTTTTTTTCTTGATTTTCTTTCATGGTTGCATTTCAGTGTTTTGGTTTGGCAGGATCAGTTGTTTCCTTCTAAATACATGTTTTCTACAACGCTCAAAAATCCCGTCGTATATCAGATCGAATTGAACTCCTGCTCGATCCCGATTAATAATGAATGATATGTGATCTGCCTCCACAATCTTGTAGTACCTAAATCCAAAATTTCACAAGATTGAAAAACATAATCAAGGGTTCTATATATAGAATTAATATGCAATTCCAAAATCAGCATAAGTTAGATTAGATGTTTTTCTCATTAAGCCTACATACTAACCTATGCTTGAAAAAATAAAACATTTTGAACACATCAGTTTTCAGAATCCATGACCTAACGCCCTTGGAAAGCAAATCCCCAATTTATTTCCTGCACCATTTCCAGAAGTTCCGATCTCCATAGAAAAATCATGATTAAATTATTAAAAGAAATGCATTTGAATTTTACTATTTGCTTTAAAAAAATATCCTTATTCTTTTAAAAGTGACAAAAATCTTTTAAAACTACTATTGGAGTAGAAATTCTTTCAAAATTTGAACATAGCATGTGATTGAAACGAGGGATTAGTGACCTAAAATGAAAATTTGCATGTCATATCAATTTATGCCACCATTACACCATTTTAAAGTCTCAACTTTTATCCATAAGGTCAAAATATTTCTATTCTGAAATGTTTAGGAGAGTTTAGAAATATATATATATATATATATATATCTAACAAAAAATTATTAGAGTATTAGACTAACCAGATGCCAGGTTCCCAAGACTGGGACTCAGATTCATTATGAACAAAATGGCTTGGATGTTCAATTGGGAAACGTGGGTGAGTCATAGAGATTGTGTTTAATGCCCCATCATTCTCTTGCCAATCTTCATCCCTGCACACCCACGAACACGAACATGTATCATTCACTGTTAAATCATCGATTGACTCAAAAGTTACAAGTGGAAATCAATATTAATTGGAGATAAAATAACAAGAGATGGTTTCTTCTCACTTAAAAGCACTTAAAAAAACTCAGATTGAACAACACTTACCGGTAGCCTTTATACGGCGGCGAGAGGTCCAAAGGAAATCGCCACCGGCTCATTTGCAATGCTCTGATAGAAAGCAGAGGGTGGATTCCAATGATGCTGTAAGGAACAGTGAGACCAAAGATCTTTCTTGGAGGCTTTGTAACATAGCTGAAATAATAAGTGCTTTTAAAGGTTTGTAAACGGCTGTTCAATCGAATTGATCCTTGAATTGTAAGATCAGGAAGAATCCAATCTCCAGAAGCAAAAGGACCTGTATTTCCCAATAGACATTTTAAAAGACCCAAAACACCTATTTTCTTCCATGACATGTTGAAGTGATCAAATCCAAAGTTGTAATACTTTTTCAACCAGCCAATGTCCAACCAGTCATAAGCTATAACACCAACTCGACAAAGCTGTAGCAGACTTATAGGTTTCATTGTTTCTCCGTCTTCTGGTCTGAAAACATAAAAGGAAGTTTATACCAAAAGCATGAGATGACAATTTGTTTTGTCACAGTTCTTACTCTTGGTTGTCATATTTATTAAGAAAACTTTTGAATTCATACTCAATTTCCATGAACGAAAACAAGTTTTTCAATATTTCTTTCGGTTTTCAAAATATGGCTTTGATTTTAAAAACACTCCTAAGATTTAGAGAATAAAATGTAGAAATTAATAGATAGAAGTGGTGTTTGTAGGCTTAATTTTTAAAAATAAAAAACTAATAACCAAATTGTTATCAAATGGGAAGCTTAATATTTGTTTGTAATAGTTTACAAGGGTTTAAAAATACTTCAAAGTGGCCTAAACAAAGTTTTTAAGTAGCTTAACACATGAACTAATCAACTGAAAAAGATAACTAATTGAATTCAAGACCTCATGCGATCTCATTAATCCATATAGTTAACAAAAGGATAAATTATAAAAGAAAAAACTTAGGTACAATCGGGTAGTATCCATCTTTTGTGTAGTCCAATTAGCACTCAATAAAAATGTGCCACGTGGCACTTATATATATTTTTAAATGATTTTTTATAATTTTTTTGTGGGTAAAGGGAGTGGTGTATGAGACTAGGTGCATCCTCATTGCTCAATTATTAAAAAAAAAAAAAAAAAAAAACTACCCTTTTGCAAAAATACTTTTATTCTTTCAAAAATTCTTAAACTACTCTTGAAATGGAATTCCTTTCAAATTTCAAACGAAGGTTGGGACTTAACACAGTGGGGTGGTGATCTAAACTGGGTGACAATCTAAATTTCCATTCTAGGTCATCGTCACACACTCACTCTCTTAATTTCATTTCGACACTTGAACGAAAATAGGTCAATGATAATAGTGTAGCTTTTGAGAAAATATTTTCTTATATGAGTTGTCAAGTTCAACCGTATTTTTTTAGGATAAATTGCAAAAATACTCCTAAAGTATGGTTGTAGTTCCAATTATATCTTTAAACTTTCAATAGTAAAAATTGAACCCTCAAACTAATACGGATATTAAAATTGAACCTTCAAACTTACATAATTGTAGAAATTATAATAATTGTATAAGTTTGAGGGTTCAATTTTCATTTGAGATCCAATTTATATAATTATGGTAAGTTTGAGTGTCCAATATTAAGAGTTGTATAAGTTGAAGGTTCAATCTATTGTCCAATTTTTTTATAAGAAAGTGTAAAATTTTAGAGAGAAACTGAGACTCACTGCATTCCATCCAAATAAGTTCTTGTGGTTCCATTGAAGGCTCCTGATATGGCCGATATGCTTAAAACCCAATTCTCCGAAGTATTGTCGTGGCCCTTGAATGCCTGCAGCCAAATTGAAAAGACAGAACCAACCAAAAAAAAAAAACATAAACAATATAAGTAAATGTGTTGGAAGTTTAATGAAACACATAAAATATCAACATGGACAGGACAATTTGAAATGTGGTGTTTTAGAGTTGACCTTGTCGGCGAGCATTTGTTGGAGTAGACGAGCAACCTGAGCTCCGGCTGAATGCCCCACGATGTGAATAGGATGATCCTCGTCCCATTCAGGGTACTCCCCTGCATTTCTCAATCAAACACAACTTTTTGTTTTTTTTTTTTTTTTTTTTAAATTTTTGGATAATCTTATAAAAAGAAAAACAGGGGAAATTAAGCTACATTTTGCTAGTGCCAATCTATTATTAGCCTAAATTTTTAATTTTGGTTGTATTTGAAATACATTTTTACATGTTTAATTTTAAAAAGTAAGTTTTTTTTTTTAATTTTTAAAATAGAGTGTTTGACAACCACTCAAAATAGCTTTTGAAGAGTATTTTCAACCATTTTTGTCAATAATATATAAATAAATGGGCTCTTCATCTGATTACGACTTTTAACTTTGAATATCCATTTTTTTTAATTTAAATGTTGCTCTTATAAATTCTATATATACACTTCATCACTATATTTTTTTAAAAAAATGTAGTTATAAATTTCTATTAGATTTTGGGTATAAAATTTAAATTTGGTAAATATGGATCAAAATAATCCTTTGTAATTTTTTTTTAAAAATTAAAATGCACAGAAATGAAGGTGAAACAAAATAGTATTTGAGAGAGTTATTCAACAATACTTTTGTGCATTCCTATCCATTAAAATTTAAATTGACCCAACAATAAAGCTAGTGATTTTTCTACATTCTTACAATTACAAATCCCTTTTTCCAAAAATTATATATGCTTTTATTTTTCTGAGAAAAAAAAAGTAAACTACGAAAATTAGCCTAAATCATGGTGGTAATTGTATTTATATCCCGATATTTAGATTGAAAATCATACTTCAGTACAGTTTTTGAAATTTGGAAAAAAAAAAGAAAAAAACACGAAGTGGAGTTGACCTTGTTCATACAGGCGGCCGAACTGCGAGTGACCAAAAATTCTGCTGTGCTCTTCACCGTAATCGACTTTCCCACCTTTCAAATAATAGAACAATTCACGAGCCCTGCAACCCAATTTCAATTCAATTTCCATTGATTAAATTATAAAAACACCACAAAAAACATCAAAATTGTTTTCCTTTTTCTTTTTAACCTGTCGTAAATGCTGGTTAAGGAACCCAAATCAGGCACAAGAACTCTTTCGTCTTTGTTCTCAGCCCCAGCAAAATACGATATATTTCCCAATCTCTGAAATCAAATTAAATTAGAAAAAAATAAAAAACAAAAAAACAAAAAACAGAACAGAAACTAAAAGATCAGGCCATAAATTACAGACCCCTTTTCCAAAACCAAAAATTCCATGGACCAAAACAATTGGAGGAAGATGCTGGTCGGAATCCGCCGTTTTTGGTTCTAAATTGACCGATTTAAACTTTCGAAAGGTTAAACTGAGAGACTCTGAAACATCACCAGCTACGGCGGAGGTAAAAATATACAAACCATAAACCGAATGAACCAAAGAACTCAAAAACAGTTCCCAAAAGAAGAAAATTACAGCAATCCATGAACGGATCATTTTATTAGTTGATTTTCTTCGCCGCAGACGGTGGTTGTTAAAAATTAGGCGAAGTTGTAACTTGTAAGTAATATAAAGGAAGAGACGGAAGTCGGGCGTTTTGATGGGCCGGAACACGTGCTGCCGGCACGTGTGTTGTGTGTTGCATTGCATGAGTTGCATGATGGATCAAGCTTTTTTCATTTATATATATATATATATTTTTAATTGGTGGGATTTTTGTGTATTTATTCAAAATGGGGAAATTAAATAAAAAAGGGTATTCGGGGTTGTGGAAGTTAGCTAAACTAAAATAAACGCATTAGCCATTAGACAAAGCCAAAAATAAATGTGTGGGGCTAAAAGGCCAAAAAGCTATAGGATATGATTCAATGGGATTACCGCCACGTTTCTTTAGTCTTTGATTTCTACTCCCACAAGTTTGGTTTAGGGACCCACTGGCCACTCCAATAGTGGGAGAAACCCCTAGAAAATTCCCAATTGCAATTTTTCTATATACCAGTTTTCAACCACGTGCATCCTACGTGTTTTTTCAATTTTTTTTCTAATCACATAATTTAGTTTTTATTTATTTATTTTTTTTTATATAAAAAAAGTAAGGATGTTGAATACGAATTCAATTATGATCTAAAGAAATAACTCTCAGTATTTTTTTATTAATTTCAATATAACGACTACAATTTCTAATATATAATCCTTTTATGTTTTTAAAATAAACTATAATCTTTTTGGATTTTTTTGGATGATCGACTCTTGGATTTGTTGATATTCTTAGATGATCGATCTTTGAACTTGATGATCTTAGATTTGGTAAAGTTTAACTTATGTTGATGTAGATTTGATGTGGATGTGGTTTGATCTCCCATACTTGTTCCCCTGAATATTCTCTTTCAATTGAATGCGTACGCTTGATGTATGAAAGCGAGCATGCTTCGGGAGTTAATGAGTCTTCTAATTGTAGAGAATTTTCTTTTAAACTTTATGGGTTGGTCCATGGACCTAACCCATGGTTCCATTTAATTGGATTTGGGTTTAATTTGGTATTTGGGCTAAATTAAGCATTTGGGTTTAGTTGAATCTTACCCAAATTATAATGTCAAATTGGACCAAATTAATTTTATCCAATCCAATGGTCAGGATGAAAACGAGTGGCATCATCGTAATGTACCAATTTATGTCTTTAATTTCAATTTGGGACACATGTCAATTTTTAATTGGTTCCAAATTTGATGATTGGTAATTTTGTATTAATTTAGAAAATGATGTGGCAATTTGTGATTGATCCGAAATTTCTCCTTTTCGAGATTTATGCACATTTATGGGTAAATGAATCTCGAAAAAATAAAGTTGGAATCGAAATATAAGTAATTTATTCACATTTATGGGTGGATGAATCTTGAAAAAGATAAAGTTGGAATTAAAATATAAGTAATTTATTCTTGATTTCAATATGTTAAATTAATCAAACCATGAATTAAGTACATAAGTTTGATTAAAATTTGGGATAAAAATTGAAATATGACCAAATTTTAATTTGAGATGAATTTGAGGTTTTATCCAATTTAACTTGAGGATAAAGCCTAAACTTTTACTTCATATTTGGGATAAAATCTGAATTATGTCCAAATTTTAATTTGAAATTTGTATCAACAATATATTTTTACTTGAAGACAAAAGCTCAAAGTTGAATAATTTAGGATAAAATTTGGAATATGGCCAAATTTGTATCCACAATATAATTTGCTCTAATTTGAGGTCTAACCCATCATTTGATTTGGTTAGAGAATAAGAGCCTAAATTTTGAAGACATGAATTTGGGAAAAATTTTGAGATATTGCCAAATTTTAATTTGAGATAAACTCGAGGCATTATCCACAATTTAATTTGACATGAGGATAAAAATCAAACTTGAATAATTTGAATTTGAGATAAATTCTGGTATATGATCGGATTTTGTATTCTAAATTTTAATTTGAGATAAACCTAGAGATTTTACCCTCAATTTTGTAGATAAAAATTTATTGAATTTGGACCTAAAAAAAAAAAAATAGAATATGGCCAAATTTTGGTTGGAGATAAATTTGAGATTTGATCCTCAATTTTATTTGCTTGATTTAAATTGAGAACAAATTGTGATGACTTGAATTTGGGATAAAATTTGAAATATGCCCAAATTTGAATTGTTACATAAATTTGAGATTTTATTCTTAATTTAATTTGACTTGAGGATAAAAGCTTGTGTGATTTGAATTTTGGATAAAATTTGGAATATGGTCAAATTTTAATTCGAGATAAAATTTGGAATATGCGCAAATTAAAATTGATGTAAATGGATTTTGATATCATTTGATTTAAAGGTAATCTGTTCCAACCCATCAAGAATCTTAAACTCAAATTTAAAAGATAAGACATTTCGATTCAAATGTCAAAATCTTTTAAACAAAGAAGATTTTAGTACTAAATCCAAATTAAATTAGGAATTTGAATACCTCTATAAATAGGGTTCACCACATACATCTTTCTCATTCTCATCTTCTACTCCTTTATCTCCTATTTCTTTTCTTCCTTCTCCTTTTTTTCCCTTTTTTTTCTTCTTATTTTTTTTCTTCTTCTTCTTTTATTTTATTTTATTTTATTTTTGGCAGCTATGAATAGAATGGGAGGTAGTTCAGGGTTCCAATTTTAGAATTCCTCCTGCAAGCATGATCTCAATCTGCGACCTGAGGATTTGTCAGTTTTGGCTTTGATTTAAGCATTCCACGGCTTCAAGCTTAGTGTTCTATTGGCTATGATTTCAGTGTTTTGTTGGCTTTGATTTTAGTACGCGACCTGAGGATTCCATTGGATTTGGCTTGAGACTTTGACTCGAGCATTCCATCGGCTTCAAGCTCAGTGCTCTACCGGCTTTGATCTCAGCGTAGCATTGGCTTCGATCTTAGTGTGTGACCTAAGGATTCTTTGGCTTTGGCTTCAGTCTTTGACTCGTGCGTTCTGTCAGTTTTAAGCTTAGTGTTTTACCAGCTATAATCTCAATGTTCCATTGGCTTCGATCTTAGTGTACAACTTCAGGATTCCGTCAAATTTGGCTTGAGTCTTTGACATGAGCGTTTTGTTGGTTTCAAGCTTAGTGCTCTACCGGCTTTGATCAGCGTTCCGTTGGCTTCGATCTTAGTGTGTAACTTGAGGATTCCGTTGGTTTTGGCTTAAGTTATTCACTTGAACATTCTGTCAGTTTCAAGCTCAGCGGTCTATCGAATTTGGTCTTGGTGCTCCGTTGGCTTCGATCTTGCAGATATGATGAAGCAAAGAAAATTGGACTTGATCTACATATAAGGCAAACAGATCGAATGTGGAGCCTGATAGATTGGACTTGATTGTGTAGAAGAATCGAAGCAAGACAGACTGGACTTGACTGTTCAGTTGGGGCTAAGCCAAGTAACTAGACTTGATCTCGCATATAAGAAAGAACCTTGTAGACCAGACTTGATCTTGCACATGCGGCGGAGCCAGGAGAACTGAACTTGATCTTGCATATGAGGCCTAGCTAGCGGACTGACGTTGATCTCACATATGAGACAGAGCCAAGCAGGCCATACTGGACTTTAGCCAAAATTATAATACCAAATTGGACTAAATTAATTTTATCCAATCCAATGATCAAGACGAAAACAAGTGGCATCATCAGAATCCGACAATTTATGTCTTCAATTTCAATTTAGGACACATGTCAACTTTTAATTGGTCCCAAACTTGATTATTGGTAGTTTCGTCATTAATTTAGAAAATGACGTGGGTCCAAAATTTTTCCTTCAACAGGTTCAAATACTTTTTCCATACGAGCTAGAAAGCACCACTAATAGATTGATTGACTTAATCAAAGGCTGACCCTTCTCCAACTAGATCAAATCAAAGACTGCAAGAAAAGGGCATACCATGGGAAAGCACTAAAAAGGAAAAAATTAAAGAAAAAAGGATAAATGTCTATTTTTGCGATCAAATGGATGGAAAATAAGTTTTTTTTTTTTTAAAAAAAATTAATAATAAGTCAAATTTTTACCATCTCAAACACTTTAAAATTCCATGAAGTATCAAGAAGATTTTATAGATAAATGGAAGTAAAACTGTTCATATTCTACCTTTATATTTTCCTTTTATTTATAATGATTATAAAAGTATTTAAGCATGATAAAAAAAATAGAGTATTTAAGATTTTGATTATCCATTCTAATATTCTTACAACTTTATTTTGTTACATTTCCAATAAAATATGTAATTTTTTATTATTTTAAAATTTATTTATTTATTTTAATTATGATGAGAGAGATGTAGAGCTAAGTGGAGAAATGAGTAGGAGAGTTTGGATAGATGATCGGGGAGTGGAGTGCTTAAAGAAGTTGAAAGGATTTTCTTCATTCAATTAGCATAAAAGTTTCAAGTTGAATGGATTTTCTCCATTCAATTAGCACCAAAATTTCTATAACCAAAAAAAAAAGTGATTATTTATACGTAATTTGTATTATTTAAAAATTAAAGGGGGCTTCTAAAAAAAATAAACAAAGGTCGCAAAATGGGAAGTTGATTTCATTATAATCCTTTTTATATATAGTATGGATATAAATATAGATAGATAATCGATTTTTTATTTTTTTTCAACAAATACTTAAAAATATACGTCGATTATAGAAAAAAGAAGGAAAAAAAACATAAAAAATAACTTTGCTATACACTTATTTTTTCACGACAATGAGTAGAAAAACATTCTTATTTTACTTCCTAAATTTAGTTGTAGTATCGCAATCGTCTTAAGAATCGAGATATAGGTATGACATATGCATCATTTACAATTTAAATATAGATTAAAAAGGCTTAGAGAATAAAAAAGACAGGATAAAATTTTAGATGTTAAATTGGTGAAATATAGTGATCAAGCCACTCATATTTATACTAGTAGAAGTTGAAAGTTAATAAACTAATACTAAAACAATTAAATTTTTATTTTTGAATTAAATTAAATAGAAAAATCTTTAAAATAGGATAAGCCTTTTACATTCCAACCTTTGAATTTTCATTATACTTATCATTGATAATTAATAATTAACTAATTATTTACAATATTGATTTGAAAATTAGTAAATTAAAGAAAGGACAAATGTGTCCAAAATTCTTTTTCCATCATTCTCACTTTTTAATATAAATGAATAAATATAAATTTGTAACCATTTTCTTTTAAGAAACAATACAGTAGCTTCCCATTTTTATTATTTCAAAGGTCATTTTCATTTCCATTTAAGTGAAACTCATGCAATTATTTAAATCAAATCCTCATAAATTAAATACAATTTTGTAACATCATCACTTTATCACTCTATTTATTTTGATAGTATCATATATTGTAAAACTAATATAGAATTATTATTGTAATTAATGTAAATTTAAAAGGGTATTGTAAATTGTAGTTACAAAAAGGATGACAGTAATTGAATTAATATTTTTTAAGAGTAAGTAATTAATTTAATATTAAATGAATAGATATGCTCTAGCATTGGTTTTAGAAGTTATCTGCTATATATATATATATATATAGCTGATTGATTATTTAGTTATTTTCTCTTGTTTAGTACCTTTAAAATATAAAAATAAGAAAATTAATATTTATTTTTTATGCTCCAAATAAGGAAAATTATGTTTTATTAATTATTAGATTAAAAAAATATGTAAGAAATAAAACTAAAAGAATGACCATACTCAAACAACAAAAACAATTTTTTAAAATTACATAAAATATCTCTTAAGATATTATATGAAGACGTGTTTGCCTTTGATTGGGAGTTTGAGATCAATACAACTTTACAATTCCTACAACTTAGTGTCACACAAATATGCAAGATTCAGTTAGTGTTACACAAATATGCAAGATTCAATTAGTTAGTGTAACATCTTATTTATTTAAAAGTTTTACCACATTGTAGAATAATTGTTTTTACTTTGATGGCACAATCTTGGTGACGTCAGTCGGTGAACATAACTATAAAACTTCATAAATGGTAGAGTTTCTATTCAAAACTAATTTGTCATCGACTAGATATGCATTTGAGAACAATGTAGTGAAAGAATAAATTAAAAAAATAATAATGATAGTACGATCTTAAAGAAATATTTGGAGAAAGTGTTGGGGAGAGAATGATGAAACAAATGTCATTTTAATTAGGGGTGGAAACAGTTCAGTTCAGTTCGGTTTGGTGGTCAAACCGAATCGAACCGAATTTTTTAAAATGCGAAATTGAACCGAACAGCAAATTCGGTTTTGGCATTTTAAAAAAATTCATATTATATATATATTTTTAATTAAAAACGGTTCGGTTCAGTTCGGTTTTAAATTCGGTTTTGTCCTTTAAATTGAAAGCAGTTCGGTTTTAAATTCGGTTTTACTCTTTTTTTTTTAAATATATATATATAAATATATATATATATATTAGTTAAAAACGGTTCGGTTCGGTTTCAAATTCGATTTTGGCATTTTTAAAAAATCTATGTTATATATATATTTTTTAATTAAAAACAGTTTGGTTCGGTTCGGTTTTAAGTTCGATTTTATTCTTTAAATCAAAAGCGGTTCGATTTTAAATTTGGTTTTACTCTTTTTTTAAAAATATATATATATAAATATATATATATTAGTTAAGAACGGTTCGATTCGGTTTCAAATTCGGTTTTCAAAAGTGAAACTGAACCAAACCGAATTAATTCGGTTTCAAAATTTCTTCAAACCGGATCGAACCGCATTTTCGGTTTCACTGAGTTTTCAGTTCGGTTCAGTTCAATTTTTTGTGGTTTGAATGACCCCTAATTTTTATACTAGTTGATAACAAAAAGTCAAAAACTTTTGGTATTCTAAAACTTTTGAGATTCTATAATAAATTATAATTGAATGAAATTAAAAAAAAAAATCTTAAGTGGTAGAAAATGAAATACTTTTGGTATTCCTTTTATTTATTATTATTGATAATCAAGTTATTGGTTCTAATTAATTATTTTTAGTGCAATTTATAACTATTTATTATTACATATTTGTAAATTAATAACTCTAAAAAATGATAAATTTATATTTTAATTAAATTATATAGACAAAATTGTAGGTGCATGTGGGTGGGTGTGAAAGTTGTTATTTATCAACTATTTATTTTCAATTAAAAAGAAGTTAATGGCAAGTAACATATTTTATAAATCCTAAATTTAATAAAGGGGTAAAATAGTCCAACAACGTTTTTCAAAATTTGTAGCTAAATATATTATAGATTCGAATAAAAGGTTTGAGGTGAAATTTATTCAACTTAAAAGAAAAACTGTTAAACTATAAATGTTAAATCATAAATTTGATGGCTATTTTTCGAAAAAAGTTATAATTCAGTGTATAATTTTAAAGGTTAGAATTATGATTCAATAAAACTTAATGAATAATCTCGTTATAAATAATCCTTAGATAAAAATACTCCTAAATAGTCTCTACGATAGTGATTATTATTTATGAAAATTTTATCTAACTATAGTGACTATTTTCTAATTATAAATCACAGTGACTAAATTCTAACTTTCTTCAAACAATAAGAAATAATCTTGCAATTTAACTACTTGTAAATATTTAGCTCTATACCTTTGAGATTTGTGACGATTTGATTCCTAAAATTTTAAAATTATCTAATAAATTCATAAATTTCCATTTTGTGCTTGATAAGTCCTAAAAGTTCTCTGACATATTCGAATTTTATAAAAATTAAATGATCTTTTAGATAAAAATTTGAATTTTATGTCGTATTGAGCTTTAAAATTTTACTCCTGTATCTAGTATTTGTATGTGAGTTTTTAAACACAAAATTAAAAATAGAAGAATTTAGTCTCGGTTTAGTAACCATTTGATTTTTGATTTTTTTGTATTTAAAAATTAAGCATACGAACACCCATACTACTTTTATGTTTATTGTTTTGTCATCTACTTTTTACTCATGGTTTAAGAAACCAAGCAAAAATTAGAAAATTAGAAAAAGTAGTTTTCAAAAATTTATTTTTGTTATTGGAATATGATTAAGAATTAAACGCCAGTACTTAAAAAAGATGAAAATTATTGTAAGATAATGTGAGAAAATAGGTTTAATTTTTAATAATAAAAAACTAAATGATTATCAAACGAGATTGTAGACACAAAATTGAAAATTTAAAACTTGTTAGATATAAATATTTTCTAAAATTTAAGGACTATTAGGCCCAAAAATGAAAATTTTAAAACTACTTAGACATTCTTGAAACTTCAATCCCTAATTGTAATTTAACCAAAAGAATTAGTGATGGAAATTATATATATATTTGTAATTATTCTCTTCCAATCATAGTAATAAAAATAAAATGAGGATCGGAAAAAAATAGAGAAAATAGGGAAGAGAGATATAGACGAGATAAATAGAGAAAGATGAAGGTATGGAGAGAGGAGTTTGAGAAAATATTTAGGGTGCAATTATTAAAATTAATTTAATCTTTTGATTTTTCTTTTTTAGAATCTTAATGTATTTCTATTACTATATTCATATTTCTTCTCTATGTTATTGACAAAATAAATTTATTGTTATACGGTCAACTAATACAAGGTGTATTAATGGATAATTTTTTCCTTTCTTAAATTAATAAAATAGAATAATTTTATAATTTTCTTTTCTTTTAGTGTTGTCTTGAGATCTATGATTGGTCTTAAAAAATTATTATTGACTTTTTTAATCAAATACAACGAAAAGATTTCGTGCCATTATTATAAACAAGCTTTAACATACTCAAAATTTTTAAAATAGGAAGGAAATCCACTTTAAAAATAATATAAAAATCAATTTTTACTTAAAAAATTTAAATTAAGTATATATTTATCAGTTGAATATAATACATCATACAACATCAAAACTTTAATAATGACAAGATTTTTATTCATTTTCAAAAAAATTAAACTTATGCAAAATTTTAACGTATAAAATCCGAATAATTTATCTTTGAACAAAATTATAATAATAATAACTACCTCACTAATCCTTACATTTAATAATTATATCCATAAATATCAACAAACTTAGATATGATTTGTAGAATGCCTAATATATTAAAGTAATTGACATGATTTGATTTTAAATTTCTAAGAGAGTATGTTCCATGTCGTTTTTTATAAGCAAATTTGAGTATATCTATGAAATATCCACGTAATTTATGAGTTATACCTTCAAATCTATATCTATATGTATATATATATATATATATATATGTATAGTTATTATATTAAAAGGGTAATTGGGAAGAATTTTTAACTTCTCCCTTTACCCTTAAAATTTTAAATATTGTCCAGTTTACCTATTTAGTCACATCCCTCCATCCATGTCTTGACCAATAACTATTCACGCATAAGAATTGAAGAAAGAAGATAGAGAAAAATATGGAAAGAAATTCAAACGAAAAAATGAGAGTGAATCGTCTCTAATTAGGATGATAATTATGTTATTCCCAAAATCTAGGAAAGAAATAATCTATCTTATCACTAGACATTTTCATTACGTTAATAATCTCAAACTCAACTAAAAAAAAGGATATTCATATTTCAACATTTCTTGTTTAAATTTTTTTTGCATAATGCCTTACTTCATTTTACCTTATTGATTACTTTCAAACTTCATGTCCAATATTTATGTTTTAAAATCAATGAGATTTATAACCATTCAATCATTTATATTTTACCTTACAAAATTATGTTTCATATATATATATATATAGATTTTAGAATAGGTGATATTATTAAACAACAAGGGGATACCACAACCCAAGATCAAAACATCAAAGCAACAAAGCACAAGCAAAGACAGGGCAACAAAACCAAAACAAAGCCAACAAGATAAGACCAGAACAAAAACCAACACATAAATGCAAACTCGCAAACTACCAAGGAGAAAGACTGAGAAAAGAACCCAAAACCCCACAAACTAGGGGCTACAACAAAACAGAGTACAACGTAAAGCTCAAAAAGAAAAAACATTCGTACACACACTAGATAAGACCAAGAAGGTCAACCCGCCAGGGAGTAGCATGAGCACGAACCATAGAGACCATAAGGTGAACCAGAGCAGACACCGACCTCGGTTGACCTCCATGCAGCCGCCGATTACGCTCCTGCCAGATGTAATATATGGAAACACACTAGAAAACACGGAACAACTTACTACGCACCCCCTTACCCAACTCCACTCGGCACAACCAACTCAACTCTACATCCCAACCAGCCACCCGATGCGTCGAACCCAACTGACGTAATACACTAGACCACACCTCTCTCCCAAACCCACACTCAAAAAATAAATGATCCCGCGACTCTACACCACACAGAAGACACCCCCTCTCTGACAACACACTCTAACTCCTCAACCAATTCCGCGTACCCAACCTATCCCTCACTACTAACCACTGCTAACCTTCGCCTACAAAATACCAGTCCAAGATACCATAGGAAGACGAGGACGTATACTCTCCCAAGCACTAGTGATAGAAAACCGACCACTAGTATCCGACACCCAAACCCAATAATCCCCCCGTCCCCCTCACTCTAGGCCCCACTGCCTGAATAAAACCCCATATCTCTAGCAGCTCTCAAGACACTGTAGGCTATCTCCAACCTCCCTCACCATCCATGAACTCTGACAACCGCGCTTTCAAACTACTCCTTGCATCACGAATCACCGTAGACCCGTATGAATCCAAAATCGCGCCCCCCAGCAGCCAAAGATCCCACCAAACAAAACAAGACCGACAATCTAAATATGTTTCAGATATTTAAATTACACATTTCATATTCATTATTACCAAATAAATTATATGTATTATTTTCGTCATTATCTCTTCCATTATTTTCAAATTGCATGTAAATTTACTCTTTAAATTAAATCAAAAGTATATCTATTTTATAATTATGTTCTATAGATTTTTAATAACATTACATGTGGTCCCTAACTAATCACCAAAAATATTACTCAAAATGAGTCCAAAATTCAATTATTAAAATTTAAGAATAGAGAAAAGTTCTAAAATGGAACATAATATACTTGGATATTAGTTTTTTTTTTAAATAGTTGGATTTTTTTTTTTAGAAAAAAAAAACAAAACTATGTTTTTTTAATATAAAAAATATAGGTTAAAAAAAATGGCCCTGAACTTTACACTTGTGTCACATGAAATTTTAAAAGTTTCAAAAATACCTCTAAACTTCTAAAATGAGTTCAAAAATACCCTTACCGTTAGTTTTAGATGGAAATCATTAAAGTTTTGTTTCAAAAATACCCATAAACTTTCACAAGTTTCAAAAATATCCTTAACTTAATAAAAGTTAAAAAATACTTCCACCATTAGTATTCGACTAGAAACCGTCAATTCCTCGTGAGAAAAATAACTTTAAAAATTAAAACAAATGGTTCAAAAAATGCTCATACCATTAATACGATGATCAATTTGTTTGAAGTTCTCTTTAAGTTCGAAAAGATTTTCCTATTTCTCTTAATTTTCCAATTCTTAGCTTACACCATTTTTCTCAACAACCAAAATGAAAACCAAAATTTTACACTAAAACATAAAATTCCACAAAATTTCAAAATGAAAACACTACAATAATTTGGACCTTTCTCAACGCTGAAAACCGTCAGGATTAGACTAAAAGAGCGTTGGCAAAACTTTTCCTGACAGTCAAACAATCGTCGGGCGAATCGTGGGCAAAGCCTCGTCGACGTAACCTTCCTCGACAGTATAACAACACTACCGTAGAGAAAAACAGTTATTTTGATAGATGGAGAATGGAGCTTTTATGTTGACCCTAAACAACACCTTCGGGATAAATTGTAAACCTTCGACGGTCGTAATTTATTAAGCTTGTCGGGATAAAAAAAAATCGCCCAATGGTGAGAATTCACCATCGGGATAAATAATTAAATCCCGACGGTGACAACTTAGTGTCACTGTCGGGAGATATTTAATTATCCCCACGGTGACCTTGCACCATCGGGATTTTGCATCATTTTTTGACCCCATGAACCGTCAGGGGTTTGTTCATTAGCATTGGGAGAAGATAAAAAAATGCATTAAATTATGATTTTTTCCGACCCCTTGTATCATTGGGATTATATATTTAACCGTCAGAATTAGCTTTTTCTTATTCTTTATTTAATTTTTTTTTCAAATGTCATACCTGTTTGAATTTTACAAATATCATTCAAACTAATATAAAAATTGCCAAAATCAAGTAAATGTCTACAATAGTAAATAATATATAGAAAACATGTTTGAATTTTAGGTCTTAAACATATTATTCGTCTCAAATTAAAACAATACATCCACAATTCCTTAATCCAAAATAATATTACATGATAGCGTCGGGTCTAATCGGGAGATGCATCTACAATCTTAATCCACAATACCTAAATCGAAAATAACATTAACATCCAACCTAAATACGTTTGTTGGGAGATGCATCTGCAACATAAACCTTGAGGTACCTACAAAATACAAATTTAAATAAGTTTAATGCTCAATATATCATATACCAATCTCAAAATGAATATAGAATTTAAAACTCAACTAAGAACATTAATGAATTGAAACAAACCAACTCAAACTTGCATATTTCAATCTCAAACTCAATATAGAACTTAAAACCAATATAAGAACATGAACAAATAAAACCCACTTTAACTTCAAACCTAATATAAAACTTAAAACCCAACTTAAACCCAACCAACTCATAAGAATTTAAAAAAACTAAGACATATCTACATTTACTTAAAGAAACCAACTTAGTCCCCCCCCCCCCAAAAAAAAAAAAAAAAAAAAATTATTCTCAATCCAAAAATACAAAACAACATAATTAAGAATTGAAACAAACAAACACATATCTACATCTACTTAAACAAACCAATTTAAAATTAAACATACTCATACTTAAAACCCAACTTAAACCCAACCAACTCATAACATTTGCCCTCCTCCTCCCCTCCTAAATTATTCTCAATCCCAATATACAAATTAAATAATTCAGAATCGAAACAAACTAACACATATCTACATTTACTTAAACAAACTAACTTAAACTTAAACATACTTGTACTTAAAACCCAACTTAAACTCAACCAACTCATAACAATTGAAACAATCTACATTTACTTAAACTTATATCCACAACACATACTTCCACTTAGTTTTACTTAAATGAAGTTTATTGAATCCCCATCCCTCCATGCTCTCCCACCCCCCATATTTAGCATAAATTGAAAATCAAACTCAACTTTAGAACACTAACAATCTACATGACTATATGTTTATGTTGTTACCATAATTGTAGGATAATATCTAGTTTGATTTATCTCTCATGAGTTGTAAGAGCATAGCTTTCATATCATCTATCTCAGATTATCTTTTTGCTTCCAGTTCATCCAATCTAGCAAGTTTAGCCTTTAACTATTCTATCTCTTGTTTTTGCTCCTCTATAACTCTTGATGAGGATGTATTGGATGATGATTTAAATTTTTTTTTACCCTTTGGTGTCTTACCAAGGCCCACTCATGTGCCCAACACCTGTTCGCATATTCTTCTTTCAATATTGATTCAGACCCTTCTTGGGTGGAGACTTTTCTCAACCCGACCATTTAACTCTACATCAATAACTAGGACTAATTATTGTATGACAGTTGTATATAAATAATGTTACATTGCGAAATAAAAACTTACATATGCATCATTAGTGGCTGACTAACAACGACTGGTCACTCTTATAATGTGTTTGCTTGAATAAGTCCACTAGGTCCATTATTTGACCATCGGGTCCTTTCTGTAAACAATTCACATAGAAGATATTAATAATACTTTCTTAGAAATCAAATATAGAAATACTTTTAATACTACCGTGGATTCTCGTATGCTTATGAAAGTCTTAAAACTAGCTGTATGAGGGTACTTTTGGGATGAATGATTCCTTTGATTAGTCTCTGCCGCTTTCTAAGAAAATGAGAAATTAAAAGGAAATGGGTAATTGAAATGTAAGTAAACAAAACAAAACAAAACAAAAACACAAAAGGTTCTTACTTTCCAGTCGGTGGATTCAAACTTGTTGCATAAAAAGTGTCAATCTTTTATGTCGTCTTTAAGTCGATTAGGTGGGTGTGCTCGTGCCTCTTCAGAACTTGCATACTTTTTTTATAGTGTTTGTATAGTTCCCCTCTATACTCTTTGAACGAATTTTTTATCTGTTCATCGATGAAATTATTGACCAGATGGCTGGCCAAGTCTAACACAAAATGGCTCTGAATTAAGAAAGAAAAGAAAAACTAATTAGTATCTCTACATATACAGATGCATATATATAATTTGTAAAATATCAAATAACCATCTTACCAATAATCAACTTTAACTAGCTCTCTAGACTCTATTGGTACCTCTCTCCATCATCCATAACGAATACAAAATTATTCCCAAACGTTGGTACTAATGGCATTGCTAAACCTGGTTACATTGTTGCAAATTGGTTTCTCCCATACAGGGTTGATTTAAATAGGAATTCTCCCAAATTGTTGTACATATCTATCCAAATCAACATTTCGAGAGTATCCGCGTCTAGTCCTATTATTCGTACAACCAAACTTTGAAGAAATTGTACATCGTTAGTTTAATTAAATATTAGTTTATATATAAATTACCGATTATGGATCTAAAATAAAATATAGATCTAAAATAACTTGAATTATCTCTCATGGAGAATGATCCGTCAACATGCTCAACCGCTAAATACTCCAAGACTGCCTCCTAATCAGTGTGGCCTACCATTGTTCTTGTGCAAACAACAATATATATATTATACAACAATATGTAGATTATGAAATGAAAAAGAAGATACATATTTACATGGTTATTCCATATTATTAAGATGTTCATCGAAACTCAAATTCCTATTAGAAGATGATTGTACATCCTTTTCCTCGTCATTTATGAAGTCACATCAACTCGTTGAATTATCTGTTCTTCTACGACTTTAGGATCAACATCAACTCTACATAAACTAATATCGCTCATTGATTCATTATATCCTCTAGATAAGTCGACTGGGTCTTCATGATACACCCATTGATGATACGATGGAGAAATTCCATTAATGAATAAATGTTGTTCAACTTCATCTATTGGCTCCCACCTCACATTCATACATTTTCTATACGGACATCTTGTTTTTCCCGAGTTATTAACATGAAGTTTTGCAACTTCAAGAAATCGATATACTCCTTCTACATACTCAGTTGATAACTTGTTCCAATCTTAATCCACTATTTATCCATTCTTAATAATATATGCAATAAATTGAACCTGTATGATTTAGACAATTAGTTATATTAGAACACGGAGTTCCAATTTCTAACTTTTAATTTCATTTCATTTCTTTCTTGTTCGTGTTTCTTTTTTTTTTTTTTTTTTTTGGGTGAATTTCCCAAATCATCTTTGAAAATAAAGTTTTCTTTTAAGGGATTGACAATCCCTTGTAATCCAATCAAACACTTTATCGAATTTAGTGGTGACACAAGCTAGAGATTAGACTCTATCACACATTTTCACCTCCCAATTACACTTCAAATTCTATAAAATAATTGACATATACCATTCACATTCAATTTCATTCACATAAACCACCGCACTCAATTGTGTCAGTCATATAACCAAATTTGAATGGTTTATGTGAAGTTATGGTGATGGTTATAACCAAATTTGCTCTTTAATCCACTTTAGAAAAAACGTTAAATAAAATAGAAAATGTTACCAAAAGTTTATGCATGAGTGATTTAGTGTGAGAAAGTTGATGACGAGTGATTGATAACGGGTAGAAATGCACGTTATCATAGTGCTAAGTTCTTAAACAATGTTGGATTGCGCTGATGAAATATGTTAATTTGCGTCCATTAAGCATCGATTTCATAATATTGCGGTCACATGCGTTTAACGCATTAGAACAGTTGATTTTTGTATTTTTGTGCAGAATATGCGTTAACGCAATGCAAGAATTGCGATAATAGGAAATCATTGGTCGAGCGTAACTTCACCGCAAAGCTTTGCGATGATTTTGTTCGCAAACATTCACCCGAGAAGGATCACCGTAACTTGGTCAGCGCAACATGGTGGGCGCATCTGGGTGAAAGGTTAATTAAGCGTGATGGGACAAAAAGCTGATGACAGTCGAATCCGAATTAAGTTGACAGCCAATAATGATCACAAAGTACATTCAGCTTTTCGGTGACAATTATTCGGCACATCAATAAGGAATTAAAGTCATCCCATCTGTACAACCATGAAAGAGAAGCCACCTTTCACCATGGATACTCTATAAATACGAAGGGCAACCTTCAGAAAAGGGGTTGACAAGTTGATTAGTTCACCATTCTTTAGTGCACGTCCGTGTTCATACTTTTCTTTTATTTTAAGGCGGAAGCGAGGAAGGAGGTTGTGCTGGCAGATCGTTCCGGTAAGCTTGGAAGAGCGCCGGAAGCTTCAAGAACAGAGAGAGGGCCGACGCCTGTGGAAGCAGGAACATCTTTAGAACCGAATAGAGATTTCAGTGTAAAAGTCTCGGTCAGCAAGGAATTGCTACCAGGTTCTCTACCTTTAACTTCCATTGTTATTTTGTACTCAAACTCATTTATAAAAATGGATTTTCCTTCTCTATATCTGTTCGCTCTTTGTTATTTACGCATGAGTAGCTAAATCAGTTGAATGAGTTGAAAAGTATTTAGCTAGCACAACTAGGGAATCTTCATTCTTTGCGATTATCTTGTACTATGTATGCTTCATTCGTCCATTAGAGATACTCGGGAGGGTAGTCTAAGGAAAGGATCTAGACTTGGGAAGGTCAGGTTAGAATCTAGGCTTGAAAGAGCCAGATTAAAACGCATAATCAAGATATAGGAGCTTAGAAATGAGCACTATTTGTTATTAACGCATCGCATGCATCCTAGAGATAGGGTATGATTGTATGCGGTCACCTTGCTTTCATGCATTATGTATCATCGCATAGAACAAGAGTAGAGACTTAGAAATAAGCTCTATGGACACTTTTACATTCAACACATGCGTCCTAGACTTAGGAGCATCGCATTTGCATGACTTGATGTGTATGGTTGTAACATGATCGCATAGTCTGACGCATTCCCAAGTAACACTAGCTAAAGATCTTCTCAACCCATTTATCGCATACTCATTGCATCTATCACACAACTGCCTTTTCTCAAATCCGCCACATTTGTTTATTTTCTCATTAACGCAATCAACAACAAACCAACAATTTATTTACTTGGTTACTGCAAAGTTTTCATAAAAATTACCAACGCAATCTGTTTTCACAAGTCCCTGTGTTCGACCCTGGACTTACCAGGAAACTCAGAGGAATTTACATTTGGATTCCGCTGGGGAAACTTGAGTGCACAACGCAATTTCATCAATACATATCATCCACATTTCCACTTCATAAAACCAAGCATCAGCGATATCATGGCTTTTTTTAGCTTCAAAGTTCGTCAAAAGTATAGTTTTTATGGGACTGTGTATTTAGTATGTGAGAGGTTATATATGAGTATAATGATTCAACAAGAAGTAAAAATACTAACTACTAAATAATAAGCTTGTAAATGAAATAAAGTGAAGAAATAATTTCTTAGGTAAGAATAATTTTATTTGTATGATTTGGAGTTGATTGTAAATGAAATAAAGTGAAGATATAGTTCTAAATTATTAATCAAATCTAGAGTTTAAGAGATATAATTATTATTTTAGAGTTTTAATTTATCCTTTATGTCATTTTTGTTTATATAAAAATTATGATTCCTTTTTAATTTATATGTTTATGATCACTTATTTAAATAGGTGATATTAACAACTTAGCTAGATATTAACTAACTATAATTATGAAAATTCACTATGAGAGATGTAAAATTATGTCAATTATGCCAAATATATAATTAATAAATAATAATTAAATACATCATTTAAAAAAAAAATACTAAAGGTACCAAATAATCACACCACAATCTTTTAGGCGATACTTAGACTCATATTCTAACAAATTATGCCAATTATGGATCATCTATGTGTATCCTATTTATACAAAAGGGATGAAAATAGATTTATAGTAAAATTAGGATATAATATGCTGACAAACTAACTAAACATAATGGAGTTACAAAACATAAACTTTAGATTATTTTGTATTAACAAAAATCATGAACAAACTCTTTCACACTTCCTTCTAGCAATATGTGGACCATTTTAATTTCCAAATAATTTCTACCTTTTAATTGTTACAAAAAAAAAAAATTGAAGGCTTGAACAGCGAGTGGATGGGACGACGACTACACGGGACTAGACGACGAGCAAATGGGACGATGACCGAATAGCGAGCGTACGAGAAGAATTGAAGGCCTTCGTTTCGGAGATCGAAAGGAGAGAAAGAAAAATGGAGGAAGAAGGAAAAGAAGAAGTTGTCAATTACCAAATCTTGACGTTCACATGCAAACTGTCAGGCTAACACCAAGTTATGCCGACGGGATTCTGACACAATCGTCGGCATAACTTCACAACTTCCCACGTAGTTACAAATGTTAGGGTTTGTCCCCTAAAGTCTCATGTCTTGTAGTTTGTAAACAATTTTGTACGAACGCTTGTGATGTATAATATGTATGATATTTACTTCACTTCTTGACTTTGCACATTTAGATGTTTTTATTTAACCACAAACCAATAAACTTAATATCCTTGGTTGTCTTTATGTAACGTAAGCATGTATGTAGTGACATACAAGTGGATCATGTCTTAAGTGACAACCAAAATGGTCTGTAGTATATGGATATAAGAGGAAAACCTTATCCTGGTAATACTACGGACATGACCCGCTTTGTGGAATAGTTACAAGTGTTGTGACTTGTCACAGATGATTTGATCCTGATCATTTGTGTAGGGGACATGCGAGCGGGAGCATCCTATTCAAAGAGTTTTTATAAGACCTAACCTCGAAATGTTAACGTCTCGTCATATAACTCCGTTCATGATAAAGACTTCACTTCACTAGGATGACCATAGGTAACATGATCTCAATCTTGAATGAGTTGGGAACTCCTGCCATTGAGGGTGGTCCTTTGATTTGCATGGGTGCGAGTGGCCAGAGCGCCGACTCAAACCTACCACTTTAGGGATTCTTTTGATTTGGGAGTTGGGAACTCAGGTTTACAAGATGGAGTTCACTCATTCCTCGAAGCAGGGGTAAGTAGATAGATTTCTCTCTTAAGGGCTCATCCCGGGGCTTAAACGATGTGATGCCACACACGTTCTCATGGCCCAAGAGGTGATTGAAGGATCTCATATCTAAGAGTTCCATGAGCATGTTCGGATCGCTTCGATCTCACAGTGACCGAAATACATATTATAGATTCAAAACATACAATTATGCAAACAAATACTAATTATCGGCATGCTATGAACAACAAAATAATAAGGGAAAGAGTGCCATACCAATTAAAGACGTTCTTCACACTTCGGAACTCAACGCAGCGGAACCTTCCACGCGATCTACCAATGCTCAGCAGTAGTGTCAACAATAGCAGCACGAACAACCGCACGAACACGAACACCGCGGGGACGACACCACCACCAAAGAGCCCTGAGTATTCTTGAAGTGAAAACCCAAAGGGTGGTCTTTGGTGAATTTGGTAGAGGAAGGAGGAAATACGAATCGTGTAGGCGATAAACAAGTGGAAGGGGAAAAGATGCTATCGCATAGCAGAAATGCTTATCATTTAGGAGAAGCTACACGATCGTGTAGGATTTACTGAACGATCGTTTAAGAAAAGTATACGATCATTTAACTACTTGGCACACTATACGATGGTTTAGAGAAGCTATGCGATCGTGTAGGCGACAATGTGCAATCGTTTAAACGCGAGGTGGACAATCGTTTAGGCGGAGAGGAGCTATCATATATTCTCTCGATTTTCTTAAGCGATCGTTTAGGAAACACCAACTCGCTCTCTCTTTTTCTCTTCAGGCGATTACGACGGGCGATTGACCAAAATGAAAACTATTTTCATTTTAACTCATCAGTTACAATAACCGATGATGCCCACAAACCCACGTCCGAGCGTGAATTTTTTAATTAATTATCATATAATTAACCAACTAATTAATTAATAAATATAATCATATTATATTTTTACCTTATAGTTTGATATCACATATCTACTATAGTATTTTCTCCTCTACTTGATATAAATCATATTTATATCTAATTTTCTTCAAAATAATGTATCTCATACATTTAGCCAATGATATCATATATAATTAACTAGTCCAATTATATCATATATAATCGAACTTCCTCTTGTTAATTTGAACATTTCAAATTAACCCAAATAATGGTTCTCGACTTTATCCAAACTACACAAGGGACCTAATGAACTTGTGGCTCGAAACTCCAATGGTCCGTGAATAGCTGACTAAACTCTTTAGCCACGAGATCCACCATCCCTTAACTGTCAGGCATTCCACTAAAGACTAATAGCTGAACTCTTCTTACCACATATATATTTCTATGTCCATCGGATATAACCAATCATGAGTACGATGACCCTTCATAGATGCTCGTAAGTATAGCTTGGCCAAATTATCATTTTCCCCTGTTGTTACATCTCACTCCTTAAGTACCACTGATTCCTCTAATGAACAATACAACATAGTCCAACTATGTGTGAATAACTCTCGAGCCAAGAGAATGTGTGTGGCGTCACATCGTTCAAGCCCCGAAATCAGTCCTTATGGGAGCTATTTATCTACTTACCCCTGCCTCGGGAAAGGTGTGAATTTCATCTTGTGTAGCTGAGTTCCCAACTCCCAAATTAAACGAATCCCTAAAATGGTAGGTTTAAATCAGCGACCTGACCACTCGCACCCATACAAATCAAAGGACCGCCCTCAATGGCAGGAGTTCCCAACTCACTCAAGATTGAGGTCATGTTACCTATGGTCATCCTAGTGAAGTAAAGTTTCTGTCATGAACGGTGTTATATAACGAGACTTTAACACTTCGTGGTCAGGTTTTATACAAACTCTTTATATAGGACACCTCCGCTCCCATGTCCTCAACACGAATGATCAGGATCAGAACATAAGTCACAACACTTGTGACCATTCCACAAAGCGGGCCGCATCCGTAGCATTACTAGGATAGGGTTTCCCTTCTATATCCATATACTATAGACTATTTTGGTTATCACTCAAGACATGATCCACTTGCATGTCACCACATACATGTTTGAGTTACATACAAATAACCAGGGATTTTATGTTTATTAGTTTGTGGTAAAGCAAATACAACAAGTAATCGAGCAAAAATACAAGATGTGAAATAAATATCATATATTAACAACACAAGCGTTCGTACATACTGTTTACAAACTACAGGACACGAGACTTTAGGGCATCAATCCCAACAATTCACACATAGTAGGACTATGTTATATTTTTCATTAGAGGGATCAGTGGTACTTAAGGAGTAAGATGTAACTATAGGGAAAAAACGGTAAATTGGCCCAGTTGTACTTACGAGCATCTGTGAAGGGTCATCGTATTGATGATTGGTTATATCCAATGTGAAGAAACTCTTAAACAAGAGAATCTATAAGCCGAACCGGATCTTTTCGATTTCATTATGACATAATTACCACACATACATTCTAACATACAGATATGCATTGTAACACTAATTACTGGAATGCTTTAACAAATAAAATACAAAAGACCGAGTAAACGTACCAGTTGAAGACTTTCTTCAAACAACTCAGTCCAGCAGAAGCAAACTCCTCTACGCTTCTTATTGCCAAGCAATCAGTCAGCTAATAGCACCATGGTCGTCTACACGATCGGCAGCGCACGAACCAACAGCAACCGGGGACGACACCACCACTCGAAGCCCTTGGTATTCTCGGAGTGAGAATTCAAAGGGTGGACTTTGATGGAATTGGTCGATGGAAGGAGGAATAGACGATCGTGTAGAACGAACAAGCAAATGAGAGATAGTAGAAGACTAATGTATAGTCGGGTGCTTGTCGTTTAGAAAAAGGTACACGATCGCGTAGGTTTAGCTAAACGATCGTTTAGCAAAAGGTAAACGATCATTTAGTTCCACTTGGCACGTTAAGTGATCGTTTAGAAGTCGCGGGCAATCGTTTAGTGTGCGAGTATGCGATCGTTTAGGATGATGGGCGCTATCACATAGGCTCTCAACGCTAAGCGATCGTATAGATTCACAACGTGAGCATTTTTCCATATCTCCTTTTTTGTCATGCAAAATGAAAACAATTTTCATTTTATTCGTCAGTTACAAGAACTGAATTCGATTTTCCCACTTTCGCACGATTCCGGAGAAATTCTCGGCCAATTATCTCATAACCGCCTAATTAATTAATTAATTAATATATACATAATAATATATCTCATACATTTAGTCAATTATATCATATATAATCGAACTCCCTTTTATCAATTTGAACATTTCAAACTGACCCAAAAACTGATTCTCAACTTTATCCAAGCTACCAAAGGGACCTTATGAACCTATGACTCGAAGCTCCAACAATACGTGATTAGCTGATTAAACTCTTTAGCCACGAGATTCACCATCCGCTAAATACCAGGCATTCTACTAAAGATCAACGACTGAACTCTTCTTACCATAGATATATTTCTGTGTCCATCGAATATAACCAATCATGAGTACGATGACCCTTCACAGATGCTCGTAAGTACATCTATGCCAATTTACCGTTTTGTCCTAGTAGTTACATCTCACTTCTTAAGTACCATTGATCCCTCTAACGAACAATACAACATAGTCCAACTATGTGTGAACACCTCTCGGGCCAAGAGAAGATGTGTGACACCACATCATTTAAGCCCTGGAATCAGCACTTAAGGGAGCTATTTATCTACTTGCCCCTGCATTGGGGAAGGAGTGAATTCCATCTTGTGTAATTGAGTTCCCAGCTCCCAAAGCAGACGAATCCCCAAAGTGGTAGGTTTGATTCGGCAACCTGGCCACTTGCACCCATGCAAATCAAAGGACCACTCTCAATCGAAAGAGTTCCCAACTTACTCAGGATTGAAGTCATGTTACCTATGATCATCCTAGTGAAGTGAAGTCTCTGTCATGAACGGTATTATATAACGAGACGTTAACACTTCGTGGTCAAGTCTTATACAAATTCTTTGTATAAGACGCTGATAACTTGTAGAAATAAAAATTATTTATGCCCCTTATCTAGATATTACGGCCAAAAGTTAGTGAATATGCGCCGATTGTATGAAAATTAGCCTAGTATTACAATAATTATAAATGTTTGCAATTACACCCACTAACACCATAAAGATGGAAGACAAGCCGAATTTTACTCTGTTTTGTAGGAAACCAAGTCACCGTTTGCGTTCAAGGCTCACGAGAAACTGATCAACGTATCTCTGTCACATTGCGCCCGTCAATCAACAATGAAGAGACGATTACCGCAATGACGGAGCAATATGGCAGTCGATCCAGAGCTAACTTTCAACCACATTCGGTAATAAAAACAACACCGCATGCGAACCCATGATCGAAAGATGCAGCTGAGCAACGCAAAAGCGGAGGATTGTGCAAACATCCCTACTACCGGTGGAGCAAGCCTGAGAGGGAAGCTCTTCCTACCATCAAATCCATCCTATCCGGCAAGCAGATCTCCATCGAATCAGTGCCAAGACATTGGCACTTGTTTGTATCTGTTCTATCTCTTTCATCGTTGTATTTCACTGTTTCTTTACCTTTGCATTCACACCATGTATCAAACGCTTAATAGAGATATTAAATGTTTCGATAACTTCCATTTACCATTTTCTGTCTATTTCCATTCACCCGTCAATCACTTTCTTCATGATGTCTTCTTAGTTCCTTGATAAGCAATATGAATTAACCAAGTACTTAATTTGTTTTAAAGATATAAAATGCGTTTAGCTAAAGCATGCTAGAAGGCATCTTCACCTGTGAGAGAAAAAGTGAAGATGCCATTCTGGCCTATTGAGAGAAGGTCAGAAGAATGCGTTAACTAAAGCGAGTAGTACTTCCAGGCATGGAAGCAACCTTGCGTTCATTACGTTATTCTTTGTTTCACCATAGACATGTGGGAACATGGCCGATCACTGAAAAGTGTAAGCTAAGAGAAGAGCAGAATAGTATTTCTAGCTTCAACGCAATTGAGAACTTGTGCTGTTTATATTATTTATCTCTCTTTCTGTTCTGTTCATAAGACTTGCCGCCGCATTCCACGTCTTTGCACAATTTCACAGCCAGCCTTGACCCCAGCATCTTGTAACATGAAGCCTGTATCTTGTATCATCTAGCTTAGGTTTATCGTATTTCATTTTATTATCACATCTTTACTGCTTTACTTTATTTTATCGCAATTTATATACCTGTACAAACACATTTTTAAAGATTGAAAACCTAGTTGCATATATCATGAACATGCCACAATAACCTAAATCAGTCCCCGTGTTCGACCTCGGATCACACCGAGAAACTTGCGATGGAATTACACTTGGTTCTATCGTAAGGAAACTTGTGACAACGCATGGCATACTACATGAACACCCATCATTAATGCATATCTAGTGGTAGTATCGCATCATTTCGAGCATAGAACATCATCAATCATACCTATCAAGTTTTGCGTAACAAGTTTATGGCGCCGTTGTCGGGGACTTGGTTAACAGTTTATTGTTTGAGTGTGTTTTTGGTAATTTGCAGGACAAATCTCATTGTACTGGCTGCTCAACATGGAGAGTAGCCTGACAATTTATGAGTCCTGGTGCTAAACCGAAATTCATAACTGACTCTAAGATCGAGCGAACTTTTCACGCAAGGGTACGTCAGAACCGAATTAGGCGAAAGAAGGCAGCCAGCATGGCGGAAAATAACAATAATGCGGTACCGGCTGTGAACCAAGGGGCTGTTCGATCGGCTCAGGATCCTATCTTCCTGGCGGTTGATCGCAACATCTCGATGCGTAATTATGCGGCACCCAGTTTGTATAATTTTTTGCCTGGAATCTCGAGGCCGATTGTGGAGGAGAACGCGCATTTTGAGATTAAGCCGGTCATGTTGCAGATGATTCAAAATGCCGGGCAGTTCGGGGGTTTGCAAGGTGAAGACCCACATGCCCATCTGACTAGTTTTGTCGAGATGTACGGCAATTTTTCCTTACCTGGCGTGACCCCAGATAATATAAGTTTGTATCTGTTCCCTTACACCTTGAGGGACGAAGCTAAGAGGTGGGCTTACTCACTGGAGCCAAATGAGATCACTTCATGGGAGCAATTGGTGGAGCGATTCATGAAGAAGTTCTTCCCACCTGCTGTCAATGCAAGACGATGAAAGGATGTGTTGAACTTTAAACAGAAAGAGAATGAGACCCTGAGCACCGTCTGGGTGCGATTCAGGAGATTGGTGAAAAACTGCCCGCATATCAGGATTCCCGATTACGTCTTGATGGAAACATTTTATAATGGCCTGAATAGAGCAATGGCTCCCCACCTCGATCCTTCAGTCAATGGCAATCAACCAAGGAGCCATTGCTCCACAATCAGTGCAACCCGCTGCACCGGCTCAAGTGGTCGTAATCAGTTGCGTCAATTGTGGAGGGGCTCACGGAGCTGATATGTGTCCATTGAACCTTCAGCAAGTGTGTGCTATCAAGAACAACCCTTTTAGCAACACCTATAATCCGAGCTGGAGGAGCCATCCTAACTTCGGTTGGGGAGGCAATCCTAACCTAGGGGGACCAGTGAACAATCAAGGGGGCAGTAGAGGAAATCCCCCTTTTCACCACAACCAAGGGCAATCAAGACCGCATAACCAGAAACCATTATTGTCTAACACCTCGGGAGGCTCGTTAGAGACACTGCTGAAGCAGTATACGGATAAAAATGATGCAGTGATGCAAGCACAAACGTCTTCTATAAGGAATCTGGAGATCCAAGTGGGCTAGCTGGCCTCTGAGCTAAGAAGTCGAACATCGGGAACATTGCCCAGCAATTCAGAAGCCCTGGGATCTACAGGCAAGGAGCAATGTCCTTAAGACATTGAGCAGGCAAGTTTGATCGCCTGCGGAGATGTGGATTGCGATCACCCAGGACAACGCAATTTTCGGTCCATATCTCAATACTATGTTTAATGCTTTATTGAATTTCTATCTCTTTGAATTTTGAATTTTGTCTTCAATTCTTCATTTAATTTTGACTTTATGAATTTATTTTCTTCATTTACTTCTATGCCTTTACTTTTGTCTTGTCTTTAATTCTTTGACCTTTTTTGTAATCAATGTGTTATGCTTTAAATGGTAAATAATTGAGTAATAAACGAAAATCTATTGTCGCAAGACACAGCACTTGCGTTGATGAAAAAGGTTTAATAAAAATAATAATAATAAAATAAACATTTAACAACAAATATGCAAGGCAAAAATGGACACATATCAAACCAATCAGGAATGTTTTGCATTCACCTAACTCAACTGCATTGAGTTGAGGAATGTGTTGCGCTCGCATATGTCCTTTGCCCATCCTTAGCCAAATGCACTATGTTGAGTTATCCTCCAGAAAGCATTGGTTAAGGGGTGTGTTACGAGGATATACGCATTGTTGCCCATCCTCTGCAAAGATACAGTTACGTTGGGGAGCACAATGTGTTATTCTTTTTCATATGTCCATTCAAATAAAATATTAAAGAAAAATTCATTTGGCAATTTGGGAAGAAGTCCAATCGATTCGTATCCCCAAGCAATTATGACTTGGTAGACGGAAGGACACTTTTTCTGAAATTCCATAAATGAAGGAGGTGGAACGACACGCCTGTTGAGCTGCTCGAGGACAGTCGCTGCAAAAATTGTATTGGGCCCCACCACGGCCCAACCTATAAATACGACCTCCCCCTTCATTGGAAACCCTTTACCTCACTTTGGCAAACCAGAAACCCTAAGTGTCTTGCATCCCAAACCTTTCTTTCTCCCCAACAGCTCGAGTTTTTACCAGACCTTGCCAAGCTCGTATCCATGGCTGACCAAACCCCAAACCAATCCGCTTCACCTTCCACCCCTAATCAAGTAGCCATGCGAGAGGAAGCATTCCTGGCTACCAGTCACAGGCTTACCGCCCAAGCCCACACCATCCCCAAACTTGCCGGACGATCCCAGAGAAATCCCTTGACCGTTAGGCCTAATGTGTTCAAGAGAGGAGGAAGCACCGAGACCATGCCTACGCCAACACCTGTCGTCTCCACTGAAAGCGAAAGGAAGAGATGCGATGATATGGAGGTGTTTGGCAACATCCTAAGTACCTTGGAGCAAAAAGGTGGACTGCCCAAGGTAGGGGTTGTAAACCAACCACCGCCTACGGAGGAGGAGGCGACGGTAGTGGCGGATGAAGCAGTGAAGGATGGAGTAGTGGTGGTAGAAGAAGTAATGGTTGAAGAAGAAGAAACGGGGAATGATGTTCTGGTCCCTGAAACTCAGGAGGCTTCTATCATCGCAGAAGCCTATGACAAACCTCTACAAAGAAAAGAAGAAGCGATTATGAGAAAGGAAAGAGAAGAAGAAGAGATTACGATGGAGGAGGTTAAGGAAGGCGAGGTTGCATTGGAGACCCCTGTCATTGCGTTGGAGGAGGTTGCAAGGGATGCACAATTAAAAGGGGCTGAGAAGAAAAAGAAAAAGAAGAAGAAGAAAGGCAAGTGAAAAAAGACTGGAGAGGCGGAGTTTCACATCATCACAAGGTAAGAAAGAACAAAGAACAAAAGGATGAAGATGAAGAGGCCAAGAAAGAGAGGAAGAAGAAAGAGAAAGAGGAGAGAAGATTGTGCCGACGTGAAGAGAGGCGCTTGAGAAAAGAAAAGGAAGCGAAATAGAGGGCTGCAAGCTCTGATGGAGAATCAACCTCCGTAAGGGAGGATAGGGGGGAAACGACACATTTAATGGAACTGGCGCAAGCTGTAGCGACGTAATTGGTTGCGACGGATGAAGGAGAAGAAGCAGAGGGAACCTCCCTAATGCAGCGTCGCAGAGAGAATGCACCGCAAGGGTCCACAATTGACCCTTAAAGATTAATTTTGGCATTGGAAGAGAAAGAGAGAAAAAGAAAAGAAGAGGAGGAAAAGCAAGAAAAGATGGAGAGGGGCAAGCTCATCATCGCAAAGGGGGATAGAAGAAGAAGATTGGAGTTTGAAGAAATGCGACGCAATAATGAGCTTGCCAGATTTGAAGGGATCCGGAAGCACGAAAAGGAACAACGCCTGTTGCTGGCCTCTGAGCAATTCGAAGAAGAGTTTGCGAGAGAAGAAAGAGAAGAAGAGGATAGATTGTTATTGGAGGAGAAGAGAAAGAAACGCGAAGCCAATAAGAAGCGCTTATATAAGAGCAAGGGCAAAGAGCTCGCTGAGCGTAAGAAAGAAGAGCAACGCAGAGAGCGGGAAAAGAGAGAACGACAAGTAGCCCGCCTTGCGTTGGCAAAAGGCAAGGCTATAGAAAAAAGCAGCGAACCCGCGACGGCCAAGAAACGATAATCAAAGAAAAAGGAGAATGATGATATGTTGATCGAGATGGGCCTGCACCGAATCCACTACCTGACCTCATCACGAGCGTAATTATGGAGCATGGGTGGGACACATTCTGCTAGTGCCCATCCATCATAGTGCCTCAGGTAGTGCGAAGCTTTTACCGCGGGCGCTTACATGAAAATAGGGATGCGGTGACCTTTAAGGGAGAGACAGTATCCTTCAATGCAAGGGACATCAATGAAATTTATCAAATGAAGGACAACCCTGATGCGCCAGGGAACAAAATTATTGATGATCCCACAGAAGAGAAATTGGAGGACGCGTTGAAGATACTAACACAATCGGGCACGAAGTGGTCGGTCTTGCTCAAAGGCATCTGCACCCTAGAGCCCAAGTCCTTGCTACCGGAGGGTAGGCTCTGAGTTTATTTGGTCAAGAAGCGGCTGATCTCAACGATGCATGACAGAACTATATCAAGGGATCGGGTCATGGCCGCGTACTGCATAGCTCGCAGCATTCCTATCGACGTAAGACAGGTGATCACGAGGCAGATCAGAGCATTAGTGGGACGTGTTCGGGGGCAATACTTCTTCCCATGGATCATTTCAAGTCTATGCCTATCTATGGGTATAGGCGTTGATGAGGAGCCCATGCCGGAAGTCCACGGCCTCATCAACATAAAAATCTTGAGGATGCTCCTCAAAGATTTTCCACACTTCCCTGAGCTGCCAGCAAAGAGGCCTGCGATCGATTTGAATACGTCATTGGAACCCAGACCAAAAAGAAGACGAAGAGAGGATAAGGGAAAAGAGAAGGTCCATGAGTCACCAACGCAAAATCCTTAACCTATGGACCCTTTTCCCTTAGTCATTCGGCCTCCAAGTCCTCCGAGCCCACTAGCACAACCTTTTTCCCCCTTACACAAGATTTTACAAACCTTCTTCTTGTCCTCAACTCTTCTGTTTACCCAGCAGCCCCACCTTTACCATTAGCATCATCATCGCAACCCACCATTCCACCACCACAAGTTGATGACCCACACGGTTTGGGTGAAGGCACCTCTGCTAAAACCCAAAACGATGCTGGCAAGACATCGCAGGCACAACCCTCCATCACCTCCATGGCTACTAAGTTAGCAAAAATGAGATCCCTCTTCTCCCAGCAACAACAACTCTTCTCTCAACAACAACACTTCTTCAACCAGTGATTTGAGGTAGTAATGGAGCGCATTGATGATATTCAACGCAGTGCCACCATATTAAGAGAGGCGTTGATCAACATATAGGGAAACATTTATAAAGTCCATATGCACTAGAGAATGATTGTGGAGCGTAATCAAGAATACTTCAACTTTCTCACCGCATATCTTCATGGTCCAATGGTGCTACTACATCTCCGGCAGCACTTAAATTTTGAAGAAGCGCCTCCTGCACCACCTCAAAATCCGCCAGATCCCCCTGCTTCTCAACCTTAATATTTACACTTTCTTCCAATATGATTTTTTTATGCGGCCATTCTTTATTTGTATTTAATGCATTTATTCTGTATGAGTTAATCAAATTCTTTGACTCTTGTACAGGCAATAGAAAATTTTTATAATGCGTTCATTTGTAATTTATCTGTATACTTTGTTAATAGTCAATACAATTAGAGCACATGATTCACTCCACTTTTTGCATGTGTCTCTTTCTTTATCTTCCTTTGTTATATTTTGTAATGTTCTAAATCTCTTATTTTTACGATCTTCATTGCGTTACTATGATGTATTACATGTTTATACTTAGAAACATTTCCCATACTTAGTAAATTCTGACTAACACTTAATTAATTCTTAGATTAGCAGTACTTTACCTTTTATCTTTCAAAGTTCTGCTCAAACTTTCTTTTTGAAATTTTCTTCTAAGTGTTTGTCTAGTCTCTCCAAACAACGCAATGAGGACCTTGCTCATCTTTAAATTTGGGGGTGGGGAAGGTCTGAGCAGATGAGATCAAGATTATGCTGTATTTAAGAAAATGTGTCTATTTTCTTTTAAAAAAAATATTGTCTTTTTTGCAAAACTCCAATGTCAGCACAAGGGAAAACCTTAAAAATATTCCCAACCTGATAAGAGTTTAGTTGTGAAAAGAGCCTGCTCGAAGTTGAATGTTCATATGACACCTGTAGGAGCAAGCCAAAACGAAGGTGGGTTTCCAAAAACAACGCAATATGAAAGAAGAAAAAAAAAAGAAAGAAACAAAAACAAAAATAAAAGAATGCAAGAGACAACTCCTCTGAAATTCTTGAGTTAAAGTTGAAATTGGCACACAATCGTAGTTGGATGTCCGCATGACACCCGTGGGGATAAACCAAAACGAAGAGTGTAACCATGACCAACAGTCTCTAAAAATAAAAATAAATGACGCAAAGTTTTGTTCACCGCATATAGATACATTGAGTTGTTTTAACAAAGAAGAGATAAACATTCTATTTTGAAAACTAGAAAAACATCTTTGAGCAGAATTTTGTCATATAGAAGAATAAAGTAGGGCTTGCTAAGAATTAGCAAGGATAGAAGGAAATTGCAATGTCAAGTAATGTGCCTAAGTGCAGCATTCGGAGCAACCAATCGTTGCAAAAATAAAGGATAGGAATTAAGCATGATTGCCTTAGTAGAAGATATGCTTGAGGACAAGCATATATCTAAATTTGTGGGTGTGATAACTTGTAGAAATACAAGTTATTTGTGCCACCTTATCTAGATATTGTGGCCAAAAGTTAGTGAATATGTGCTGATTGTATGAAAATTAGCCTAGTATTACAATAATTATAAATGTTTGTAATTACACCCACTAACACCATAAAGATGGAAGACAAGCCGAATTTTACTCTATTTTGCAGGAAACCAAGTAACCGCTTGCGCTCAAGACTCACGAGAAACTGATCAACGCATTTCTGTCACATTATGCCCGTCAATCAATAATGAAGAAATGATTACCGCAATGACGGCGCAATGCGACAGTCAATCCAGAGCTAACTTTCAACCGCATGCGGTAATAAAAACAACACCGCATACGAACCCATGATCGAAAGATGCAGCTGAGCAACACAAAAGCGGAGGATTAAGATACGTGTACAACTAATGGTTGTGCAAAATTAATGGTCTGATTGCATAACAGAAGGAATAACATCCCTCCATCTTCGGAATCGCCATAACAATCAGTGGGGACCACAAGGCTGGAGTCAAAGACCTGCACCTATAAATACCCCATAGATTTCAAAGAAAATGAATGCTACGGGATACAGGGTAAATGCAGCAAAACTGTTGAGAGAAAAGGCTGAGTTGAGTGCTTAAGTGAAGAAATCCGGGAAGAAAATGAGATAAGACCGAGAGGTGAATCTCAGATCTAATCTGCCAAACACCCGATTGAAAGCTCTGTGCAAAGATCCCTGCTACCGGTGGAGAAAGCCTGAGAGGGAAGCTCTTCCTACCATCAAATCCATCCTATCCAGCAAGCAGATCTCCATCGAATTAGTGCCAAGACATTGGCACTTGTTTGAATCTGTTTTATGTCTTTCATCGTTGTATTTCACTGTTTCTTTACCTCATAACATGCTTCCTTCAATTAAACATGCTTTAATATAACTACCATGTATCAAACGCTTAATAGAGATATTAAATGTTCCGATAGCTTCCATTTACCATTTTCTGTCTATTTCCGTTCACCCATCAATCACTTTCTTCATGATGTCTTCTTAATTCCCTGATAAACAATATGAATTAACCAAGTACTTAATCTGTGTTAAAGATATAAAATGTGTTTAGCTAAGGCATGCTAGACGACATCTTCACCTGTGAGAGCAGAAGTGAAGATGCCATTCTGACCTATTGAGAGAAGGTTAGAAGAATGCATTAACTAAAGCGAGTAGTACTTCCAGGCATGGAAGCAACCTCGTGTTCATTATGTTATTCTCCGTTTCATCACAGACATGTGGGAACGTGGCCATTCACTGAAAGGTGTAAGCCAAGAGAATAGCGGAACAATATTTCTAGCTTCAACGCAATTGAGAACTTGCGTTGTTTATATTATTATTTATCTTTCTATTTCTATTCTGTTCATAAGACTTGCCGCCGCATTCCACGTCTTTGCACAACTTTCATAGCCAGCCTTGACCCTAGCATCTTGTAACATGAAGCCTGTATCTTGTATCATTTAGCTTAGGTTTATTGTATTTCATTTTATTATCGCATCTTTACTGCTTTACTTTATTTTATCGCAATTTATATACATGTATAAACACATTTTTAAAGATTGAAAACCTGGTCGCATATATCATGAACATACCACAATAACCTAAATCAGTCCCTGTGTTCAACCTTGGATCATACCAAGAAACTTGCGGTAGAATTACACTTGGTTCTATCGTAAGAAAACTTGTGACAACACATGGCATACTATGTGAACACCCATCATTAACGCATATCTAGCGGTAGTATCGCATCATTTCAAGCATAGAACATCATCAATCATACCTATCAAGTTTTGCATAACAAACGCCCCCACTTGCATGTCCCCTACACGAATGATCAGGATCAGACCATCTGTGACAAGTGACAACACTTTTGACCATTCCACAAAGCGGGCCACATCCGTAGCGTTACCAGGATAAGGTTTCCCTCCTATATCCATATACTATAGACCATTTTGGTTATCCTTTAAGACATGATCCACTTGTATGTCACCACATACATGCTTAAGTTACAAACAGACAACCAATGATTTTAGTTTCTTGGTTATTGGTAAAGCAAATAAAACATTCAACTGAGCAAAAACAAAATGTGAAGTAAAATATCATATATTATACATCACAAGCATTCGTATAAACTATTTACAAACTACAGGATACGAAATTTTAGGGCATCAACCCCAACAATGGACATAGAAATATATCTATGGTAAGAAGAGTTCAACTGTTGATCTTTAATGGAATGTCTGGCAATTAACGGATGATGGATATCGTGGCTAAAGAGTTTAGGCAGTTATTCACGTACCGTTGGAGCTTCAAGCCATAGGTCCATAAGGTCTCCTTGGTAGCTTAGATACAAGTTGCAAATCCGTTTTTGGGTTAGTTTTTAGTTTGAGATGTTTAAATTGACAAGAGGGAGTTTGATTATATATATATGATATAATTGAACTAGTTAATATATATGATATAATTAACTTTATGTATGAGATACATTAATTTGGAGAAAATTGGATATAAATATGATTTATATCTAGTGGAGGAAAAATAATATGATTAATATATGATATTAATCCATAGGTTATAAATATGATGTTATTATATTCATTGTCTATTAATTGGACGGTTAAGGGATAGTAGGTCGACGTCTCTTCTGTTTTCATAACGGATGAGTAAGTTGAAGAATTTCTTTGAGACGCTTAAATAGTTCACGATGTGTTAAGCATTGGATGCGCGAACATAGTATTGAAGTCTGTCATCGCTTAGTAAAATCAATGCCTATACGATAATGCTGAACAATCGCTTACCTATACGATAGTGCTGAGAGATCGCTTAACGCTTACACCTGTACGCACTATTTACTAAACGATCGTTTACCTTTTTCCAAGCAATCGTTTAGCGTCCGATATTTACTAAACGATCGTATAGACGATCACTTAGCTTTTCCTATACGATCGTTTAGACGATCGCTTACCTTTTCCTATACCATCATATACTTTACCTAAACGATCAAGCATTTTGTCTATACGATAGACGAGCCTTTCTCTCACTTGCTTGATCGTTGTATACGATTTCTCTTCCGCCCCCCCTCTACCAAATCTAAACAAAGCCCACCCTTTGGATTCTCACTCCGAGAATACTAAGGGCTCTGATTGGTGGTGTCGTCCCTGTTTCCTTCTGTTCGTATGGAGACTGTTCGAGGTAGACGATTGGGATTTGCTGGACGATATCTTGTCGTTCCAGCGAAAGCGAGATTTGTTGTGAAGAAAAGTCTTCAACTGGTATGACCTCTTGATCTCTTATTTATTGTTCCTTTGAGCATGCCCAGTAATTTAGCGTTATGAATGCATATTAGTATGTTTTAATGTATATGTGAAAATTCTATCACAATGAATTGGAAAGATCCGCTTTCGCTCGAAGGTACTCTTGAATAAGAGTTCCTTCAACAAAATCTCGACGGTCACATGCAAATCATCGGGCTAAAATCAAGTTATGCCAACGGGGTTTTGACATAATCGTTGGCAAAACTTCACAACTTCCCACCTAATTAAAAAATCCCGATGGTCCCATGCAAACCGTCGGGCTAACACCAAGTCATGCCGACAGGGTTCTGACACAACCATCGGCAAAACTTCACAACTTCCCACCTAATTAAAAAATCCCGACGGTCCCATGCAAACCATCGGACTAACACCAAGTTATGACGACGGGGTTCTGACACAACCGTCGGCATAACTTCACAACTTCACACCTAATTTTTAATTTAATACACATCCGTTGATGGTCTTCTTACACCACCGCCGGCATAACTCACAATTTTCCATAAATTTTTTTATTGTAATAAAGATCGCTTGATGGTCTCTCCAAAATCGTCAACTGAAATACAAATGTTTGACGATGACTCAAACATCGTCAAGCAAACCAAATATTATCCCGACGGTTACTTCCATACCGTCAGCCAAAACATGCTCGAGCACTATTGGGAGAACTTAATAATTTTCCATAAATTTTCTCAATCTTCTATTTCATTATATGCTGACAATCCAAAACTGTCAGGCAAGGGACTTTACCCGTTGCTTCAACCGTCGAGAGAATAAAAACATCAAGTGACGATCATGATACCGTCAAGATAGCTGAATATGCCCAACGGTTGGGTTTCAGACCGTTGGGATAGATTCGTTATCTAGACGGTAGTAAGCCATCCATCGGGATTGGGTTTTCTCCTGCGCCGCCATTTCACCGTCGGGGTAAGTTAGATACGCCGACGGTTTCTTTACGTCAGGGAAGATTTCGTCGGGAATAATAAAAATTCTTGTAGTGAAATCTCCTCTTAAAATATATCAAAACAATAAATAGTTAAATAAAAAAAGTATTTGGCTAGTAACGCATACACAACTACTATCATACAATTTTGTTAAAATATGCAAATCTTAAAATCATTTTATGCTTTATTTATTGTCTTTCTTCTTATTATAGTTCATATATCTTAATTAAAGTGTTTAATTTTATTTATTTATTTATTTTAGATAAAAAAGTGTCAATTAGTTAACAAAAATGGAGTAAGAGTGTATTGAAGAAGGGAGGGGAGAAAAAGATGGAAAATTGAGAGGTAAGACATATTAATGGTTTCTGTTCATATAACCAGAAGAGTATTTTTTAACTTTTTTTTAAAAAAAAATTGAGGATATTTTTGAAACTTTTGAAAGTTCTGGAGTATTTTTAAAATAAAACTTTAACGATTTTCACCCAAAACTAAGAGCAAGAGTATTTTTTAACTTATTTTTGAAGTTTTGGGATACTTTTGAAAATTTTGAAACTTCAAAAGTATTTTTTATATAAAGTATTAAGTTCAGAGATATTTTTTATAATTTAGTAAAAAAATATATTAATTTAGCATATTAAGCATAGTTTGACTCTTTTTTTTTTCTTTTGCATGAGAGAAGTAGTGGAAGGTAAGCTAACAAACAACAGGACCAACCAACTGTAATGGTGGCCGTGATTCTCCATTTACTGTTCAACTAATTAATATCCTACTACTAGTAATTTGGCTGCCAACGTATCTAGGTTATGAATAAATTATTAGTGTACTGAATGCTTCTTATTATGTTAATTTGAATATCGTTTAATAGGTCTTTAAATTTTTGTTGGTGTTTAATAGTTCTCTAAATCTTTAATTTTATATTTAGTAATTCTTTGACCTACTTGATACTTTTTAAAATTCATGAATTTATTGATCACCAAAATATAAGTTTAGAATTTCATTAGACATAAATTTTTATTTTACATCCAACCAATTAATTTTTAAAAATTTCAAATATATTATGAATTTAGGTACATAATTGAAAGTTTATGGACCTATTAAAATGTAAAATTAAAAGTTTAGGGACTTATTAGATACTTTTAAGAGCACATAAATCAAATGGACAATTTTAAAAATTTAGATCTCGTTTGTTAACGATTTGGTTTTTGAGTTAATTGTTTTTTAAAATTAAACATAGAGACACAATTTCCACCTATTTTGATGCCATCTTAAATCATCAATTAATCCAAAAAAATTAAACTAATGGATTAGAAGTAAATTTAATTATATATCATTTCATAAGTATAATTTGAAAAGCATCACCAAAAGAAAATAATAATAATAATAATAATAATAAACTTGGCGTGTATTTCTGGTTTGTTTTCCAAAATTTAAGTGGATTTTGCTTATTTCAAGCACGGAAGTCTTTCTTTACTTAATAAGCCATTTACGTTCAGGAAAGGAAGTAAATACGAAATGGAATATATGTACTTTTTTTTTATTATAATGAATCGATAATTTTCTTTTCATTTTTTTTAGAAGCAAATTGATTTTTATTAGCAATAAAAAGTAATCTTCAGTGAAAATTGATTTATTTATTAATATAATGGCTTTCTAAGTTTTTTTTTTTTTTTTTGACAAGAGAGGATCAAACCTCTTACTTTAAAATTGATAGTACAAGAACGATATCAATTGAACATTTAATGATGATGATTATCCAGTACTATATTATCATCGAAAAAAAACTGTTTTCTTGAATCACTTTTTCTTTTTTTCTTTTCTTTTTTTATTTGGGACAATCTTGAATTACTTTTTTTAATAATATCTACTATATTAAAAAGGCTATGAGAGGAGAATTTTTAACTTCCCTCTTTACCCTCAACTTTTGTAAGAAGTACTCTTTTGTGCTCACCCTCACACCTCTCTATGGTTTTATACGTAACTTTCATACATTTTTTTCCATTTATTTTTACATTCCTATTTTATTTCAACCTTATATTCACATCCCTTCATTATACATATCTTTTCTACCTTGACCGACAACTCTCTTAAGAAAACCAATAAAACAAAGTAATAACAATTTGAGAGAAACAATCATTAAAATTTGAGAGAGAAATATGGAGAGAAATTCAGTTAAAAAGAAAAGAAAAAGAAAATGAGGGTGAATCGTCTCCTGAGATGGATGATTCTCCTTTTCCTTATTTCAATTTTCAAATAGTAACAATTTGAGAGAAATAATCACTAAAAATTGAGAGAAAAATAGAGAAGAGAAATTCAATAATGAATCATCTCTTGTGATGGATGACAATGAGACAGAATTATAGTGGAAGATGCTTTTAGAATTTGGAGGTTCCTATGAAAGAAGGTGAATTTTTCTCTCTTTTTCCCTTTCTCAGCGAGGAATCCCTTACTCATAATCATATCATGTTAAAATTAGGGTTAAAGATCTCTGATGTAAAAAATATTAAATATTTAACATTAGTTGATTCAATACCATGTCTACAAATATAGAAACTTAAGTAAAAAATATTAAATATTGCCCATGATACATGACAATCAAATAGAAAATTGTTGTGAAATTGAGAAGCACAATGGAAACATGGATATGGAGAAAATATAATATAATATAATATAATATTAAAAAAACTAAAATAATAAAATAACTAAAATTATAAAATTGGATAAATGAAAAACTAATGGAATTTGAAGTGGATTTCTTACTATGGGTGTGGAATTTTAAGATCCACCAAATGCCACTATTTATAGGCAAAGTGGCAAGTAGATGTAGATTTACATGGACACCAAGCATGAATAACTACAAGTCACATGGACAATATAAAGGGTGACAAATAGCTTTTGGGACACTAAGCAATGAGCATCTATTTATTATTATAATGTTCATAATACTCCCTCTAGCTGCTCATATATATATATGTGTGTGTGTGTGTGTGTGTGTGTGTGAAATATGCTCGTTAAACCATACTAGGAAAAACCCAATGGGAAAAACTACTAGTGAAGGAAAAAGAGTACATATTTTATATAATATATACTAATAAAAGAATACAATATATTTGCTCCCTCTCATGAAAACATCACTTAAGATCTCTGAGTCGCCGCATTCCAATGTTGTGTACCAATTTTTCAAAAACTGTGATTGGTAATGTCTTTGTAAATAAGTCTGCTAAGTTATCCTTCGAACAAATTTGTTATATAGTGATGTTGCCATTTTCTTCATGATCATGAGTGTAGAAAAGCTTCTGTGAAATATGTTTTATTCTATCTCCTTTAATATATCCTCATTTGATTTGGATTATGCAAGTTGTGTTGTCTTCGTATAATATTGTCGGACGTTTTTTATTAGAAGACAAGCGACATGTTTCACTAATGTGCTGAGTTATTGGTCTTAGCCATACACATTCTTGACTAGTCTCATGAATTGCAAGAACTTCGACATGATTTGAGGAAGTGGTTGTTATGATCTGTTTCATCGATCGCCATGATATAGAAATTCCTCCACAAGTGAACAGATAACATGTTTGAGATCTAGCTTTGTGTGGATCAGATAAATATCCAGAATATGCATAACCAACTAGATCAAAATTTGATTTATTTGAATAAAACAAATCTATATTGATGGTACCTAGGAGATAATGGAGTATATTCTTAATTCCGTTCCAATGTATTTTTTGTTGGAAAAGAACTATATTTTGCTAATAAATTTACTAAAAATGTAATATCTAGTCATATATTATTAGCAAGATACATAGTGTACCAATTGCACTAAGATATGGTACTTCAGGACCAAGAAGTTCTTCATTATCTTCTCGAGGTCAAGAGATATATTTCTTTATATCCAATGAATGAACTTCCATTGGAATATTTAATGGATGTGCTTTGTTCATATAAAATCTTTTCAAAATTTTTCGTATATAAGTTGACTGATGAATAAATATTCCATATGCTAAATGCTCAATTTGTAAACCAAGACAAAATTTTGTTTTTCCGAGATCTTTCATCTCAAATACTTTTTTAAGATATTCTATTTTCTTTGAAAGCTCTTCAAGAGTTCCAATTATATTCAAATCATTAACATATACAGTTATAATAGCAAATTCTGATTGTGATTTCTTTATAAAAACACACAGATATATTGGATTATTTTGATATCTTTCTTTCAATAAATATCCACTCAGGCGATTATACCGCATCCGTTCTGATTGTTTCAATCCATATAGTGATCTCTGTAACTTTATTGAATATCATTCCTAGAAAGTTAATATATATGTTTCAGGTATCTTAATTCCTTATGGGATTCTCATATAGATATCATTATCAAGAGATTCATATAAATATGTTGTGACTACATTCATAAGATGCATATCCATACTTTTATACACAGTCAAGCCAATTAAATATCTTAATGTAATTGCAACCACCACCAGAGAATATGTTTCCTTAAAATCAATACCAAGTCTTTGTGATAAACCTTGTGCAACTAGTCTTGCTTTATATCTTGTGACCTCGTTATTTTCATTTTTTTCCTCACAAATACCCATTTGTATCCCACAGGTTTAACACCTTCTGGTGTTCAGACTACTGGTCCAAAAACATGACGTTTTGAAAGTGAGTTTAATTCTGCCTCTATTGCTTCTTTCCACTGAAGCCAATTTTTTTTTTATGTCAACATTATTCAACAGATTTTGTTCATGATCCTCATTTTCAGATATAATGTCAAGAGCAACATTATATGCAAAAATGTTGTCAATAATTACATTAGTTTGACTCCATCTTTTCTCTGTCATGACATAGTTTATTAAAATCTCATTATTATCTTTAGGTATTTCACCTTCCTCACTAGTCATGTCGATGATTTCTTTACGGGTATTTACATCATTAACCAAGTCTTTTTCACTATTGATTATTTTTCGTTTTCGAGGATTTTTATTTTTGGAATCCACTGGTCTACCACGCTTCTGGTGTGTTCTAGACTCATTAGTGACAACTTATTGTGTTGGGATGTCAATTTTTTATGGAACATTTGCAGTTGGTATATGTGACTTAGTTTATTTCCTTGCATCTATAAATGCATCTGGTAATTGATTTGCTATATTTTGCAAATGAACTATTTTCTGAACTTCAAGTTCACATTGATCTGTACGGGATCAAAATAAGACAATAACGAAAAAAAATTAAAACATTAATTAAATTAATATAACGTTTATATTGATTTAGTTAATCAAAATACAATAAAATTAAATAATTATTACAATTAGTAATTAAAAAAAGAAAAGAAGAAGAAAAATTGCCACTTGAACCGCTGAAAGCCCCAAACCATCGGTTTGAACCGGTTCTCGCGCACAACACCTCACGTCCAGAGCATCGCAACGTTCGTGGCATCCTTCAATTCGTAACGAGCAGTGTAGTGATGTCGAGGCTTGTGCCTTATAGCATAAGACAGTGTTACAACACCTGAAGCCTTACGTTGTAAGGCAAAATGTTTGCAGTTCTTCGCCCGCTCATCCAAAATTCTCCATTCTTGCTTCGTTTTCCACCAAATCGAAGTCAAAACTTGATCACAATCAATTGCAATAAATTGCAATAAATTATGCTCAAAACAATGGGCCCCCAAATCATAAAAGTGCAGCAGTATTTTACATACCCAATCCAGAAAACATCCAAGTGTGCAAATCCATTGAACATTCATCAATGCAGAATCATAAACCCACCATTACTCTGAATAATGTTCGAAAATCAAAATTAGGACTCAATCGGCGCTCTGATACCAATTGAAAGAGTATGCGAATACCCATTGCGGAAGCATCAATGTCCCATTTTTCATTTTACATAACATAATTCATATAGAGGATAGAGAAATAAACATTTGTTCTAATTATGCGTGTATTTACATAGAAAATTGGAGAGGAAATAAGGGATGAAGAGTACTCACCTTTGAAGACAAGATTCTTCACATTCCCTCCAAGTCACGAACTCAACGAACTCTTCGAATGGTCTCACGAACAACTAGAAAAACACACCAACAAATCTCCAAATTCCAAACACTATCACACGGAAACCTCGATATTCTCAAAGGGTAGAGAATTGATGAGAGTTTTATGGGCTTCAAGTATTAATTTTGGGAGGGATGAAGATGTTGATTTTGAGAAAGCAATCCACACTAAGAATATCTTTGTTATGTGTTACCAGAGAATGCAAGAAGAAGATGATTAATGTCCAACCTCTATGCCCTTTCCACTTACACACGTTAAACAAACAAGAGAATAATGGGGAATGGGGGGAGGGGGGAGGGGAGTTATCAAATAACTCTCTCCCTAATAATTCAATTAATTAAAACTAATTTTAAATTATATATATATATATATATATATATATATATATTAAAACCATATGTTATATCTAATGTAACATATAACCTATAGTTAATATAACCTATAATTTAATATTCTCTCAGTTAACATATAATATTTAATACGAATATATTCATATTAAATTTAACCTACAGTTTTTATATGAATCACATTCAAATAATTAATATTTGAATCTTATTCAAATATTTATTCTTTATCAAATAAAATTTTATGTTACAATGTATTATACACATTATATTAATTATATCTCATATAATTAATTTCTTATATCAATTTAAAATATTTAAATTAATCCAAAATTAATTCGATTCTCATTTAATCCTAATTGAACTAACGAGGGGACCTGATGGACCTATAGATTGAAGCTCCAATGGTACTTGATTAATTAATTAAACTCTCTAATTACATTAATCAACTTCCATTAACTGTTGGTCACTCCACTAAAGACCAACAGCTACACTCTTTGCAACAGTGCATTGACCATTCACAAATTTCTTGTAAGTATAGCTTTGCCAAAATTATCGTTTTGCCCCTATAGTTACATCTAACTCCTTAAGTACCATTGATCCCTCTAATAACAATAGTCCAACTATAACCAAAACCCCTTTCAGGCTAGGAGTGGATGTGGCATCGCATTGTTCAAGCCCTGGAATCGGCTCTTGTGGAAGCAATTTCTATACTAACCCTGACAATAGGGAAGGAGTGAATTCCTTCTTGTGATGTTGTGTTCCCAACTCCCCAATCAGAAAAATCCCCAAAATGGTAGGCATATTGAGTCGGCGAAACTGACCACTCTCACCGTGCAAATCAAAAAACCGCCTTCATAGGTAAGAGTTCACAACTCACTCAGGATTCAAGTCAAGTCACCTATGGTCATCCTAATGAAATGTAAGTCTCTTTTAGCAACAGTGTTATATAGAGATATTATTCATTTCATGGTTTGGTCTTATACAAACTCTTTGTATAGAATTTTGTATAGAATACCCTCACTCACATTTCTCCACATGAATGATCAGGATCAGATCATTTGTAGTACTTTAGAACAATTGTAACAACTACAAAGCGGGTTGTATTCGTAGTATCGCCGTGATAAGGTACCACAACCTTATCCATCTACTACAGATCATTTAGATCATCACTTGAACATGAACCACCTGTATGTCTCCATATATATGTTTAACACCCCTACCTGGAAAGGTGAATTAGATAGATTTGATGCATACATACAAGTTATGGACAGTCCATTAAAGAGTTTAAATGTGACTACTTGAACTTGTTTTATTTCAAAGAAAAAGTTGTTTTTTAGCAGACTTAATAAATGACTTAGACTAAAATCAGTAGTCGGATTGTCTAGGTTAATGAACCCCTAGGTAAAACATTCAGTGGGAGGTACTTGGGGCATATGATGCTTCATTTAAACCTTTCATGTTTCTCCCTTATAGTCCACACCGTGAGATCTACCCTCGACCTCGTGACACCCTAGGAGTGTCCCCCTAAAGGATGGTATTTGGGTAGGTCAATATCAAGGTGGATGGAAAGAATGTTCATAGTAAGTGGGAGCGGGAAGTACGACAGCATATCCCACGGTCTCCCTCGTTAGATTGAATAAAGTTTCTGTGCATCACCTCGAGGCACCCTGGAGTGTCCCCCTATAGGATGGCAATTGTTGGCTTTTTGGCCTTTAATCTTAAATTAATTAATTTTAATTAATTAATTAATCAATATTTTGATGATAACAAATTCAATTTTTAATTACTAAAAATCTTAGTATTTTAATATGTCCATAGCGTAGAGCTTGGAACAACAATTCCAACACCTCTTGAATCACTCAAATCGGAGCTAAAACGAAGACGATATGACCGAAACAAATCTGTAGAGAAAATAACGTGGTTGATGACGTGACATAACCAGACCATTTACATGTAGACATGTGGCAGCATATTGGTTGAATGGTAGATCATTAAGAGATTAACATATGATGGACTTTTGATTTTTGGATTGATTTAAAATAAAAAAAAATTGAAATTAAAAAGAAATTTGAAAGGAAAATAAATTTAATATTATTTTATGTTTGTGTCTAACGGCTAGTTTTTTACACATGGTATGTTTTTTTATTTTTGGATTGACTTTAAAGAGAATGAATTTAAAAAGAAAATGAATTAAAAGGAAAATTTAATATTATTTTATGTTTGTGTCTAACCATTAGTTTTTGACACATGGTATGTTTTTTATTTTTTGGATTAATTTTAAAAAGAAAATGAATTTCAAAAGAAATGGAATTTAATATTATATTTTGTTTGTATCTAACTACTAGTTTAGTTTAAAATCTCCACCATTGATTTTTCTTTTCCAAAATCCAATGGTCCAAATTAATTGTGGTTTCAAAAATGTTTTCCATCTCTATATAAACCATCTTCCTCTCTAAATTTTACAACCAACAAATTTTACATTTCATAATCCTCCAAAACTTAAAAGTTCCATTGTTGCTCTCTCTAAGTTCCCTATTTTTTTCTTTTCATCATCTTATTCTTGAGAGAGTGTTATTGTATTGTGAGAATAAACTTGTTGAGTACTCAAACTTGTAAATCCACTCTAGTGAGAGTTGTATTGTGTTCTTCAAAAATTCCAACATTTGTAACGGTTTGATCCTAAACTGTGAAAAGGATCGAGTTTGCTCTTGAACCCGTAAAAGGAGTGGTGGTGTAACGGTTGGGCTCTAATCCGTGGAAAGAGTCGGAAAGATTTTATTCAAATTTTCAAGAGGCGCTTGGGGAGTGGAGTAGGTCGAGTTTGACTAAACCACAATAAAAATTACGGTGTCTTCTTCTCTAACTCTTTCCTTTTTATTTTTGCAATTAATTTAAGCAATTTATTGTCTGTTTTAGTTTATTCTTATTTATTTGCTAAAATTTGATAGAATTAAATTATCAAATTTTTGTCATCTTATTTGTAGCATAAATTGAAATTTTCTTATTATTTATAAAAAGTGTATTAATTAGTTTAATTGGGTTAATTTAGAAAAAAAAAAAGTTTAACTAAATCCTATTCACCCCCCTCTAGGGTTGCCATATCGATCCAACAATTGGTATCAGAGCGGGTTGCTCTTCTTGAAACATTTATTTTTTGATAAACTTAATTGTTTTTAAGCTATGGAAACTTTAGGTTTTATCCCTTTTACTGATAGCCAATCTATTACAAAGCCTCCTTTCTTTAATGGTACAAAGCCTCCTTTCTTTAATGGTACTAATTATAGTTATTGGAAAAATATAATGAGATTTTTCTTGCTTTTTATTGATTATGATTTATGGGATATTATTGAGGAAGGTTTTAAAATTCCAACAAAAGATGTTGATGGTGTTGGCACTATAAAACCTAAGAAAGAATGGTCAATAAATGAAAAGAAAGCATGCTCTTTAAATGCCAAAGCTATTAATTGCTTATTTTGTGCTTTGAATGAAGTTGAGTATAATAGAGTGTCTATTTGCAAAACCGCTAAAGAGATATGGGATAAATTAGAAATTACTCCTGAAGGAACTAGTCAAGTAAAAGAAACAAAGATTGACATGTTAGTTCATCAATATGAAATGTTTAAAATTGATGAAAATGAAGCTATTTCCGATATGTTTATTAGATTTACTAACATTGTCAATGCTTTAGAAGGACTTGGGAAAAAGTACTCAAATCTTAAGAAGATAAAGAAGCTATTGTGGTCTTTGCCTAAACAATGGGAGCCTAAAGTCACCGTCATTCAAGAGGCAAAGGATCTCAAATCTCTCTCCATTGATGAACTCATGGGCTCTTGTTGACACATGAGATAAAGATCAAGAAAAATATGGAGGATGAGAAGAAAAAGAAAGAAAAGAGTATAGCTTTAAAGACCATCTCTTTAGAAGTTGACTCCCAAGATGAAGATGATGTTGCCTATCTTTCATGTAAGTATAAGAACTTCATTGAGAGAAAGAAGTAATTCAAGAAGCATCTTTCCAACCAAAAAGAGTCAAAAGGTGAAAAGAGCAAAAAGGATGAGGTAATATGCTATGAATGCAAGAAGCCGGGTCATATTAGAAACGATTGCCCTTTTCTCAAATCATCCAAGAAATCCAAGAAGAAAGCAATGAAAGCTACTTGGGATGATAGCGATGAAAGCGAAAGTGGGAGTGATAATGAAGAAGTAGTCAATTTTTGCTTCATGGCTCATAGTGACAAAGAGGATGAACAAAATGATGAGGTAACTCTAGAACCTCTTTCTTATAATGAATTGTTAGAAGCTTTTGAAAATACGCAAAATTATTTAGAAAAACTTAGTTCTAAGTATGTTGTGCTAAAAAAGAAATGCAATGTTTTATCTAGTAAAAATAAGTCTTTACTTGAATAAATTGCTTGCTTAAAAGAGAATGAGCATGATGCTATGCATATTGATGAAATCAATATCTCTTGTGACAAGCATGGTTTTGATTGTAATGAGAAAAATGCCTTGCTTGACAAAGTTAAATTTCTTGAGCATGATAGTTGTGAAAAAGATAATTTGATTAAATTACTCAAAGAAAAGGAATTTAGTGCTTTGCAAGAACTTGATAAGGCTAAAGAATCTATTAAAAAGTTGACAATAGGTGCTCAAAGATTAGACAAGATAATTGAAGTAGGCAAGCCTTTTGGTGATAAAAGAGGTTTAGGCTATATTGATGAATGTTCTACTCCTTCAAGTTCTAAAACTATCTTTGTTAAAACATCTCATAATATGCCTAAGGTTGTGTCTAAGCATGTTAAATCTAACTTTGTGCCTATATGTCATTATTGTGGTGTTGAAGGCCATATTAGACCTAAGTGTTTTAAATTGAAATATGCTCATACTACTTCTCCAAGAAGAAATTTTTCTCAAAGGGCAAAGTTTCACAATGCTCCAAGGAATAATTTCTCCAAGAAAAGTAGAGTGCATAAATTTGTTGTAAGAGATAAATCTTTGCATAATGTTGTTTGTTTCTCATGTGGCAAGTTTGGACATACAACTTATTCTTGTTACTTGTCTAAATCCAATGCCTTAAATGTCTATGCAAAAATGAAATGGATTCCCAAATTTGTCAATGCTAACCATCTAGGACCCAAACAAGTGTGGGTACCAAAGAATCAAACTTGAACATTTGTGTTTGTAGGTTTGTTTAAAAGCCTCTAAGAAAAACAAGTGGTACTTGGATAGTAGTTGCTCGAGGTACATGACGGGAGATCCAAGTTTGTCTATCTCTCCAAAAAGGATGGAGGTCTTGTAACCTTGGTGACAACAAAAAAGGTAAAATAATTGGTAAAGGTAGTATAGGTAATGAATCTTCTATTTTAATTGAAAATGTACTTTTGGTTGATGGTTTGAAGCATGATTTACTTAGTATTAGTCAATTGTGTGGTAAAGGCTTTAGAGTTGTGTTTGATAAAAAGAATTGCATCATTGAAAATGCTAGTGATAGAAAAGTTATATTTGTTGGATATAGAGATGAAAATGTTTATACTATTGATTTGAATGATTGTCCTATTGATGATAAATGTTTATTGGCTTTGCATAATGATTCTTGGTTATGACATAGAAGACTAGGACATGCTAGCATGCACTTAATTTCAAATATTTCTAAGAATTCTTTGGTTAGAAGTCTTTCCAAATTTAAATTTGAAAAAGATAAAGTTTGTGATGCTTGTCAAATGGGTAAGCAAACTAAGTTCTCTTTCAAATCTAAAAATGTAATCTCTACAACTAGACCCTTTTAACTATTACACATGGACTTATTTGGCCCTTCTAGAATTGCTAGTTTTGGAGGGAACTATTATGCCTTTGTGATAGTTGATGATTTTTCAAGATTTACTTGGGTTTTGATGCTAAAACATAAGGATGATGCTTTGAAAAGCTTTTCTAGTTTTGCAAAAAGAGTTCGAAATGAAAAAGGTTTTTTGATTTCTAAAACTAGGAGTGATCATGGAGGAGAATTTGATAGCAATGCTTTTGAAACTTTTTATGAAGAAAATGGTTTTTCTCATAATTTCTCCGCTCCAAGAACTCCTCAACAAAACGGTGTAGTTAAAAGAAAAAATCGTACTTTGCAAGAATTTACTAGATCAATGTTGCATGAGTATGGTTTACCTACATACTTTTGGGCGGAAGCTATTAACACTACTTGTTATGTTTTAAATAGAGTTTTAATTAGACCTTCTTTGGATAAAACTCCTTATGAACTCTGGCATAACAAAATTCCAAATATTGGGTATTTCAAAGTTTTTTGTTGCAAATGTTTTATTTTGAATAACAAAGAAAAACTTGGAAATTTTGATTCTAAGATGGATATTGGTATTTTCCTTGGCTATTCCTCTATTAGTAAAGCTTATAGAGTTTTCAATAAAAGAACTTTAGTAATTGAGGAATCTATGCATGTAGTATTTGATGAACTTGCAATGTTATTTCTAATGAGCCTATTTATAGTGATATTTTAGAAGGAAATTTTGGAGATTTACTTGTTAGTGACAAAGGCAAGGAAATTGTTTTAAGTAAGCAAGAGTTGAGCTTAATCGAAAAGAACGAAGTTGGTTCTTCATTCATGCCTAAAGAGTGGAGGTATGCTCCTTCCCATCCCAAAGAATTAATTCTTGGTGATCCTGAACAAGATGTGAAAATTCGTTCCTTTCTTAATATGTTTAATAATCTTGCTTTTGTTTCTCAAATTGAACCAAAAAGTTTTAAGGATGCCGAAAATGATGAATTTTGGATTTTAGCTATCCAAGAAGAATTAAATCAATTTGAAAGAAATAAAGTTTGGGAGTTAGTCCCTAGGCCCTCTCATACTTCTATAATTGGAACTAAATGGGTCTTTAGAAATAAAATGGATGAAAATGAAAATATCATTAGAAATAAAGCTAGACTTGTAGCTCAAGGTTATTATCAAGAGGAAGGAATAGATTATGAAGAAACTCTTGCACCCGTTGCTAGATTAGAAGCTATTAGAATGTTGCTTGCTTTTGTTTCTTATAAAAATTTCATTTTGTATCAAATGGATGTGAAAAGTGCATTTTTAAATGGTTATATCATGGAAGAAGTTTATGTATAACAACCTCTAGGGTTTGAAAATTTTGATTTTCCTAATCATGTCTATAAGTTGAAAAAAGGCTATTTATGGCTTAAAACAAGCTCCAAGAGCTTAGTATGATAGACTTAGTAATTTCTTGCTTGAGAATGGATTTAAAATGGGTAAAATTGATACTACTCTTTTTATTAAGACTAAAGAAAATGATATGCTTTTATTACAAATATATGTGGATGGTATTATTTTTGGTTCTACTAATCCATCTTTGTGTGAAGAATTTTTTAAGTGTATGCATAGTGAATTTGAGATGAGTATGATGGGAGAACTTAGTTTCTTCCTTGGACTCCAAATCAAACAACTCAAGGATGGTATTTTCATAAGTCAAGAAAAATACACAAGGGATTTGCTCAAAAGGTTCAAATTCAATGAAGGTAAAATTGCAACAACTCCTATGATCACATCCACTAAGCTTGACAAGGATAAAAAAGATAAGTATGTGGATATAAAAACTTATAGAGGTATGATTGGATCTTTACTTTATTTAACCACTAGTAGACCCGATATTATGTTTAGTGTATGTCTTTATGCTAGATTTCAATCTTGTCCTAAGGAATCACAGTTACATGCCGTTAAAAGAATTTTTAAATATTTGCTTGGTACTATTGATTTAGCCTTATGCTATCCTAGAAATGTTGAATCTAATTTGGTAGGATATTCCAATGCGGATTTTGCGGGTAGTTTACTTGACCATAAGAGTACTAGTGGGACTTGTCAATTTCTTGGTAGTTCCTTAGTTTCTTGGTTTAGTAAAAAGCAAAATTCGGTTGCCTTATCCACTACCGAAGCAGAATATATTGCAGTTGCTAGTTGTTGTGCTCAAATTCTTTGGATGAAACAAACTCTTTGTGATTTTGGATTAAAGTTTGATAATGTGCCTATATTTTGTGATAATACTAGTGCTATTAATTTGATTAAAAATCCTATACATCATTCTAGGACTAAGTATATTGATATTAGGCATCACTTTATTAGAGAGCATGTGCAAAATGATAATATTACTCTTGAATTTGTAGGCTCTAATAATCAATTAGCGGATATTTTTACCAAGCCTTTGAATGAAGAAAACTTTTGCAAAAATAGGCTTGAACTCGGTATTATTCGTTGTAATGCCTCTTGATTTTATAATTTTACTTGTTAAATCTTTTAGAAGGCATTTTGATAGGGGGATATAGAAAGCATGTGTTAATATTCTTAGGGAGAGTTGTGCTAAATTTATGTTCATGTTATTAAGGGAAACATTTATGTAGTTCTAAATTTTCTTCATTATTCTTTTTTATGATTCCAAAGGGGGAGAAGTTTAAGAAAAATATGCTATAAATATGTTATGATTTTGATTGTATTAATTAAGGGGAGAATTTATTTTTTGAGTGAATTTCAAGAATGATCTTTATGGTGATATGTTGAATTTTATTATGTGCTACATATGGTTTACATGTATTTCAAGCTATTTTTCTTGAATGGTTTGTCATCATCAAAAAGAGGGAGATTGTTAGTTTTTTGGCCCTTAATAGTAAATTAATTAATTTTAATTAATTAATTAATCAATGTTTTGATGATAACAAACTCAATTTTTAATTACTGAAAATCTTAGTATTTTAATATGTCCATAGCGTAGAGCTCAGAACAACGATTCCAACACCTCTTGAATCACTCAAATCGGAGCTAAAACGAAGACGATATGACCGAAACAAGTCTATAAGAAAATACCGTGGTGGATGATGTGGCATAACTAGACCATTTGCATGTAGACATGTGGCAGCATATTGGTTAAATCGTGGATCATTAAGAGATTAACATATGATGGACTTTTGATTTTTGGATTGATTTAAAATAAAAAAAAATTGAAATTTAAAAGAAATTTAAAAGAAAAATAAATTTAATATTATTTTATGTTTGTGTCTAACGGCTAGTTTTTTTACACATGATATGTTTTTTTTATTTTTGGATTGACTTTAAAGAGAATAAATTTTTTTAAAAAAAATAAATTAAAAGAAAAATAAATTTAATATTATTTTATGTTTATGTCTAACGGCTAGTTTTTGACACATGGTATGTTTTTTTATTTTTTGGATTAATTTCAAAAGAAATGGAATTTAATATTATATTTTGTTTGTATCTAACGACTAGTTTAGTTTAAAATATCTACCATTGATTTTTCTTTTCCAAAATCCAATGGTCCAAATTAATTGTGGTTTCAAAAAAAATTTCCATCTCTATATAAACCATCTTCTTCTCCAAATTTTACAACCAACAAATTTTACATTTCATAATCCTCCAAAACTTAAAAGTTCCATTGTTGCTCTCTCTAAGTTCCCAATTTTTTCTTTTCATCTTATTCTTGAGAGAGTGTTATTGTATTGTGAGGATAAACTTGTTGAGTACTTAAACTTGTAAATCCACTCTAGTGAAAGTTGTATTGTGTTCTTAAAAAATTCCAACATTTGTAACGGTTTGATCCTAAACCGTGGAAAGGATCGGGTTTGCTCTTGAACCCGTAAAAGGAGCGGTGGTGTAACGGTTGGGCTCTAATCCGTGGAAAAAGTCGGAAATATTTTATTCAAATTCCCAAGAGGCGCTTGAGGAGTGGAGTAGGTCGAGCTTGACCGAACCACTATAAAAATTACGGTGTCTTCTTCTATAACTCTTTCCTTTTTATTTTTGCAATTAATTTAAGCAATTTGTTGTCTGTTTTAGTTTGTTCTTATTTATTTGCTAAAATTTGATAGAATTAAATTCATAAATTGAATTTTTCTTATTATTTATAAAAAGTGTATTGATTAGTTTAATTGGGTTAATTTAGAAAAAAAAAAAGTTTAATTAAATCCTATTCACCCCCTCCTCTAGGGTTGCCATATCGATCCAATAGCAGTTTTGCGCATTTCTTTATTTGGTCATCTGTAAGAGGATAAGGTTACTTAGTCTCTTGTTCTAATCTGCTTCTTCCCTACGGTGGGCTCATTAGGACGAGACTCTGGCGTCGAAAACGAGGGGTCACACTTAAACGGAATTGTTAAGGGTTAATAATTCTGGATCGAATAAATGGTGGCTGTTAGGTTCAATTCCAAGAGTTGGTTCTCCCTAATGGTTGAGAATGTCACATCCCAGTGAAGGGGCTTCTGATCATTCTACCGATGACATTTATCCTGCCTCGTTGGGGCATCATTGCAAAATAGAATTCTTTTTCACTTAGGATACTTGGAAACGGTTTTGCTTAAACTAATTGGTTAAAATGTGGTTTAGCAAAGTCTTATAAAAGTTTGTTCATTTTTCAGCAACGGTTTTAAAATGGCTACAACCAAAATCGCATTGCTTAGCGCTGAAAAACCTATTGGCGACAACTATTCTAGTTGGAAACATATGATTACGACGATACACATCATCGAGGATCTAATGTTTGCCCTTACGGAGGTATGTCCTCCTATTCCAGCTCCAAACGCTGTTTGAAATGTTTGGGAGGCGTACGAGCGATGGACACGGGCAAACGAGAGGGCCCGAGCCTATATCTTGGCCAGTTTGAGTGACTTGTTGGCCAAGAAGCATAAGCCCATGGTCTTAGCGCATGAGATCATGGAGTACCTGTGGGGGATGTTCAGACAACCATCAAGACAACTCAAGCATGAGGCTCTGAAATACATCTTCAACTCCAAAATTGAGGAAGGCTCCTCTGTTCGTGAACATGTCCTTAATATGATGGTCCACTTCAATATGGCAGAGATGGATGAGTTTAGAATCAATGAGGGCAGTCAAGTTAGCATAATCCTGCATTCATTGTCGGAGAGCTTCCTCCACTTTGTTAGTAATGCGATTCTTAAAAAAGTAGAATATACCCTTACAACTCTCCTCGACAAGTTGCAGACATACCAATTTTTACTAAAAAGTAAGGAGAGGAAAAGGGGTGAGGCAAATGTTGCTTCATCTTCTAGGACGTTCTATCAAGTTTCGACCTCAGGAACGAAGTCTGCACCTTCTACTTCTAACTCTGCAAAGCACCTGCTAACTCGCCACCTGTCGCCCCAAGGAGGCGTCCGCTGCCAGTTGAAAAACAAAAATGTTTCCACTGCAACCAGGACAGACACTTGAAGAGGAATTGTCTTCACTGGCTGAAGAAAAGGAAGTCCGCCAAGGCTAAGGCCAAGGTAGACAAAGATAAATATGATTTACTTGTACTAGAAACATGTTTAGTGGAGAATGATGATTCGACCTGGATAATTGATTCGGGCGCCACTAATCACGTTTGTTCTTCCTTTCAGTGGATTAGATCCTGGCGACAGTTGGAGGCTGGTGAGATGACAATGCAAGTAGGCACCGGGCACTTCGTCTCAACTGTGGCAGTGAGAGGCATCCAATTAACTTTACAGAATAGGTTTCTTGTATTAAAAGATGTTTATATTGTTCCTGAACTAAAATGGAACTTTATTTCTTAAAGTGTATGTTACAATGTAAATATACGCTTTCTTTTAATGTGGATAAAGTTTTTTTCATAAAGATGATGTTAAAAATTGTACAGCTAAACTAGAAAACAACTTGTATGTGCTAAGACCATTAGCCTTAAGTTCCCTCCATAACATAGAGTTGTTTAAATCTTTCGTAACTCAATCTAAATATCAACAAATTTCTCCAACAGAAAAAGCCTAACTTTGGCACCTTCCATTAGAGTATAACAATCTCAATAGGCTTGAGAGATTGATGAAAAATGGCATTCTAAATGAGTTAGAAGAAAATTCTTTACTGGTGTGCGAATCTTGTCTTGAGGGTAAGATGATTAAAAGACCTTTTATTGGAAAAGGTTATTGAGCCAAAAAACCTCTTGAGTTAGTACATTCTGACCTTTATGGTCCTATGAATGTGCGAGCCCGAGGTGACTATGAGTATTCTATCAGTTTTACTGATAATTACTCTAGGTATGGGTATGTTTATCTGATGCAACGGAAGTCTGAATCCTTTGAAAATTCTAAAGAGTTCAAGGCTGAAGTTGAAAATGCATTAGATAAACGGATTAAAACACTTCGATTAGATCGAGGTGGAGAGTTTTTGGATTCGGGGTTCCAGGACTATTTGATAGAACATGGAATCTTTTTCCAACTCTCAGCATCGGGTACACCTCAAGAGAATGGTGTAGTGGAGAGGAGAAACAGAACCTTATTAGACATGGTTTGTTCGATGATGAGTTACGCTTCCTTACCGAACTCGTTTTAGGGTTTCGCAATGGAGACTGCGGTATACATACTCAATTGTGTTCCTTCCAAGAGTGTTGCGAGAACGCCTCTGAAGTTGTGGAACGGGCGTAAAGTTAGTTTACGTCACTTCCGTATTCGGGGTTGCCCTGCACATGTGCTTGAGGCAAATCCCAAGAAGTTGAAACCACGGTCGAGGTTATGCCTCTTTGTAGGCTACCCAAAGGTACACAAGGGGATTATTTTTATGATCCATCAAAAAATAGGGTGTTTGTTTCCACGAACGCTACTTTCCTGGAGGAGGATCATATTATGGAGCACAGTCCAAGTAGTAAAGTCGTGTTACGTGAGCTTTCCAACGAAACTACTGAACATCAACAAGAGTTGTTGAATAGCCTGCTTCATCAACAAGAGCTATTGATGATAGTTCATCTAGTAGGTCAGTTTCACCTTAAGAGTTGAGGGAACCTCGACGCAGTGGAAGGGTTGCGAACCTACCCGTTCGATATCTGGGTTTCACAGAAATCCTACTTATGGTAGCAAATGGCGACATTGAGAATCCATTGTCTTATCAGAAGACAATAGAGGATATAGATCATAATGAATGGGTCAAAGCCATGGATCTCGAGATGGAGTCAATGTACTTCAACTCAGTATGGGATCTTGTAGATCAGCCTGATGGGGACCTATAGGTTATAAATGGATCTACAAGCGCAAACGGAGTATTGATGGGAAGGTGCAAACCTTCAAGGCTCGTCTTGTGGCAAAGGGTTATACCCAGGTAGAGGGAGTCGACTATGAGGAGACTTTCTCGCTTGTTGCCATGTTAAAGTCGATCCGCATCCTTCTATCCATTGCAGCTTATTACAATTATGAGATTTGGAAAATGGACGTCAAGACGACCTTTCTGAATGGCAATCTTGAGGAGACCATTTACATGGTACAGCCCAAGGGATTCATTGCCCAAGGTCAAGAGCAAAAGGTTTGTAAACTGAATCGGTTCAATTATGGGCTGAAATAGGCGTCTCGATCTTGGAACATTCGATTTGATACTGCGATCAAATCGTATGGCTTTAACTAAAATGTTGATGAACCTTGTGTCTACAAGAAGATCGTCAACGGTTCAGTAGTTTTCTTAGTGTTGTACGTAGTTGATATCCTACTAATTGGGAATGATATAGGTCTACTTACTACAATCAAGAACTGGCTAATGACCCAATTTCAAATGAAAGATTTGGGAGAGGCTCGGTTTGTTCTGGGTATACGGATCTTTCGGGATCGTAAGAACAAAATGCTAGCACTATCTCAGGCATCGTACATTGACAAGATGTTGTTCAAATACTCGATGCATAACTCCAAAAAGGGCCTACTGCCGTTCAGGCATGGAGTCACTTTGTCTAAGGACATGTGTCCTAAGACGCCTCAAGAAGTTGAGGAAATGAAACGGGTCCCATATGCATCTGTCGTTGGCAGTTTGATGTACGCGATGCTATGTACTAGGCAAGACATCTGCTATGCTGTAGGAATAGTCAGTAGGTACCAGTCTAACCTAGGCCAAGGTCTCTGGACAGCAGTGAAGAACATCCTCGAGTATCTTCGAAGAATGAGGGACTACATGCTCGTGTATGGATCTAGGGATTTGATCCTTACTGAATACATAGATTATGACTTTCAGACTGATAAGAACTCTCACAAGTCCACTTTAGGGTCAGTTTTTACTCTTAACGGAGGAGCTGTAGTATGGCGAAGCACTAAGCAGGGGTGCATCGTCAACTTCACTATGGAGACGGAGTACGTAGCTACTTGTGAAGCTGCTAATGAGGTCGTTTGGCTTAGGAAGCTGCTAATAGAGCTGGAAGTTATTCCAGATATTTCTAGGCCCATCACCTCTATTGTGACAATAGTGGTGCTGTGGCGAACCCCAAGGAACCTAGAAGTCACAGGCGCGACAAACACATAGAGCGAAAGTATCACCTGATCCGCGAGATAGTGCATCGAGGGGATGTGATCATCAGGGAGATCGCTTCAGAACACAACGTTGCTGACCCGTTTACGAAGGCTCTCTTGGCTATAGTGTTTGAGGTTCACCTTCAGAGCATGGGTCTACGGGACTACCTGCGGCTGGACTAGGGCAAGTGGGAGATCTTATTGTACTAGGCTTTTGTGTCCTAGTTTATTGTTTTGTACTAGGTTTTGTACACCCCACTTCGCTTTAGGACAAGTGGTAGATTGTTGGGGATGATGTCTTAAAGTCTCGTGTCCTATAGTTTGTAACTAGTTTGTACGAACGCTTGTGATGTATAATATATGATATTTACTTCACTTTTTGACTTTGCACATTTGGATGTTTTATTTGCTTTACCACAAACCAATAAACTTAAAATCCTTGGTTGTCATTATGTAACTTAAGCATGTATGTGGTGACATACAAGTGGATCATGTCTTAAGAGATAACCAAAATGGTCTGTAGTATATGGATAAAGAAGGGAAACCTTATCTTGGTAACGCTACGGATGCGGCCCGTTTTATGGAATGGTTACAAGTGTTGTGACTTGCCACAGATGGTCTAATCCTGATCATTCGTGTGGGGACATGTGAGCAGAGGCATCCTATACAAAGAGTTTGTATAAGGCCTCACCACGAAATGTTAACATCTCGTTATATAACACCATTCTTGACAGAGACTTCACTTCACTAGAATGACCATAGGTAACATGACCTCAATCCTTAGTGAGTTGGGAACTCCTGCTATTGAAGGTAGTTCTTTGATTTGCATGGGTGCGAGTGGCCAGGTCGCCGACTCAAACCTACCATTTTGGGGATTCGTCTGATTTGGGAGCTAGGAACTCAGCTATACAAGATGGAATTCACTCATTCCCTGAAGCAGAGGTAAGTAGATATATTGCTCCCTTAAGGGCTGATTTAGGGGCTTGAACGATATGGCGCCACACACCTTCTAATGGTCCGAGAGGTGTCCACACATAGTTGGACTATGTTGTATTGTTCATTAGAGGGATCAGTGGTACTTAAATAGTAAAATATAACTACAGGGGCAAAACGGTAAATTAGCCCAGTTGTACTTACGAGCATCTGTGAAGGGTTATCATACTCATGATTGGTTATATCTGATGGACACAAAAATGTATCTGTGATATGAAGAGTTCAGTTGTTGGTCTTTAGTGGAAGGCCTGGTAGTTAATGGATGGTGGATCTCGTGCCTAAAGAGTTTAGTCAGCTATTCACCTACCGTTGGAGCTTCGAGCCATGGGTCCATAAGGTCCCCTGGTAGCTTGGATACAAGTCCCCTTCGTTTCGGAAGTGGTTTCTATTTCTACATCTGTTTGAGAATCAGTTTTTTGGGTCAGTTTGAAATGTTCAAATTGACAAGAGGGAGTTCGATTATATATGATATAATTGAACTGGTTAATTATATATGATATGATTGACTAAATGTATGAGATACATTAATTTGGAGGAAATTGGATATAAATATGATTTATATCTAGTAGAGGAGAAAACAATATGGTTGATATATGATATCAAACTATAGGTTATGAATATAATATGATTATATGTATTATTTTATTAATTGGACAATTATGAGACAAGTGCCCGACGTTTTCTCCGTAATCATGCGTTAATGGGAAGTTCGATTCAGTTTTCATAATTGAAGAATAAAATGAAAATGGTTTTCATTTTGCAAAATATACACATAATTGCTCACGGTGTGACTTGCAATCAATCGTTTAGTGAAAACAAAGCCTATACGATATCGCTTCATTTTACTAAACGATCGCTCACCTATTCGCACTTCTCTAAACGATCGCTTGCCTTTACCTAAATGATCGCTTAGTACCCGAGCCTTACTAAACGATCGTATAGACGATCGCCTAGCTTTTCCTACACGATCGTGTACCTCGCTTAAATGATCAAGTACCCTGACTATACGATAGTCGTTCCTTTCTTCCACTTGCTTGATCTTTATATACGATTTCTTTGGATTTTCACTCTGAGAATACTAAGGGCTTCGAGTAGTGGTGTCGTCCCCATTTTTCTGTTGTTCGTGCAAAGCCGTTCGTGGTAGATGACCGGGGTGTTGCTGAATGATTGCCTGACATTCTAGCAAGAGCGCAAGGAGTCCATTCGTGTGAGAGCGAGTTTTGTTCTGAAGAAAGTCTTCAACTGGTAAGTCCTCGTTCTCTTGTTTATTTATTTGAAAGCATGCCAGTAATTTAATTGTTAATGCATATCTATGTGTTTGAATGTATATGTGAAAATTCTGTCACAATGAATTGAAAAGATCTGCTTCCGCTCATAGATACTATTGTATAAGAGTTCCTTCAAAGATAACATTTGATCTTTGTTTATTGGTTTTTGTGGGTTAATGAAACTAAATATAAAATAAAATACCTCTTATTTTATTAGATACACAAATTGTCTATACAATAGAATTACAAACTACAAGACCACAACAAAATCACGAGATTTAAGATATCAACCCAAACAATTTAGTCATTTCAATATTTGGTATGATATGATTTTTATATATAATTAAAGGTAATTTTGAGTTATTAAAAATCAAAATTAGAGGGAAAAAATTGAGGACAAATCGTGATTTGAACTTTTGCTGAAAAAAGTTAATATTTATACTGTGCTATATTATTAATTTCTAATCAATCAGATTCCAAAATCACCAAATTTTTTATACTCCCAAAATCACAAGCGATTTTTGTTTTCCTAAAATAAATTTTGTTTATTTGTCGAACATTGATTTTAGCATGAAGTGATTTTGATCATGTCAAAATCCCTCTTTCAGACTTCATGCTCTACTTCATTTACCTCTTAGATGACTTTCAAACTTTGTGCCCATTATTTATATTTTAGAATCAATGAAAATTATATTCATTGAATACCATTTTGCACCCATCGTATTTCATATTCAATATAACCAAATAAAACATATATACTATTTTAGTTACTATTTATTCTATTATTTTTATATTTTACATTTTCTATTTAAATTAAATTAAAAGTATATTCATTTTATAATTTATGTTCTAAAGATTTTTAATCACGTGCATGCGAACTCATACGGGTGAGATGAAATTTTGCTATTTGTTGTAAAAAGGGACGCAGGTGAAAAGGTATAGCCCAATGGGCTTTCTAGATGCGGTCGAATTTGAGTCCTTCTGTTGTTGTACGATTGAGGCCCAAACCATCCGGCCCAAAATAGGAGCCCACCTGTCTCCCTCTCCCTCTCGCTGTTCGGAAGGTTAGGGTTGTGATTAGACTCTGGATCTGTAGTAAAACCATTTCTGCTCTGCCAGTGAGAAGTGCCGGAGAATGGCGTTACGGCAGTTCAGTCGCACCAAGAATATCGCGAAGAGGTCGACGAAGAAGTATCTGGAGGAGGCACTGTACGTGAGGCTCTTTAAAGATGGTGGCTCAGAGAAGAGCATTCGGCAACAGTTGAATGGTTTCATCAAGAGTCACAAGCGCGTCTTCAAATGGGAGGTTGGAGATACACTCAAAAAGCTTCGCGATAGGAAGCTGTACAATCCTGCTCTCAAGGTTCGTTTAACCAAACCTTTGAAATTCTGTAGTATTGATGATGAATGACGAAGTATTTTAATCAATGTTGTTGTTATGGCTATCTGTTCTAGTTGTCTTAGCTGTGCAAAAATAGGTTTTACAGGACTTTTCTTTTTAGGTACTGTTTCATAAGTCTATATCCTTCTTGTTCGATACTTTCAACCATAGAAAATTTGAGAGCCCGATAATAATTGCCAAATCAATTTTGATCTCTCAACTTTGCCTATTCGCTTGTTTATATCAATTTCCTTGTCTGCTGTGATCATGAATCTTGATAGGCACCTTCTGCCTTTAGGTCTAGTTCCGATTCTCTCGTTCTTGGTGAAAGCATATGATTACCAATTGGAGCCCAAGTTCTTAGCATTGGGATAAACACTAACAAAATCCCAGAGAAGTATCCTATGGTTGAATGGAACAGAAACAGTAGACAGAATAGTACAACGTCGGAAGTGGTTCCATTATTTAGGATTATAATATAATTATGAACACTAGGAACTTCATCATCACATTTTATGCCTTTCCTTTCCTTTGTGCTGTGGTAAAACGACTAACTATACATTTCCGATATAAACATTTATTTTCTTCCATTTGTTCTTTTTTTAAAAAAAAAAATAATAAAAATTATTGTTTGCTATTTGGAGGAGGGGAACTGGAGGGTTGCCTAATTGGCTTTATTGAAACTATGCAAATAGTTTATCGTTATTGCTGATATTGCTTGTGTAAAACGATTGTTCTGATAATGAAACTGTGGTATAGCTTTCAGAAACTATGGGCAAAAGGGGCATGAACAAGACAGTAAGTGATCAAGCAATACATCTTGATTTAGTAGCCAAGGCTCGAGGAGTTGCTGCTGCCGAGAGTTATTTTGTTAGTCTTCCTGAATCATCAAAGAATCATCTTTGCTATGGCTCTCTTCTCAACTGTTACTGCAAGGAATTATTGACTGAAAAAGCTGAAGCTCTCTTCGAAAAGATGAAGGAACTCAACCTACCGGTGGCCTCTATGCCATATAATAGCCTTATGACACTATACACGAAGACTGGGCAGCCTGATAAAGTTCGTTCAATCATACAGGAAATGAAGGCTGCCAATGTAATGTTCGATTCCTATACATACAATGTGTGGATGAGGGCACTTGCTGCTTTAAATGATATTTCTGGTGTGGAAAGGGTTCTTGATGAGATGAAGAGGGATGGTGGAGTTGTGGGAGATTGGACAACATATAGCAATTTAGCCTCAATTTATGTTGATGCAAACTTGTTCGAGAAGGCAACAAAGGCGCTGAAGGAGTTGGAGAAGAGAAATGCTTGCCGAAATCTCTCTGCTTTCCAGTTCCTGATTACGTTGTATGGACAAATTGGTAACCTGCCTGAAGTTTATAGAGTTTGGCGCTCATTAAGGTTGGCCTTTTCAAAAACTGCAAATATAAGCTATCTTAATATGATCCAGACTCTGATAAAATTGAAAGATTTACCTGGCGCAGAGAAATGTTTCAAGGAATGGGAATCAGGGTGCTCGACTTATGATATTAGGATTGCAAATGCTCTTATAGGAGCTTATACCAAGGAGGGTTTGCTAGAGAAAGCTATGGAGCTGAAGGAACGAGCCCGAAATAAAGGAGCTAAACCTAATACAAAAACTTGGGAACTTTTTCTGGACTATTATCTCAAAAATGGAGACTTTAAACTGGCAGGTGATTGTGTTGCCAAAGCAGTATCTAAACGTAAAGGAGACGGTGGGAAATGGATGCCTTCTCCTGAGATTATTAAATCATTCATGAGCCATTTTGAGCAAGAAAAAGATGTTGATGGAGCAGAGGGTTTTCTTGAAATTGTGAAGAAGACGGTCGACACTTTAGAGTCTGAAGTCTTTGAATCATTGATAAGAACATATTCTGCCGCAGGAAGGAGAAGTTCTTCGATGAATTGCCGGTTGAAAATGGAGAATGTGGAGGTCAGTGAGGCTTGCAAGAAGCTACTTGACGAAATATCTATTGAATGAGCTTTTGTTGTATCACCACAAATTTTTATAATTTGGAATTCCAATCTCAGAGGGAAATGATTTTTTCAGTGGTTCTTTAATTTTGAATAAAGTCACTTTTCCGGCTGCCCGTGTGAGATACTAACAACAGCGCCATCTCTTGTTGGTTCCTTGCTGAAAGTGAAGTTCATGTGCAATTGTATTGAACTCCTTTCCCATTTACATCATTTTACTTTGTAGTTGCCAAGCTTCTGGACACAATATACTTTTGTTTCAGTTAGAGTAGTCAATGTCTGCCTTATCGTTATCTGAGATGTCATCGTCGTAGTTTGAAAATTTGGTCGATAAGTTTTGAGTTTGATTTCTATGTAACAGTCTGATTAGGATTCGGAACTATACACAGCTTTCTAGTGTGCACTTGTAGAATGTTCACGGTTTCCACTTTCCCCTTTTTAGTACGTTTCTCTAAAGAAATTTACCGGTATGACTATTTCCTGAAATTCTTCAAATATATGACTCATGAATTTGTTTGATTTTTCTCATATAAAAAGAATAGCCACGTTGTCTTCATTGTGATTCTAACTCATTTTTCTAACCGTATGCATGAAAATTGAAATGAGTTCATTTAATTATTTTAAGTTTCAAAATTTTTAATGTTATATTGCAAACTTGGCTTAATGTTTTAGGTTTTTATTTTAAAAAGTAATTCCATATGAAGTTTTAAAACATGAGCGATGTTTTATAAAGTATCCAGTAAAGGTCAATTTAATGTCTGCGTTGGCTATCCAAAATTATTTGTCCAGTTATAAGGAATCAAGCTTCAAAGCATTGTTTGTGAAAGTTTGAAGATGTGCATGAATCTAAACGACTTATTTGCCACTGGGTCAAGCAGATTTGAAGGCATCCAATTAAATTATATTTATATAAGAAACAGCAAATTCCAATATTTTCAAATTAACTCAAATGCAAGTTCTATCTATCAACGGAATTAATTCCACAATCTGCGACAAATCTTAATGTTAAAGAGAGTCTAGCTAGTAATTGACATGTACTATTTCTGTGAAATTAGAAGTTTGTAACGAAAAAATGACAAATATCAAAGTTATATCCATAAACTTTTGAAATTGTATCAATAAAAATCCTGAACATTTGCAAGTGTATCAATTTCCATCCTTCTCCAGATTTCGTTTCACCAATATCATGTGAAATTTATAATTTGAGTAAATTAAACTCCTAAATTTCAATATTTAGACTTTCCTTTACGATTACATTTGGAAATCATTAATTCTCACACGTGTAGATTTCTTCAAATGTCGGTTTTATAAAATGGACTATTAGATCTTTCATTACGATTACCATTGAAAATTATTAATTCTCTTACACATGTAGACTTATTCAAATGTTGATTTTACAAAATAGATGATTAAGAGTAAATGCAAGGACAACTCTAAAACAAAACTTTAACCAAGAGTCTAAACTGATAAATTTAGGGAAGTTTAGAGGTTTACATGACACAATTATAAATTTCACACTAAAACTTTTTCAAACAAAACATAATAAAAGAGGTAAATTGATACACTTATAAATTGACATTTCCCAAAAAGAAATCCACAATCTTAGTATAATTCACTATTTCTTTCGTCAAAATTTACAATAGTCCCTTCCTATTCTCACATTTTAGTGAATTTCAATTTGAAGGAACAAAAAAATGAACTAAAATAGAAAACAAATACATGAATATTTCACACTTTCCTCATAAAAAAAGAGAAAAAAAGAAAAAATCACCCCACAAGGAAATTACAAGGTAAAGAGAAAATACACAATTTAAGGACACCTCACATTTCTTCCAGGGCCACCATAATAAAAGTAATTTCCCCAAACTCTATTAATCCCACCTTGAATATTATAGCAATTTGGATGATCAGCCAAAACCTTCAAATTCGAGAGTGGAATTAAGCTGTTATCCCAATCCACCACTTGCAGGTTACGAAAATACGAAGCTTTTCCAAATCCTTCGCCGGCGAAATGGCCGCTCCCCATTTGCGTCGCCGTGTGAAACCCCGACGGCCGCGAATTCACCACCTCGCCGCCGAATTGGATCATCGTTGCGTGGCTTCGAAGGTGAGTGAATAAAAATGCCGGCCAGTACCCGACTAATACGCCCGACCCGAATTCCAACCACCAATTCCCATGTTTCGGATCCTAAAATTAAATTTTCAATTCTTTAATTAAAAAAAAAAAACTAATTTCGATATTTTAAATGAGATTATTTATCCGTGCAGGCTTGAGAGTTATTTTGAAATGATTAAAATCATTCTTGTCGTATTTAAAATTTTTATAAAGCATAATTTCATCCTTCAAAACAATTTAATGTTTAATTTTACACATTAAGATGCATTTTTTTATAGTACTAAAATTGATTTTGAAGTAATGAAAATACTTCTCGAATGATTTTGACCATTTTAGAATCAAGTAAATTGGAGATGGGGTACCTTCCAAACAAGTAGACTGATGTCGAATTGGCCGCCATTGTAGGAAGATGTTGGAGAAATTGCAGCTCCAATGGCGATTCTGTTGTTGGTTTGAACGAAGCCGGAGCAGAGTAAATTGTAGCATCCAGTTGTTTGATATGCATCTGACTGTTAGTTCAAGTTCATTTACTAATTATTACTATTGTTGCAACTCCATTTTTTATAATCATTTTGTTTTTGTGTTTATAATTAAGTTTATAAAAACTATTTCTACGAATAGGTTTCTTTATTTTGTTAATTTACTTTTTATTAATATATTTAAAAACCAAGCTAAATTTTAAAATTTTAGATTTTGTTTGATAACTTTTTAGTTTTTGAAAATTCAATTTATTTCTTTTCAATTTCTTATTATAATTTTCATATTTTATTGGTTGAATTCTTAACTTAATTTAAAAACAAAATTTACTTTAATTTTTTTTTTTTTAGTTTTCAAAACTTGATTTGATTTTTGAAAATAATGGTAGAAAGTAAATAATAACAAAGAGATTTAAAGGTAGATGAGATGTTTGTTGACGTAATTTTCCAAACCAAATGGTTAATAAAAAAAAATAATTTTGTTTATAGAATTTGACTATGAATTCAAAATAAATTTTTTTCAAGAAATTGAAGAAATATAGTATGAAATTTAGGAGGAAATTACAAGCATAAATTTCAAAAACTGAAACTTAAAATAAAATTGTTACTAAACGAGACTTTGGTTTTGAGTTTTCTATTTTTAAAATTCGTTTTTATTTTCTCCTAAATTTTAACATTAATTTTTATCTTATTTAAATTTCAAATCAATTTCAAAAATAAAAATAAGTTTTTGAAAACTAACTTATAAACATCATTTCCATCTATTTAGTATCTATTGTTTACATTTTTTAAAAGTGTCAAAATCAAATTCAAATTTTGAATATTAAAAAAAGTAAGTTTTAAAAAATATATTTTGTTTTTGAAAATTAACTAAAAATTTAAATGCTTACGAAATATGAAAAACATGAGTAAAACTAAAAGATTAACAAACGAGACTTTTTTATAAAAAGAAAAAATAATTTTGTTTGATTTTTTATAAAAAGAAAAAATAATTTTGTTTGATTTTTCAAAATATGAGTAGAAAGTATATAATGATAACTAAAAGAAATTAGTACGAGTATATATATAAGCTTTATTTTTATAAATTGAAAACTAAAAATTTAATGATTATCCGATGGAACTAAATCAATTAGATTCAGGTAATTTTGCTTTTATGATAAATACTTACCGTCCAATAAGTGAAAAATCTTGGGTAATTGTCTCCATACAGCTCTGGGCTAACCTGTTCAGAAACTTAAACGTGTTAATTAATGGGTTAAATAATGGAACAGAGAAATTTTTACATTTTTTTAAGATATGATTAAGTTCTAATTAATTACATTATGGACTTAATCCAATCCCCTAATTTTATGCTTCTCCTTTGTTAAAAGAAAATAATTCGATCCATTCCAATCCTTAGAATGGTCAAATTCATTGAAGTCGTTCTGATCATTAATTATTAAAGAGAAAAAAAAAAAGCAATAAAATTACTATTTTAAAAATGAAATGGGTTGTTAGCAAAATGCAAGGGAAAGAATTGACTACTAATTAATAATAATTAATAACTAAGAGTTTCTACCCACTATCTTAAGTCAACCATTTTAATTGGATACTTTAAATTATAACTAATAATCAAGCAATTTTTAAACATTTTCTATTCAATAAAAAACAAAACTTCAAAAAATTTAAAAGAACTCACTAAATAAAATTAAGTACGAAGTCAAATAAATTTAATTTAAGGGAGAATATATTCTTTTTATATAATTAACAAATGTGAGTTTTATATATATATATAAAAATGTTAAATTACAAGTTTAATTCCTCATTTAATTTTCAATTTTGTATCAATATAAAACCTTTGAATATCTAACAAATCTTTCATTTATTTAAATTTTTTTAAAATTTATTATTCTATTAGATATAAATTTAAATTCTATGTCTAAATTTAATGCAACCTTGAAATTTTAATTTTGAATGTCACATATTTATGAATTTTAAAAAATAAAGAAATTTAAAATTTCAGAGTTATATAGAAGAAAAAAAATAGAAGACTTGAGATTATATTAAGATAATTTTTAAATTCGTAAACTAAATAGGTATGAATTTAATAATTTTAAAGCACATATCACAATCCAATCCGACCCGAATATAATGTCAAATAAAAGAAGAGAAAGATGGAATGAGATAGATAGATAGATTAGTAGTTGAACTATGTCAAGCTTTAATTACAAAAGAAGAAAAATGTAGCACCAAGTAATTTAATGTTGTCTCCAAAAAGAAAAAAAAAAAAGAAAAGAAAAAAAGAATTAAAATTTTGTGGGAAATTCTCTGGGCTATTAAGTTAAGAGTGTAAATGTGTGGTAGCTTTCACATTGGGAATTTATTTGTGTGACAATAATGAGTTTGATAATGATACCAATAATAATGAATTCACAGTTGTCCCCATTACAAGAATCCTTCCATTTCTTTCCCCAACCCAACCATATAATTCAATTCTCAAACAAACCCATTATTCTTATTAATACAAGGAAAATACATGTTGCTCCTTAGTTTTCATTTACTTTTTATTTCATCATTAAATTTCAAAATCTTCCTATTTTATTTAGTCTGTCTTTTTTTTTTTAATATATGTTAGTGTCCCTTTATATGTACCTTAACTAATTTCATGAGACAATCCATCCAATCCTACAATATTTGGATGATGTTGATTTCAATTTAGTTATTAAATTTCAAAATATTATAATTTTATCATTGATATATGAATTTTGTTTGAATTTGGTTCCTAGATATCAAATTTTATACTCTTGGGGATATTTTTTTTAATGGTTTCCATATCGACAAGTAGTGGATGGAGATTCCTCTAAAGAGAGTCGAGTTGTTATGGTCACGGGTTGGACGTCTAATTGTTCAGACCAAATATTTAATTTTGATTACAAAATTTTCTTATCGTCATTTCATGTGTATTGAATAATTTAAAATAATTCTAAAGTTAAAATTTGAATTTAGTAAATTTTAATTAATTATAATTATTTTAAATTAATTAATAGACCATAATATTAAAGACAAAATATGAGTATTTAAAATTATAAATCTCGAAAGCAACAATCAAATTGAAACAAAATTTAAATTTCAAAAGTAAAATTATAACCTTTTAAAATATTGTGACAAAATTGAAACGAAATAAGGATTAAAAGTGAAACATTTAAAATTTAGGGTCAAATAAAAATTAACTTGAAACTAGATAAAAAAAAAAGTTTTTCTTTTATTAATTATTATCAAAAGGAAAAAGAAAAAATAATAATAATGAAAGAAGAAGAAGAATTTGGAAACTTGCCTGCCAGCCAGCTTCAATGGTGTTTAGATCATCTCCAAAAGAACCAGAAATGACCCACATCTGTGACAGACTAAACTCATACTGATTCGTCACCCGCGGTGCCCATACATTTATGCTTGCTTTTGCTCCGTAGTACTCTTCTCCACTTACAAATCCCACTGCATGCTGTCACCATAACCAAAATCACCCGCACCCCCCTATTCAACACTAATCTCTAATTAAAACCCACATTAATTAACACTTCAATTTCTTCCCTTACCTCGTGCCCATTGCTGGAAGAGTCTCTTCTAATCCGTCTTCTTACTTTCCTTCCAAATCTTTGAACAGAGCTCGCTCTCAGCATATCTTTTTCCGTCGTTCTTCTGATCGGAACAGTTCCCTCCGGACAAAATTCGCCGGACATACTCCATAATTGAAACGTTTCCGATTCTCCCCCGCCGGAAGAACTCCGCTCAAATGGTCTCTCCGGCAGATCCTTTAAAAACCCAATTCATTAAAAAAAAAAAAAAAAAAAAAAGAAAAAAGACCCAAATAAAAAAAAAAAAATCCTTTTTGTTTGTTTACCAGTGGCTTCTTTCCTTTCAGTAACGGATGATCAAAAGCTGGCTGTTGATGAGATATAACACAATCTATAAGATCACCATCTGGACTCTGTAAAAAAAAAAAAAAAAAAATTAAAAATCCCATGAAAACAGAGGAAAACAGAGGAGATATTAATTAAAAGATAATAGAAATGAGAAGAGATGAAAAATGCCTGAATGGTCTTGATGGGGGGCTTGTTGATTTTCTTGAGATGAGCTCTAATAAGCTTCAATTTCTTGGAATGATCTTGAGGGCGAAACGTCGTGGTTTTGTTAATGTGATGGATTTTTTTGTCGAGAGAATGGACAGGACAAAAGGATGAAACGACAAGAAGGGAAAAAACAAGAACAGAAACAAGATGAGAAGAAAAATCCATTTCCGAGGGGCAAAAAAAACAAAAAAGAAAGAAAAAAACTTGGTTGTTGCTTTGTCTTTGTTGTAACTTGAAACTGTAAATTTGGTGTTGTGTGCATTGGCCTTATCTTGTAGTGATGAAAACCGCCATTAAATTCTTAGCTTTTGGCGCAGGAGAAGCATCTTGACAAATAACCCAACAAGAAATTGACCATTCTAAAACAATTTGTAAAAAATAAGGTAAAAAGATTCACTGTGACACCATTTCCAAAGACCCTCTTCGAAATTGAAATTCTCTTCTGTGTTATTGAGCTTCCAAGGCACGGGGCTGAATAAAATAAAACAAAAGAAGAGGGGGGGAAATAAAAAGAGGAGTTGGGATTTTCTTAAAGTTTAGCCCATGTGAGTTGTGGTATTATATATATAAAGTTGGGAGTGATGAAATCATGCTCAATTCCTCTAATTTAGAAAATAAATTATGAAAAGAATGAGAGAAAAAGGAGTTTTGTGTTTCCAGTCTGCAATACAAAGACTGAAAACTTTAGCTTTTTTTTTTTTAAATCATTATTTTTAAGGGAAGTTTGGGTTTAGGTATTAAAATATGCTTATTCTTATTTACATACACATATATAGATGGGAAGTTTGAGAAAGGAATAGATAGGAAATGGAATTAAATCTTTTAATTCTTTCTGGGTTTCTAAAGTTGGGTCCTCTTTCTTTCTCACTTCCCCAGATGTTCCTTATGTCAGCTGTTTCAAAAAATAAATTTTTGTTTTTTTTCTTTTTAAAAAAAGAACTTTTTCCCATTATTTTAGCAATTTTGTTTTAAGGGAGCTTTTTTTTTATATTTATTTATTTATTTTGAAAATTACTTTTTTATATTAGTTTTGATTTTGTGCTTAAGGTTTTAAAATATTACAATTTTACCTTTGATATTTAAGTTTAGTTTCAATTTGGTTTTTAAGTTTAAGGATTTACACTCAATATTCACTCTCGAATGTTGGTGTTAAAGTCTATTAATTATGTTTAAAATAATTATAAGGTAATAGCGAAGAAAAAGAGTAGAACTTAATTTAGTTATAATTATTTTAAATTAATTAATAAACATTAAACTAAAGATGAAATGTGAGTATTTAGTAAAAAATTAAGATTACAAGTGTAAATCTTGAAATTTAGGGACCAAGTTGAAACAAGATTAAAATATACCAAAATTTCATTAAGTATCTACCATAGACAATATGTGTCTATCTCTATCAGGATAGACGTAGCTCGTAGTCTATCGCAATCTATTACGATCTATCACATATATACTTGATATTTTGATATTTTTTGAAAATATTTTTCATAATTTTATGATTTAAAATAATTTTCTTCAAAATTATACTCGAAATTTAAGGGCCAATTTTTTGTTGGTGCGGTTGTTATTATTATTATCATTTACTTTTAAAATTTAAAATTTGTCCTTTGTGAGTGGACACGGATTTATGAAACTATTAATTGGGGAATTGTAATGTAGAGTATAGAAGCCAAAGAAACGGCTGCAAATTTGATGCTTTAATTAAAATTCACGGAATGGGCCAAAGCGGCGTCGTTTATGAGAGGGTCCAATTTTCTAAAATGGGAACACGCGCGTTTGGCCTTTTGAGCAGCGTGCCCATGCAGGCTCATGCGTATTCGCTACGTTTTTTGTTTTAGGGATCATTATATATTTATTTTTAAATATCGATGTTTCAAAATAATATTAATTCCATTCTCCAATCCCATTTATTAATTCATACCTTATAAAATAACTATCAATTCTTAAGTATTAATGATATTTCTAATTCTATTAGGTGTTTGTGGGCGTCTAAATAAATCAAGTGTTCCATTAATAAAGTACGAAAATTATTTCAAATCATAAATATTGAAGGCATTAATAAAAATGATCTTACTTAAATTAATTAATCATTTAGATGACTAATCAAAATTAGTGAGGAAATTTTTTTTATTGTTCTTTTGGTTCAAATTGGATGAGATTTATTTATTTTGACCATGTATGAGTTTAAAATTTTCAACAAAAAAAAAAAAAAAAAAAACAGTGGATAATTGGTTAAATTATGTGTGTGGAGTGGTCCTAAACCTTTTAGATTAGGGCTACTTAGTTTTCTTTATCTTAAGAAGTTCTTAATTGTCTAGAATTTGTAAAGTTGTGTTTCTTTTTAACTTTGTTGCTTTTAAAAAAATTGACTCTAACAATTATCTTTATAAAGTTCTAATTCCAAATCTATTTAGTTTTATCAATTTAACATTTATATGGTCGAATATTTAATCTTATTCAAAATCAACGTATAACATTATTATATTATTCTAATACAATCGATATGATATGTAAATCTTAAATTTAATGGGTTCATATGCATTAATCAATTAATGATAAATCAGAAGTTAAAAAATTATATAAGAAGCTAATATAAAACAAAATAAATACAACTTTAAGAATTTAAATGAAAACTTATCTTTTAAGTATATTGACTATAGAATAAATAGATATAAAAGGTGCAACAAAAGCATCGAATATAAAGATAATCTATAAATTTGGCTCTTAAATTCTCGAAGAATGAGAAAAAGCATTGAATAAAATTTCATGTGGGGACGAGAAAAGAAAGGATATCTTTTAAATCTACCATTTTATTGTCGATATAATTAAATTCAACTAAATCCATAGAAATATCAAGAAAGGAATCACTTTAATTTATTTAAAATCCGTTGAGATGTAATATATATCATTAATTAATGAGATGGAAAAAAAAAACCATAGCTGGAAGAATTAAAGAAAAATCAGTTTTGTAGATATTTGTTAGGTATTATTATAATTAAAATTTATGGTAGAGAGAGAGAGGGAGAGAATTTAAAAGTTAAAATTCAACAATACAATAAATATTATAGACATAGACACGAGGGGTAATGTAAATAAAATGGACAGCCAACTTCCCCGACTGTGTTGGACATTGAAAGCAAAGCAGGGTCACTTTCGTAATCTATCACAAAACTTGTACACGCACGTAAACGTAATTTAAGATCAAATCCAACATAGGAAATCAAGGAGTTCATCTTTTTTGCTACATATTTGTATTTTATTGTCTTCTTGACCCCCCGCCCAAAAAAAACAAAAAAAAAAAAAATTTGCGTTTTGGCTGAATTTTTAAAATATATTTTTTGAAAAATTGTGTTGATCGTTAAAACAGAATATCCAATTGAAAATATGGTTATTTTTTATATTGTATGATTTATGACAAAAAAAAAAAATTGATGATACAACCATCTACAGTGTAATTTTTCAATTCTACCCATGTCTCCCATATACACGATTCATGGATATTTTCCTTCATTTTAGAAAAATCCACGGTAACAAATAAAAAATAATTCTGTGATTTTTTTTTGGAGGGGGGTTTGATTTTAAATATAATTTAATTAAGATTACAAGGTTTTTCCCTGCTTCTTGAGGATTTTGATCAACACACGGTTTTAGATGTCGATTAAGGCATTAGATCGATGATGAACAACCTGTTTGAGGATTTTGAACCTTGTTGTATAATCTTCAAAGCCAAAATATATGTGCAACATCTATCAAAAGGAAACAATGTTAGGAGTTAGCGATGTAGGACAATATCCAATAGGATAGTCGGCGTGGGAAACCCTAGCCTTTGTTCATTAATATACCATTTTGTTGATCTTTTTCAAGAGCATGGAGTAGAATGAGTGATTTGGGTTTTGTAGGGTCAAGGAAAAGTTAACAAGTACACAGTGATTGTTGAGTATTTTTATCAAATGCTTGATTGTGGACAAATGAATGGTTGGACAAATTTGAGGGCCCAGAAGCTCTTCTAATCCCATCGAATATATGTAGACACGTTTGAAACCCTAGCCAAAAGAACTGAAGATGGAAGAAAGGTGTCTTTTATCTCTCTCTTGAAATAAAATGTGTTCTTGATAGGAGATTTTCATTGAAACCACCACAAGAAAAGGGAGTTCGAGTGACAAATTTTTAGTAGCATGTGCAAATTTTGTCACTAAAGGTTAATTTATAGCCACGTTTTGCAAAAATGTCACAAAAAGTTCATTATTAGCAACATATCTTAAATCTACGTTACTAAAAGAATTAGCAATGCATCCACCAACACCACTAAACATTAAAACCTTTTAACAACACATTAAGATGTCACTAAATATATATATTATTATTTTAAAAAATAGTAAAAAATTGTGGCTTTTTCCCTCCCTTCTTTCCCCCTAATTTTTCGACACTCATTCCATTTCCTTCTCCCCTATATTCCTTCCCTCCCGCTTAAATCACGCTTCACCATCGGACGAACGAAGGTTTTTGCTCACCACTGACAGTGGAGGTTTCTGCTCACTATCGGCAACAGACACTACTGCTCACTGCCACGAAGAACCTGTTGCGAACCCACGGGACAAACGGTCTGCTACGCAAAAAGGAAACTCCTTGCTGCAAACGGAATACTTTGTTGCCAATATACCATCAGTGAATAGACACCTTCTACGAACCGACCATTGTTGAACAACCTCCCTGTTGTGAATGGACCGTCGGTGAATGAACGTATTGTTGAACCCACTCATTTCGGAACTCACACATCATGGCTGACGAACGAGTTGAAATAAACCCACAAGGTATTTGTTTCCAAGAGAACCCACTCATTTTGAAGTGATTTTTGTGTGAAGTTTCCATCAATTAGTACACATTTAACTCCGATTTCCAAACTCACACAGCTCTTTGATGATTCTCACCTTCATCTGACCACAATTTACTTGTTTTAGAGAACCACTCATTTTCAGGTACTGTTATGTGAAATTTCTATCAATTAGTACACTAGAAGCATCTTTTTTATAGGTTTCTACCTTTCGACAAATTAGAAACAACTTATTTTCAGACAACCCACTCATTTTCAAGTTATTTTTGTGTGCAATTTCCATCAATTAATATGTATTTTGTTAGTATATTTAGCCAATCAATTTTTCATCAAGAACTTATATTAGGAATTCAGTAAGTTTTAATTTCTAATTTCAAGAACACATGGGTTTGGTTATTTAGATTAATGCCTGTTAATTTTTTTATTTGTTAAGAAATGCTTCTTGTATATCGAAGATAAGATGATAAAGAATTGAGAACCTTTGTACAAAATCCTTAAAATTGAAGTCGAGTTTAAGAATTTAGGGATAGTTTTCAATCTTTCATTATTTTAGTTTCATAGAAAATAGAAAATTTGGTAAAGTAGTTTTTTTAAGTGCAACAACTCTATTTAGGTCTCTTCTCCTCACTCTGAATATAGTATATGGAAATTTTAATGATTTGTAGCAAATGATTTTAGCTTTGACTAGAAAAATCACTATATATTGCAACTTATCAATTTAAAATTGAATGTTATTAGTACGTGGTATTGGAACATTTAGTAATTTAACTTTAATACTATTTTGATTGCCTATTTTGCAATTTACATATGACTTAGATTCTAACACTTTAATTTCTAACTTATGTACTTTAACTTGTACTTGTTATGGATCGAAGTTGGATAAATTTAAGAGATTAGATGTCTAGTCAACATTCTAATGGTGTTGATAGTTTTATCGAAGTCGCGAAGAATTATGTTGATAGTTTTATCGAAGTCGCGAAGAATTATTTAGACGAAGAAGGAAGAACTAGATGTCCTCGTTCACGCTGTGTGAATGTCATTTGGAATAAATTAGATGTCGTGGAACGCCATTTATATAAATATGACATGTCTCTGACTTATAGCCAATGGATATTCCATAGAGATAATGTTGATCTTTCTCCATTTTTAAGATCTAATCCAAGGTTTATAGGTTCAGTATTTTCATATTCAGTTGAAAGTAGAGATGATGGAAATCTTAGAGCAAACATTGGAGTTAGAGATACTGTGGATGATGAGATGCTAAAACTGATTCATGATTTGCATGGGCCAATTTTTGAAGAAACTATAAGAGAATCAAATGAGCAAGATGAGTCAGATAAAACAAATGGAATGTTTCATGAAATAGAAGAGGAGTTATATCCAAGATGTCTTAAGTTTACTTCGCTTTTTTTTTTTTTTAGTGAAACTTATGCATATTAAGGTGCTTAATTGTTGGAACGATAAATCATTTGATATATTGCTTGAATTATTAAACGAAGTCTTTCCATATGGTTTTATTTGATATGTTGCTTGGATTATAACACTAAGAAGTCATCCATCTTGCATGAGTTTTCTTATTTAGGATAATTATTTTGTTTGGTTCCTTTTAGTATGACACTTAGAGGTCATTCATCAATTCTTTATCCTCACGTGCTTACAAATTTCACTTCTTTGTTTTTCGGCTTTGATATCTCGATGGTCTCTCGTACAAGATGTTAAGTTTAGTTTGGAGATAGGAATGGATAGAATTGGTGTTGGTATTTTATACTTTTGTTTCACAATGACATTGCAATGCTTCAAAAACCTTTAGTTGGAATTTTTGTAATGAAAACTCGTGATAGCTAATGTTCTTTTTGTGATAGCTAGTGCTAATACTAAATTTGTTCATATTATCGAAGTTGGTTGATATAACTTGTAATCAAGTTGGTATTATTTCATTTTGTTTCAGTGATAGTCAGTGATATTGAGAATATGTATCTTCAATTATAACTTTTGGTTTAAATATAAATTGATTAGTTGATTCTTGATTTGCTCAAAAGATTATCATATTTTAAATTTTATAACAGATTTATATATTAAATTGTGTATTATTTTTTTTTAATTAATAAAATACCCTTATCGAAGTTTTCTATATGTTAGTAAATTGTATTTTAAAAAATCCAAAAATTTATAGTGGCACAAATTATTAATTTTACCTACGCTTAAATATGTTGTAAAAGGTACTTGCAATGACCATTGACGTACATTTAGCAACAGTCTTATATGTTGCTAAAACATAAATTTTGATAGAGTAACATCCATAAAACGGAAGCTAACAGAATCATTAAGCACTCTAGTTACACTTAATTTGAGTAACAAGCAAGATATAAAAACAGGTTTTTTCAAAGAAAGGGTTTCGGCTTTACAACCTTTGTAGATTTTCACTTGGTCCTTGCTATATCCACAAAATTGACCTTCAATTTCTTCGGTAGATCACCAACAGTATCTTCTCTACTATTCTCGGCCTTAGATTTAATCATCTAAGTGTTGGAACTCTGAATTGAGAGTGATTAAGATGGGTCTGAGAGAATTTTAGAGTAAAATTTTTTTTGCAAAAATTTCTTAAATTCCAGATTACATGGCCTTCAAATCTCTAAAAATGGAAGGTTTTATCATTTTAACTCATGCAAGCACTCAACATTTCAGCATTTTGCACATCAAAATGCTGAAATCTATTGTTTGGCCATTTAATTGTTTGGCCATTTATATTGTCCATGTTTAATTTCTAAAAAGTAGAATATTTAATTGTTTGGCCATTTTTCCGAACTAATATCAGTTTAGTCATTTTTTAAAAATACTATTCTATTTTCGCCCTCTGTTAAATCTATCCTGCTTTTTTTAGTCCCTAAATTTTAACTAAGAATGGATGGTTGTGGCTTTCAGTTTACAAAATGATTTTCTGGCCACCAAATTTTAGAAGGATCGTTTTTAAATATAGAAAAATGAACAAAAAAAAAATATAAATATAGCAAATTTTTCATTGTCTATGCGTTATAAGCTGTGACAGACTACTATCTAGATCTATCTTTATCATGATAGACATAAATAATAGTCTATGGCAATCTACCGCTGTCTATCGTAGATAGAATGTGGTATTTTGCTATTATATGTAAATATTTTGAATAGTTTTGTCATATATAATCATTTTCTTTTTAATTTTTAAAATTATTTTAAATTATATGATAATTTATTTTTTAAAAAAAAAATTCTAGAAAGAGGAGATAATATTTTAAAATTAATTTTCTAATTTAAAATAATTAAAAAATTATTTAGAATCTTTTAAACTTATTCTAAAAAATTTATGGACCAAAAATTCACAAACCAAATGGTTCCAAGGTAAAATTTGCTTGCTATTATGCTAAACCTAATGATTTATATATGATAACAATGTCCTCATTTATGTTTATATATTTATTTTTATTCGAGTTAAGCAATATATGGAACTGAAATTAAAACCAATAGTTTGTTTGTTTAGTCGAAGGACACTTCCCTTCATGAGAAATATATATATATATATCAAATTGGATAAAATATTTATTACTAATTAATTTCCCTCGAATTAGTTTTTTAGTTACACATCTCTGCACAAAATTCAATTGTGCTAGCACTTAAAAAGGCCCTGGACCAGCCCTGGAATCTACATGCTATTTGTTCTTTTTTTTAAGGGAAAAAAATCATAATTAAACAAGTTGATATACACAAATTTTAAAGGTTAGCTCAATCTTAATATGAAAATATAAATCAATTAGTAATAAAAAAAGTAATTCATGTAATTTATAAATATTATGAGTTCTTTTTCAGATAAAATCTTCACGATGTTCAATCAAATGAAGAACAAATTTATGAATTTAAATTATAAAAAATAAATTATGATTAAATAGTGTAGATATACAATTTTTAAAGACCAACTCGAGACAAGAAGTAAATATAGAAAAATTTAGATGAAAAGTAAATATTGTCTTAATTGCATTGCATTGATAGAAAATTTTGACTCATAAAAGTTTTGATACCTAACCAAATTTAAACGTATTCATCAATTTAAATTTAATAAAACAAATTATACTTAAACAAGTGTAGATGCGTATTAATTTTCAAAGATTAGTTAAAACTTGATATGAGACTAAATATTGTCCTAGCTATTTTAATAGAAATTTTTTACTCGTATAGATATGATACCCAATATTTTAAAAAATAAAATTCAAGTGTATTTATGTCTTTTAACTATTTAATAATGGAATCTTATTGATTGACCCCATCAATTTCTCAGCTGAAAAGAGGTCTTTAATTTGGGTATTTTATTCAGGAAAAAAAAAAAAAAAAAGACCATGTGGATTTATTTTTTAAAAAATTATGAAATTTTCTTGAATGTAGGTTCGAAAGATTAACATAATTTAGATAATTTAGATAAAGATAATGATTAGTTGTTATTTAGACTGCATCTATGCATTCCTCTTTATTACACACAAAAAATAAGTGTTAAATATAATATTTTTCAAAAAAATTATTTATCACGCATTAAAATTTTATTGGACAATCCCATAAAACGTACTTAACTTAAAATGTACTAAAATAGGTGCTATAAAGGAAGCACTCAAAAAAAAAAAAAATTCTGAAAAATAAAATAATTTAATTGGATTAATATTTTATAAAATGGATGGCAGCAAGCTGGCTAGGGACGGATGGATATACCTTGAGAAGTTGGCCCTCTAGGGTTCTGCGGCCAATTATGACACTCCACTTTTTTTCTCGTCCTTTTTCTTTTAAATAATTAAGATTAATTTATAAAGTTAGTTTATAAATATTAATATTTATGGTTTTTTAGCTAGTTTTATAGGTGTGAAATAAATATTTAAAATTTTAATTTTGTATCGAAAAGGTAGAAAGAAATTTGTATTTTTAAGAAGTTGATTAATTTTTTAGATATAAATTTAAATTTTGTGATTGTCAATTCTGTGAAAGTTAAATTAAGATCATTAGAATTTAATAATTAACAGTTAGTCTTTGTGGTTTGACAAATCCCTCGTAAATAATCTTGATTTATCAAACCACAAAAATTATTTATAAGATTTTTAACAAATCATATCAACTAAATTCTAACTTTCAAAATTATAGGATTAAATTTTTTTCTTTTTTCTAATCATATGAATCAAAATTTTAATCTAACCTTTTATGAATTAAAAAAAAATATATATCAAAATTTAGAGACTATACATTTATATTTTATAAGCTTATGATGGACCAAAAAGATTCAAACCTTAAAATATAGAGAGTAAATTTATAATTTAACCGACGATAATTACTATACTTCATTTCCTATATTTGCTTTTTTTTATTTTCAATCAATTATTGATTTCACTCTCATTATAATTTTCTCTAAATATTTATTCGTGTTATGTTTTTTTTTTTTTTTGGAAAATGTAACTTTCTTTTCTTTTAACGGTTGTTTTTGAATATTAGGAAAATGAACAAAAAATATTTATAAATTTATTAAATTTCACTGTCTACTTACGATAGACTATGATATTATTATTTGTGTCTATCTGTTTTATGATAGACACATATAGTAAGATAGTAATATATTGCAATCTATTACAAATAAATGGTAATATTTTATTATTATTTATAAACATTTTTTTTTAGTAATTTTATCCTTTAAAATAATGTTTCCTTTAAACCCTCCCTTAGTGCATAGTCTCACTTTAATTTTCCATTTCTTTTTAGGCTTGACCGCGTTCAAACTTAGACCACAATTATGCCAAAAAGCTACTTTTCTAAATTTATATGTGGGTTAAGCCTAGGAACTAGGAGAAAGAGTTAAATTTTTTTACATTATAGATCTTAAATCTTTCAAATTTAAAAACTAAGGATAAGGTAAATTAGATAAGAAACGGTTAGATATTATTACCTTTTCGGTTTATAATTTTTTTTACCATTTTCTTTCCACCAATAATATTAAGATCAATCTCTCAAAGAAAATAAACCTACAGACTATATATATATATATATAGTTGTCCTATAATGGTCATTCCTTTATCTAGTCAATACGAGACTTTGATCATATTTCCAACAAAAATTACCAATAAATTCAATACCTACTAATAGATTACAATAATTTAACATTTTTTCCTCACTTACGAGTTTGAAAATTTTTAAATATTAAGCGTGGAAAAAATGACGATATAGAAGTTCAAACATAAAGTGTTTTTACTCCGATACCATGCTAATATCACCACTAAATACTAAATCTTAAACTCTATTTCACTATAAACAAATTAAAGTCCACATGTTGTTTTACTTTTTACTTTGTACCCAAAAGGCTAGTGCTTGTTCTTGATTACAATACCAAAATTCTTGGTCATTCACTTTTGATTAGGAACTGAAAAACTAAGTTCTATGATTAGAAAAACATTTTAAAATGTAGTTTGAACATCTCGAAATGTGTTGTTTTAGAGACCAAAGCAAAACATTAATTATAAATTACAGTCTAATTAATTAATATTTAAGAGTTTACTTATGATTGTTATGTGAAGTAAAAGCCAGTTTAATGGGCAGAACGTTAATTATTACCAAGCAATTAATTGAACAGATTGATTTTATAATTAAACTTAATTGAAAACGTGCATGGATATACGCATGCAGGACAATTTGATGAAAATGTATTAATTGATCCCAAACCCAAATAATATTTTTTCATGCTGCGTTATTTACTTCGTATTAAATTTATCATAATCAATCATTGATTTAAGTTTTTTGAATTAATCCGTGATTCATTTAACACGGTATCAAAGTATATCTTGTGTTAAAACCCGATTAATATCATTTAATTTCTTCCCCTAATTTTTAAGTCCACACATAATAAAGAAGGTTAAAGTGTTGACATAATTAATTTTACTTTGAACCAATAGTTTATTTAACAGCAGTTTAAAGTTGTTACTATATCGTTAATCCGAATATTAGATGAATGTATGAAATAAAAATTATCATTTCAAATGTGTAAATATGTATAATGTGTAGTGAAAAATCATTTGAATTTTATCCATTCACCAAAATTAGAAACAAAACAAATGATAGTTTCAATTCAGAAAACAAAACAAAATGATTAATTTTCCTTTTTATTGAAAGAACCCAAGAATTAAACCAAGCACATTCTCCAGGCCCTTAATAATTTACTTGTCCTACTGTGTGTTTAAGAAGAAACATTGCATTACATAGATGTAATCATATTGTCTCCCCAATTCAAAGGGTTGAGGCACTTGGGAGAAGAGAAAAAGTTTTGATTTTCTACCAATGTGTTATGCAAATCCCAAATTTAAGTCCACCTTGTCCAATAAAAACTAAAAGAAAATAGGGCACAATTTGACCAAAGCCTAATATTGAGACATTTGACCAAACAAAAAGAAAAAAAGAAAACTCTTAATCAGTGTGTTCAAAAGATAGAATGGAAATAAACTCATTTTTAATAAGGAAAATTATTTTAAATACCAAAATAAATTTTATAACCAAATACAATCGTTTCTTTCTGTTCCACATCGATAGACATAAAGATTGGAATAAGGTTAGGTTATATACATTCGAATTATGAGAAGGGGTCATCCGAACGTATTTAAATAGATACTATGTTGACATATAGATGTCTACGAACCCTAGTTTTCCTTTTTGAGGTTGATTGAATCTTTCCTTATCTACTAAAAATATTTACAAATAATAGTAAAATATCACAGTTTATCTACAATAGATTGCGATGGACCGCGTTGGAGTGCTATATGTGTCTATCATGATATAGATAGATACATATAGTAATCTATCACGATTTATCGTAGTTTATCACATATGAATAGTGAAATTTTGCTATATTTATAAATATTTTGGATCGTTTTTCTATATTTGAAAACAATCCTTTTAATAAAGGGATGAGATATGCTAAAAGTCCCACAAAATAAAAATGTATATTGGTTTAAAACAAAATTGGTCGAAAGTAATAATTTAGTCTTTATATTTTTAAAATTGTAGTAATTTAGTCCGTAAAATTTATAAAATAATGATTTAATCTCTATCGTGAAAATTTTAATCAAAACTAAATGTTAATTTTTATTGCATAACGACTTAGTCTTTATAGTTTATAACTAAATTTTACTTGCGATCAATTTATTAATCTAGTATTTTTCACGTTACAACTAGATGACTATAAATTGTATGGTACAAGGATTAAATTGTTGTAAATTAAAGTTCGAGAACGAAATTGTTACAAATTAAAAATACAGGGACTAAATTATTACCAACTAAAGTTCAGAAACTAAAATATTAGTTCCATAAAAGTTCAGACGAACCAAAAGTGTTTTTTTAACCCATTTAAAAATTCCCTTCAAATTAGATGAGCATTTGATATAGGCTAGGGTTTGGGTTCAAATGCTTTTTGTAGTAGAACTGAAGAGGAAGTGGAGCTTGAAAAGTGAAATAATGGGATTCCATTAATTTGGTTGGGGACTTTAGAATATCAAAATCTTTAATTCTCATTGAAGTGACAAACATGATTGCAAAAGCAAATCTTTAATTCCTTTGATCTCAACATTATGAAATATGAAAGGGAAGAAGGAAGAAGAGAGCTGCCTTAACTTTGGCTTTCCTCTAAAACTCTTAAAAAGTACTTCTTTTCTCTCCTCCACCTTTTTTTTTTTTTTTTTTTTTTTTTTGCCTAATTATCTGATCCCACTTTAAAAAGGCAATGTTTGGGCATTTTCAGTCTCATCCAAATGTTCAAGAATATCAAAGCTAAAATCCAATTTCTCCCCCAACCAAATAAAGAAAATAAAATTCTTCAAATCAAACTTAAAAAAGAAGAGAGGATAAAAAAAACCCAAATGATTAGAGTTGACAACAGGGTTGGAGCGGACCGTGGGGGAAATTCCCCCCATCCCTGCCCCCGTCCCCGTCATTTGAAGGCGGAGACGGGGGTGAAGATTCCCCGTCGGAGAAACGGGTCCTCGCGGGGCCTCATTCCCCGTTTCCCGTGGGAATTCCCCTACTAATTACCCACGGGGAATCCCCTATTAGTTCCGATTTCCATTTTTTTCTTTTAATTTTTTAAATTTGGACTTGACTTTTAGGCTTAAATTTAGAATTTATATGTTCAATATTAGGTTTACAACACTATAAGTCTATAGTATATATTATAAACATACATATCAATAAATTATTTTATATATTATAATTATATATTTATAAAATATTAAAAATATAACTATATAAAATCGGGATTGGGGCGGGAATACCATCCCGTCCCCTTCCTGTCTCCGGACACGACTTCGAAAAAATTCCTTCAGTCAAATCGGGGATTCTCCGCGAGAAATTTTGTCAACCCTAAATTTTTCAAATGATAAAATGGTTTCATCTTTTAGATGGAGATTCGAACTTAGACTTCTTCTTGATCCTTTTGATCTTTAACGTGTAATATGTATTGTCATCCCTCGATTCGTTCATAATAGTGTCGCAATCAATGGGAAGTTTATTTTGCTTTATGTTTTTCTGACAATTTTTACTACAAAAATATTCGCACTGACAGGAAGGGGAAAAAAAAAGATTATGAAAGTATGAAACAATCATATTTTAGGCAATGATTTTGTCCAATGGGCAGAGTCAGCTTTTAAAGGCAGAAAAAGGGTTTTATATGGGGAAATGGCCATTAATTGTAGTGGTCATTTGCAGCCTAAAGCCATGATTTTAAAAGGGTTAGATTGGAAAATTCAACTTTATATTTATTAATATTATAATTTTGTTAAAATAATATAATTGTATTGTACCTACTGATCTTTAGCATGCTTAAAAGGAGTGTGTAATGGGCCATATTCTTTTAAAGTGAAAACGTCGTCGTTTGTGTATGATTATGATGTTGTTAGGAGAGCAATGTACAGTTTGATTGCACCTTCTTGCAATTGCTTGCAATGGAGACAACAACACAACAATGCATCCTCTCTTTCATCATCATATTCATATGCTTTGTTTAACTCACATTTGTATTCATTTTATTGCATTGCATTGTGATGCTATCAAGAACCGAGCGAAGAAGGAAAGATGTCCAGGTTACGAAAATTATAATAGAATTTGATATTCAAATTTTCGTTAATACTTCATTGAATTTAGATCGGATCATTTTTTAATATTATAAATATAAGGATATAGGAATTTGAATCTTTAATTTCAAAAAAGTGGTTACGTGCTAGTGGTTGTCGACAAATTAGATTTCTCACCATAAAAAAGTTGCGCCAATTGAATCTCCTTGAAATATATTATTTCATCTATTTTAAGTATTTTCTCTTGAAATATATTTATAGGTTCATCAAGTATTCAACTTATGAAATATTTTCAAATGAATTGTTTATTAAAAAAAAGTTTTTTAAAAATGTATTAAAAGATTGATTTTGATTCCGTTTGCTTTGGCTTGATGTAAAATTGTTGAAAATTTAAACCAAACCGAAAAATTCACTAGTACTGAAAAAAACGATTGTGGGCTACAAACTTCGATTGTCATTATTGGGACGAAAGAGTAATTCGCAGGCCCAGTCTCTTTAGAAAGAATGATTGAAGGTCTGGTACTGGGCCAAGTCCAATTACCCTAAAGTATTCCTTTCTTGAAGGCGTTTCTGTTCACAGTTTTGTTTTCCTTTTAGTCTTTAAATTTTGAGAAATCGTGAAGAATGGTCAAAATAGAAAAAGAGCTGGTAAGAGAAATATCAAATTTTAAAGTTTCATTGAAAAATGGTAAAAATATTTTGAAATTATAAAAATAGCAAAATAAATTTATATAATAGAAAATACTAATTAATAAATGACAAAACTACCCTAAAACAACAAAATTAAGTACAAACGAAGAAAGAGCGAAGTTGATTGTATCAGGAAAGTTATTGTTGGCAAGTGAATATTTGAAAGAATTGCAACTTTAGAACGATGTGACTATTGAAAATATGATTGCGTTTGACATCAAACCAGTTGTAGGGAGTTTCATCGTCTTCATTCAATGTGACCATTATTTTGCTCATAAGATCTTGAAAGCCAACTTTAAACACTATCAATACATTGTTGAAAACGATGTTCAAAGTAGAAACAAATGTAGGAAACATGTGTGCGAGCGAAAAAGGTCGGCGACTTGGCGAGGATGGTCGTTAAAAGTTAACCAAGACGATAGAGTTCAAGAAAGGGTTGTTGAACCAACAATCTCAAACATGAGATTGAGAAGGAGAAAAAGAGATTTTGGGGGTGACTAAGTGAAGAAGGTGAAGAAGATGAGATTTAGGGTTTTTTTTTATCTTATTTTGATAATGATGATGATAATAATAATAATAATAATATGAATGTATGCATGCATGTATGTATGTATATATGTATTATTAATAATTAGTATATCTATTACTAATATATATATATACACGCATATGTTTCAAACATTTAAAGTTTAATTCTCATTTATATGTTTCTTTTAAAGTATAACAAACCATTTTTACGTGTTTCTATATGAAAAATTGAAAACATCGAAAATATGGGAACAAATCAAATTAATTTGATAATAATATGTATAAAATTATGAAAAAATATTTAGATACAATTAAATTTGTAACAAACATTTAAACAAATTGAAAGTTAGTTAGATAAAATCAAATTTGATAATAAAAGATAAATTCAAATATAGAAAAATTAGGCAATTTTTGTTTATTGTGATAAGTAGTTCGATGAAATATAATTTCATAGAAAAATATAAATTCAAATATAATTTGGGAGAGAAAAATCAAGAATGAACTCGTTTATTTACAATTATACTTTATTCATAATTCCATTTTCATTTAAGTTTTAACAATTCCACTGTATTTACAGTTTCATCAACCACAAAAGTGAATACTTATCGGTTTGTCAAAAAGACATATTAATAATATAATAATATAATAAGATGATAATGAATAAAAGGTGATTAAAAAAATGCAAAAAATAATAAAATCCTAATCAAGATAAAATATATAGTTTTAGATGATAATATGTATAAAATATTAGATAAAAAATTTTAATCCAAATTTTAAATAATAAAAAACAAATAAAATCATGTAAAATCTAAAAGGTATATTATAAATTAAAATGAAAATAGTGATAAACAAATTAAAGATCGATTAATTTTGAATATTTTTGAGAAGTATTGGTTAAATCAAATCAAAACAGATAGTTAATTTCAATTAATTAGGGGAAGAAAAATAAGGAAGAGATTGATTTATTTTAAATCAAGTCGTGGAGTAATTATCAAAATCTAATTTGAATATTAAAAATAAATAATTCAAATTCCAAAAAAGAATAAAAATTACGGAATGATGCTCATTTTTAATTTTAAAATTGGATTTGTTAGATTATAATATGATTAAATTGGTTATTAATCAAGCTTTCCAGTTACCTTGTATTTATATCCCGAAATCAAGCTCTTCACTTACACTGTATTTATATCTTGGTTATTAATAAAGCTCTACGCTTACACTGTATCTAATATTCCGGACATACGAAACAACTAAGGGCAAGTCAGGTATTATCAAAATTTAAAACAGTGACTAAATATGAAATATTTACAATTGAATCTAATAACATATATAATAATAATAATAATAATAAATAAATAAACCTTAAAAAATATGAAAAAATATTCTGCTAATTTGTTAAAAATAGATATAAAATAATGAAAAACAATTCAAACATTTGAATAAATATAAAAATTGGTTAGATAATGAAATTTGATAATATATGAATATTTAAAATATAAATTTAGTAGAAAAATCTAGATATTTAATTTAAGTGATATTAATTTGAAAAAGTTGTTAAATATAATCTAAATTAATAATAAATTTTGCATTGAAACATAGAAAAATCAGGAATGACGGTTATTTTGTGAAAAGCAGTTATTTTTAGTTTTTCTTATGAATCAATTAGAGGGAAAGTGGAGAATTAGGACATCAACAATTACCCATATACATAGCCCCTTCATTGTTTATGATTATACACTTACTATGTATTTGTAGTTTCATCAATAACAAAAGTTAAGAACTAGACAAGGGTAAAACAGGGATTTAAAAATTCATGACCATGTGCATGTCATGTGAGTTGCTATAAATCTTATTATTTGCCGGTTTTGCCATTTTTCAAAACCAAATCCTAAAATCTGTCATACTCTTTGATTTTCCTAGAAAAATGATCGGGTTTTTATTGTATGACTTATGGCCAAAATGTGATGTGTATGGACCCATTTATGCATTTAATTTTCTAATTCTGTCCTCACAAGACTTCCATCAAGTAGGTATATCTTCCTACCATTTTAACAAATCTTACGGCAACTTTAAAATTCTTTAGAAATATTTTTTGGGATTTAATTTCTCATTTTAGATATGATTCGAAATATAATTAAATATTTTTCGGGATTTAGTTTCTCATTTTAGATATGATTCAAAATATAATTAAAATTATTTAAGAAAAAAAAAGATTTTACCCAAAATTAGGCTTTTAAAGAATGATTCTTCACTTTCTCTTCTACCAAATAGCCGTTGTACAAGGATCAAATGATTCCAAGTTTCCATTGGAGTGACCTTGCACCCGTCTGATTTGAGTAGGCTTTTGAAGTTTTTTGATCTTGTGGCCTGTAATTGAGAGAAAATACATAACAATTATGTTAGATTTGTGGTAGTTTCTTTGATTACTATTCATCTCCGCGCGCCACTGCACTACACTGCACCGTGTTGGGAATGACCTAAACTCGCAGTTAATAAATGTTGCATATTCTATTTATCAATAAAAATGTTGTTGAGTTTTTATTCAATAAATTACTATTGATATTGCATCCTTCAATGAAAATCCAATAAATGAACCCATGGCTATAACATGAATATTACATAAAAATGGATCAAGTTTTAGTATGTAGCCTGAATGGTCTATAAGTATACGGATGAGATTGAGTATCTCATCCTTGTGACACTATTGGATGCGGTCCATTTTGTATATTGATACAAATGATATGATCCAAATCTCATTCATGTAGAGACATGTGAGTGGGGCATCCTATGCAATAAGTTTGCATAAAACCAGACCTCGAAATAGTCACTTTTCTTTATAACAACCGTTTATTGTTAAAACTGACTATCTCAAAGTGAATGACATAGGGTAACTCGATCTTAATCCTGAGTTAACTATAAACTCCTGTTTATTCGAGATTACCCTTTGATCTACATAGGTGAGAGTAGTCCAACAACACTGCTCAATAAGCCTCCCATTTTGGGATAAGACCGGATAGATAGCTAGGGACATAGCCTTGCAATATGGAATCCACTCCTACCCGATTTAGGGTTAGCAGATGGGTTGTTCTCTTAAGCGTTGATACCTTGTCTTGAACAACGGGGCCCTGCCCTTTCTTGGAAGAGAGGGTTATGATTTATAAGTTGGACTGTAAATCAATTGTTCAATAGAGAATGAGTGGGAGCTTAAGGAGCAAGATGTATTTACAAGGGTAAAACGGTAATCTTTGACCCAGCTGTAAATACGAACGACTTGTGAATGATTGACTAACTGATTATGGTTAAAATGGACATAAATATATCTACAGTGAGGAGAGTGCAACTATCGAGCTATAGTGGAATGTATTGGTAGTTAACGAATAGTAATTAATTCGGTTTAAAGAGTTTAAACCAATTAATTACAAGTCATTGGAGCTCATGATCAAATCCCTCTACTAGCTCGTAATTTGGATTAATAAATTGAGTAATCTTGATAAGATTTGAAATTAGGGTTTAGAATTTGAAATATTCAAATTCAATTAGAGTTTCTATTTATTGTATTCGATACTATTAAAAGTATAATTTTATCGAGATTAAATGAAATTGGAGAAACGATTAATATTTAAATACGATTTAAATATTAATTATATTAAATTAATTTCATTTGGATGGAATTGGTTTTTATTAATTTAATATTAGATATTAAATTAATTTTAATTAAAAGGTTTAATTATTTAGTTTTTATTTAAAAATTAATTAATTGAATTAATTTTATAAAACTAATAAATAAAATTAAATAAGTTTAATTTATAAAATTTATTTTTGAAAATCATTTTAGGAAAATCATTTTGAAAATGGTTTTCAAAGTTGGACATCTCCACTATGCAATAAACTTCCTTACTCACTTCTCCATTTTTTCTATCAAGTAGGAGTTGCCCTTCATGCAAACCATGTATTTGCATGGTGAAAGCTCTATAATTGAGGTGCTGAAATGAATTATGATTCATGCTTACTAAGAACTTCAATAGAAACTCTGCAGAAATTATCAAACTCTCTTCGTATCTTATATACTTCCAACTCAATTTAGTATTTCCACCACACAATCCTTGCAAGAGAATAGTAGACAAGATCTTGGCGGTTATCTACTTGAAGATTGAAGCTCTTTCACGTGGATCCCAGCTGGACTTGAAGAGGATACTTCAAAAGTATTGTATTCAACAAACCCTTTCTATAAATGTTACTTTGAAGCATGTTTAAACTTAAATTAAGTATGATTAGAGTACTTATTGATTCTGTTTTTCCTTTGCTGCACGTTAATATACTCTAACACATCGCCTCTGCAGTCTAGCGCCATCGTCCACCAGCAACATCCCTATAGGTTCTCTCTCACCTCTCTCGTTCTTTATTTTTCTCTCAAATCTCGTCTATTAGTATTTTTTTTTTCCTTTCTAGAAACTCTATTTCAAAACCGTTAATTTGGAAGATAATAAAATGTACGTTGTTTGCAGAATAATGAAAAATGTAGAATGATGTATTTTGTTTTACCTTTGGACTCTGTTTTATTTACCCCAACCACCTCTTTTTTAGTGTATAATATATTTCCTTGATTCAACAAAGATTTTAGCAGTTAAGTTCAAGGTATTTGTGTGGCATTCTTTTTTTAGTACATTGTATTTGCATGACTCAAACAAATAGTTTAGTTGTTCAAGGTATTTGCATGGTTCAATTTAAGGTTGCAACATTATTTTTTAGTATAAGATATTTCTATGGATGTGATTTGAGAGTATTGCATGGTTCAATCTAAGGTTGCAACATAATTTTTTTATTACAAGGTATCAGCAGGAATTTGATTTGAAAGGTTGGCAGAGAATTAATCGACACTTCTTCTCATACTTCGTCATGAGTGTTCCATGTATTTTCTTTTTCCGAAAAGCATTATTTTTTTAGTTTGTTAAACTCTTCTTTTTCCAAAAAACATTATTTTTTTAGTTTATTAAACTAGTTTTAGATGAGTTTTCCTAGGTTTTTGGTCCGATAGTTTAGATTTTATTAGATATTATTTTTAGTTTATTAGATGTTGTTTTTTAAAATACACCATAATAGAGATTCGGGGGTAAATTTGTCCATTTTCAAATTTTGAAAAGTAGTAAATTTAGTCTTTTAGCCATTTTATTTAAATAGTTTTGGACATTTTTAAAAAAATACCATTTTATTTTGGCCATTTATCCAATCAATTCTTAAATTTTCATTGATAATAATTTAGTTCGTAGTTACAATTTATAATAATTTAGTCTCTAAACTTTAATAAGCATCGATTTAGTCCTTAAATTTTTTACAATTTACAACGATTTGATGCCTATCGTGAAAAATATTATTAAGATTTAATGAAACCTCTTACCTACATAGATTGTTAAAGTGATTACGGGTCAAGTATGTTCATAAATTATAATGACTAAGTCATTACACAATCTAAGTTGTCAAAAGTTTGGTGGGATATTTTATAATGACTAAATTGTAACGAATATGAAAGTACTATAAACTAAATCGTTACAAATTGAAGTTCATACACTAAGAGCCTATTTGGATTGACTACGGAAAAAAATATTTTTATTTAAACTATTTTGATAAAAACTATTTAAAATAAACTTAAAAAATATTTCAAAAATTATTTTGAATCTTTGCCAAATACTTCAATTTTTTCTAGAATAAACTTATTTTCAAAATAAAACACTTGAAAAGTTAAGTTAAACGTACCATAAAACCATTACTTCTATGAAATTCATGAACCAAAAGTGATTTTTTAACTTTTTTTTTTCTTCGTTTCCAATTTTCTAGTCGATAACATGTATCTGAACTTGTCAAAATAAGCTCAACTCAATTACAACTACTTATATGTTAGCGACCAAATTGCAATTACAATAGTAGTAGATATTCCTTCTCTTTTTCTCGTCCTTTGGATCTGGCAACAAAAGAAATACCAGAAAAGCTTTGAAGCAAAGCACATAATTTTCCTCGAACTTTTAGTGGTATTGATGAAATATATGTATGTGGGTAGGTAAAATGCTTATTTGAGAGAGAAGAATATAGGACGATGAGATGGAAAAGCATTAAGTTTTGAAATTGAATAAACAGTGGGCAGAACGAACCAAAAATCGTCACCCATTTGTTAATGATTTGAAAGAGAATAGGTGATCTATTTCGTATCTGTTTTTTGTTTTTTTGAATTGGGTGACAATATCTTGTGGCTGCCCAACTTCCAATTTACTTAGTTTTTTTTTTATTATTATTATTATTATTATTATTATTTTTTTTATTACAAGAATCTCTTTCTTAGTGCACCTTTAGGTACAACTGTCCAATTTTTATTTCAATGACAAACATTGATTCATTAGGAATATAAACAAACTATCAAATCGACAATAAAGTTAAAGTGAGCTTAGTTCAATAATAATGGTATGACTGATCTTCATCATTATAATTGTTGTATTAAAAAAGGATGATAATAACATTTGCATTTTGTTTTGGTACAAAGCATTTTAGTACGATTCAAAAGTAAAATATCATGATGTTAAATAGATAATATCGTATTATTTTAGAAATAAGAAGTGGATAATTATAAATCTGACTCAAATCAAAAGCCAATTTGCAGTGTCATTGAAGGAAAAGAAAGAAAATTCAAGAATGAAGGGTAAATTGTTGATCAATTTTGCATTAATAATTTGCTTCTTCTGTTGTAGCTCAGGCAGAGTGATTGAGTCTCCACACTATAAAGTGATTCATGTAGAATCAGATTTTGAGATCAGACAATACAAACAAATTTCATGGATGTCTGCTCTGGTCCAAGGAACAGCCTCCTTTGAAAAATCCACCCAACAAGGCTTTCACAGGTTAGTTCTTTTTTTCTGTTTGTTTTCCAAGAAAATGTGGTGGGATTTTCCTTATGCGCTCTTCTTTTGTATTGTTTGCATCAGATTGTATCAGTACATTCATGGTGCTAACAGCAATTCTTCTCACTTGCTAATTACTTCTCCTGTTACAACCACCGTTATCGCATCGGCGCATGAACCCGAGCATTTGATTAGGTATTATCTGCCCATTGTGAATGCCGAGAAGCCGCCGCTGCCCAATTCTGAACTGAATGTTCAGTTTGAGAAGTGGAGAAGCAATTGCTTGGCAGTCAGGAGGTTTCCTGGATTTGCTAAAGATGATAACATCAACAAAGAAATTGATGCTCTAAAGTACAGCTTGAGCAAGTACCTACCTGAGAGTGCAGCTATTTCAGAATACACCATTGCTCAGTATAATTCTTCACGTCGCTTGTCGGGGCGTTTGAACGAAGTCTGGCTTGATGTTTCGGGTTTTACTGCTGAGGGATGTCAACCCCTGTAAGGAGTTGCTTGAGTTGGTTTCAGTACTGTTGCAGGCTGTGTGGATTGGTATTATATATCTCTCAATAAAATGTAATGCCCTTCTGAGTTACAAAACTAAATAATGCCTTTTGATCTGCAATACTAAATAAGAAGCCATATTGTAGCACTGTTCTTGAAGTTTTTTTTGCTAATATCTTAGAGTTGGATAATGGATATCTTTCAGAAATGCACAATATGAAATAGACTAAGCCACTTAATCATGTCCAAATTCTTTAAATTTTTTTTGATCTTCATAATATATGTTCTCAAGATAGAATCGTAAAGTTCTCAGCATTTTATGATTATCTATAACTTACTTTTTAGCAACGTCGACTTCGAAATCACGTCAAGGAGTCTCCATATCCTCATCTTTGATTCTACTTGAATAACAGTAATGATAAAATCATTATTATGTCAATGGTGATGAAGCAAAAGACGAAGATTGCAACGATTCGAAAATATAGAAAATAATTATGCTTGTTTGGTGCTACTCTCTCATTGTTCTTGAAAATTCTCCACGAGAATGTATCAATGCCCCAATCATGATGACGACGACCTTCAAGACCCTGATCTTTGCTGATAATGGTAGGTCTCATCCTGTGAATTGTACTTATAATATAAAGAAAATATAATTTTCCAGTCTGTTAAGTTCTAGTTATTAAGGAAACAACTGCATAATTGTTTGCGGTTTTGATGCAAATATGAATGCTTGTTGCGCTGTGTTGGAAATGGAAGTCTGTGAGAAGCCAAAGTTTAACTTCACCAAAATGACCAATTGTAATGTAATAAGGTATCACTTTTACTCTTTATTACTGTCAACTTTAACCAACAACTATTACCTTTTTTTACTGCCTTTGTTCCAGTATACGACTTTAATCAGTCAGACATTTTCCTCATAGGAAAATTCATATAAATAGAGAAAGAGAGAAAGAAGATTACATTTGGGGTCTTGTTTGGACGACATATACTTTCCCATCTCTAATCACACCTTCAATATCTTGAGGAGATCCATAAAGTTCCTCAATTGCATTTCCTGCACGAGCAATGCTAGAGAGAATCGACTTTCTAAAGTTGTCGTCCACAATGAGTGGATCCGTTGTGTAATCTAGAACAACCTTCTCTTCTTCATCCATCGGTACACTACATCGAAAAAGTTCTCAATCAAAAACTAAACAATGAATTACATGATGGAATGAAAGTAAAAGAAATATATTTCAAAATTGTTAATTAATAGTCACTGAACCTAACATTCACTATCAGGATTGAAATGGCTAATGTAATTATATTTAAATATCGACAACTGTTAATATAACAAGAAATAATATCTGTCCTTTCCCTTTTCCTGATTTTCGATATCAATATTTAATTAGTATTATTCATTTATGAGCCAAAGTTATTTCAGACAATCCAGATAACTGATGCTACAGGCAATAGAGAATGGCATTCCATTCAGAAGGAAAAGATTTGGGAATACCAAGGAAATTACTTATTTCGACTATTCCAGGTAGAACAGTTCAAATATGAACGGATAAGTTTAATATAGGCTGAGATTTAAAATCAACATGTTGTGGGATATATTTGAGAATACCTGTCGTAGAGCCCGGCTCCGGCATATCCTTCCAGGTCCTCACCATTGGAATCGGATCGGAAAATAATGGATCGTCTGATGAACAGACCGATGGGCTTGCTTGGGTAACCCAACACCTGAAGCATTTCAAATCCAAAATTGTTTTGAGTTTCACTTATCACATTAAGTGGATTAGTTATCGAAGAAAAAAAGATTTGTGTCAAAAGATAACAAAAATATACTGATCTATAGTAATTATTAATGAATTGTTGGAAAACTAATGGTTCGATATTCATTGCCTACCAAACACATTTTACAACATTCATTTGAGAGATCAAATGACAAAGTTTACCTTGGGAGTATCTAAATCATTTTTCTTGCATATAAAGCTCAAAGCACGTCCTGGATACGCTCCTACTAGAGTTTCTCCAAGTCCTTTCACAACCTAGAGCAATAATGAGATTAAAAATAAATAAATAAACTCTTAGATCAATTAAATGGACATATGGTAAGCCCAACAAATAAATTAAAGAAAATTAATACCTCTGTATAAATCTCAGACGAGTCTCCAGAAGATGGATTAGTTGTATGGATAACAAATGCATAGTCAGCATTAATGATTTCCTGAACAAGGACGGCCATGCAGAGGTAGTCGTGATCTAATTTCACCTTTCTCGTGCTGAAGTAAGCTCTCTCATTCCACTTTGAAGCCCACACCTGCAAATGACAGAAAAGTAACGGTAATCAGCATATTAAACTTCTAAAACTTGTATAAACCAGCTTAAACCTTTGATAAAAAGGTGAAAGTTTGGCCAAGGATGAACGGGTGAATTTGACAGTGTAGTACGGCAAATATCAATTTGGAGGCTCTTTCTGATGAATACTCCTTAAAAATTTAGATTTTACATGAAGGTTTGAATCCGTAGCAAATTATCTGCACAGACCAGCATCATATTTCACACAGAATGGAGTAACTTGCCTTCTTTATGGCCATCCATGCTTGCTCCCATCGCTCTTCACCTTCATCACCAGGCCAGGGCATTCCCGAACTTGTCATCTTAGATTTTAACTCTAGGACCTGAAAATTGAATTCACATGCAAACTATTATCTTTGAAATGGGATGCACTAACTGTTATCTGTGAACTCATTTTGCTGATGCCAACCGTTATAAAATTCCACGAAGCTTCCATTTCAATTTTATAAAGAAAATGAAAATCTAAATGAAGCGAGAAAAGTCACAACTGTATTATAAGTTCAACATCACACACTATCTATTTTCTGGAGTAGGAAAACAAATTGCAGCAGAGATGAGATAAACACTACGATTGTCTATCATATAAAATCGATTGATACTCTGTGTTACACATATATATATATATACATATCATACTGTTACGTCGACAATAGTAGGAAAATTATACCAATTGAGGGGGTGCTGCCAGCTGTAGAACCGTCTTGCGAATCTCCTTCAGAGCACTGAACTCCCCTGCTCCTAACTTAATCTTCAAATCATGAACCTTTTCCGCCACTGCCTTTTAAGTCACAAGAAACAAAAACAGGAATATTTCAGCTTAAATAGTTCTTTCTTTTGGATGAACTATAGATCTTCAGTATGCACCGAAGTACAAGCCAAATTGAACATGTGATTCACAACTCAGGATGTATGAAAGTAGATGTATTAGTCAAGAATATTGAAGCTTCGAGATCCCATAAACTATTATATGTCATTTTTATGAGGATTGAATGATAGATCTTGCACACTGCATCAGATTGAACTTTATGTAAAAATCTTTATACATAATTATCATACGGAAATTAGAAGAAAAACCTTATTTGATTCATCAGACAAAACTTCCTCAAAAACTCCAAAGGGAAGGGCAACTGAAGTAGGGATTCCAACCCAAGATGGTACTTTTCCTTTCAGATAAGAAATATTACGTGATTTTGCTCCAACCTAAAAGCAAAAACGAATAGTATAAATTGACATCAAGAGTTCCTATCTAAAAAATAGAGAGAGAGAGAGAGAGAGAGGGATTTATGAGTTAAGGTTCGAAGCCTAACCAGATCACTCGTGAACTCTTCAGATACAATGGCATATTTACCACTAAAGTGCTTTCTGACAAGAGTTACCGTTGATGGAACACCATCATTCTCATGGATGGAACTTGCATCTGGTACCTCATCCTCCTTCACCTCGCTTATGCAAGTGAAAATATGATTCGTTTTTATGCTTATCTCACAACACTTAAAAAGATGAACTGACTAAGTGGAGAGGGAAGGGAAGCGAAGATGTAATGAATGAAATATAGTAATTAATTGATAAAATCTAAAAAATTTCAACTGCTTTAAAATGGGATTATGTGATTTTTTTGTTGCAGATGCCTTAAGCTTAAGTAAGAAGATGCATTAGTATGTACCTATATACAATATCAGCAGATTTAGGCTTTAGACGCACCAACTTCCCTTCTTTACCTTGAAGGTCTGATAGAATACTTGAATCAAAGCATGTTGCGAAGCAAACCTACCAG